>NC_041228.1:15287599-15416005 GCF_002837175.3 Physeter macrocephalus | reverse complement strand
GGAGCCTGTGCTCCGCAACGGGAGAGGCCACAACAGGGAGAGGCCCGCGTACCGCAAAACAAACAAACAAACAAACAAAAAAAAACAACGATGGTCCTCAACTTAAAGTGAGGTTAGTCATCATTGAGTGATTTTCTCCAGCCTTATTCAGCTACTTGGTACAGATCAAGAATAGGAGGAGAGGTGGAATTTTGTCAGCTGAATCCAACAGAGGGAGAGAGGGCAAGGGCCTGGTTGACTCGGCAACCAGGGGCTCTAGGCTGGGCGAGGAAGGACGTGCAGACGGTAGCACGCTTCACGTTCACTATCACCACCATCTTCAACTGCCAGAGCAGCTGTTACTTTCATTTGTGTTTTAAAGCTATAGCAATAGAATTCACTACAAGACAGAGTTATCTGCTTTTAAAACTTATTTTTTAATATCTATAAAGATATGAAAGTCCTTGGGAAAACTGGGCTTTTTGAATCTGTCATGACAGGCTCCGGTTTTTTGACAGAATCCTGATAAGACATAGGAAAGCCTGGGAACCACTATCTCCTGCAATCTTCACCCAAGTAAGGGTCCAATTCACAGGAACCACGTGCCCTGCTGATTAACAACTCGGGCCACAGCAAGAGGTGGATCTGGCCTCCAAGCCCCTCTCCATGACCAGCTGACTCTGGCCAGGTTTCTTTTCCTTTTTTCACTCTAGTCTTCTCAGTCATATAATAGGGATACCAGTAGCATCTACCTCCTAGAATTGCTATGAGGAGTAAGTGAGAAAATCCATGTAAAGTGCTCAGCAAGGTGCCTGGCACATACTAAACATTCAGTAAAAGATAATTATGGTCTCTTAGAGTAACTTCTCAATAAACGTTGACTGTTTGGGGCTGTTGGTGGTGGTGCTATTGCTGTTAACTTATTTAACCCCAAAGAATGGGTTAAATGCTTGAATACCTGGGTGACAAGGAGGCCTCAATCTCACTGGCATTCTATTCTATAATTGGACAACCTTAATTTGATTCAAGACAGGAAGCATTTATGTTCTCTCAGCTTATATATATTATTTCACTTAAGTGGCACAACAACAGGATTCAAAATCTGCTGCCAAAAGCTATACTCTTGGCCCAATGAAACACTCCTTTCTGATAGTCTGTTCTAACTCTAATATGTTCTAATTCTGATTTGTTCTAATTCTGCTCGCAGGAAGGACTCCGAGGAAATCAACTTCTCTTCTATGTGACGGTTACCTCCAAATTGAGCTCCAAATTCTGCAGAGCTGTTGATCACACCGGGAGGCTGTTGGGGAGCTCAGCCTCCCTGAGTCCCTCTCAGAGCCTCTACTTACTGCTGGAAACCTCTTCCCAAGGGAGGTCTCTCATCTAAAGTCATTTCCATGGAGTCCAGAGAATCTTCCTCAGGGGAAGCAACTTCGCCATCCAGTGAAACAAGAGGCTGCTGATCCCATATTCCCAGTATAAGATCCCCATACATGACCCTCTGCCTTACGTGCATGTGCCATCATTCCATCATTCAACCAGCCAGCTTTAAGGGCATGCTTGCCAAGCTACATAGGCACTAAAGGGAGTGCAAAGGAAATATGAGGTCTGGACCTTAAGGACCTAAGGACACACGATAAAGACACTCAATAGCTTACGTGACCTCAGACAAATCACTTCACCATTCTAACCTTCAGTTTCCTCAGTGTGAAAAAGGGATAGTAATAACTCCCAATGCAAGAGTTATTGTGAGAATTTAGTGAGATGATGCTAGCTGTTACTATAGAAGATACTCACACGCAGACACCCTTCTTCCTTGTTTTCAGAACCCCAATTTTGTTCAAGAAAGCACTGTGCCTGCCCCAGACTCTGAATTAAAATTGATATGATATGGTCACAATAATCCTATTCCTCTGTTAGATACTGACTTTCCCAGCTTCCGTTGTGCCTGGGAATGTCTATTTGACCTTGCTCTGGCCTATGAAAGTTAAGAGAAGTCATCTGAGAGGCTTCTGGAAATTTTTTTGCTTTCCTGTAAAGGAGGCAGGCATGAGATAATACACGTAAGTGTCCCCAACCTGCGTGCACACACACACACATTTTCTTTCATCTTTCTTCCTTGAATTCAGATGCAATGCTTGGAGCTGTGGTAGCTATTTTGTGACCATGAAGTGGTAAACGTGAAGGCAATAGTCAAAAGCTAAGGACAGAGAAGCTGAAATGAAGAATGACCCTAGATCCTTGATGAGACCCTAGAGCTGATGAACCAACCTCTGAATGCCTTCCTCCAGAGTTCTTAAGTGAGATAATAAATGCTTGAATATGTAAGCCACTATTAATCAGTTGTCACTCACAGCCTAAAGCATCCCTAATTGATTCAATGATATTGTCTATTATCGTCCACTCCAAGCTCCCATTCACTGTTCCTTCTTTGACTTGGAGCAGGGAGCCAAGTACTTTGGCTATGAGAGGCAGTACTTTGGACCAGGTCATCCACAGTAAAGTTGAGCCCCTCTATTATTTTGCATAAAGTCCTCCTCTACAAAGGATCCCAGCACAATCAGCAACATGAGCAGCCCTTAGCCCCATATGGCTCAAAAATGCTTCTCAGAGATTCTTCCCATATGACACCATATTTGCGTCCCCCCGCCTTGACCAATCCCATGCTTCACGTGTCTCACATGTTATATTAACACTATTCTGGGTCATGTCCTGGGCATTCCACTCTGCTCCAATGGAAAAACTTCTGAGAACCAGGTTTCACAATTGCCCATAAGGGCAGAGAGATCTGAACATGTGATCAAATGCATAGAAACTTAACACAGTACTCAGCACAGTGGCTGGTACCTAGTCGTCTCTCAATGAAAGGCCACTGTTATTACCATCATCATGACCATTATCACTATATAACACGGTTGCTGTCACTTCTAAATTCAGCTCTTCCACAAAGGGATAGACAAGCCCTACACTTCTGAGTCCACCCACCCTCTGTGACTTAGAGATCAGGATTCCTTCTGACATGGTATGTTCCTAGCGCTGGGGGGAATACCAGGTGCTGGTAAGTGAGCAGGTGCCTGATAGGTTACATGAAGAAAGAGGCAGGACTTAGACTGACCATTCAGGAGATGAGTCAGGGCCATGGTAAAGAATCACACCCTATCTTCCCAACCTGGACTGAAAGTCAGGATGAATTTTATATTATTCATAAATACCCAACAAGTATTTATTGAGGTACATGGCAAGTGCTCAAAATTGTACTATAAAATTCCCATGGAAAACAAGGGAGACAGTAAGATATATACTGCAGAGGGGATTTATGGCTTGATTAAAGGCATTCATTCCAGGAAAACATCCTCAGGTTTCAGCCATTCACTTTCCTGGAATTCTTTTTTTTTGTTTTTGGGGTTTTTTTAAGTTTATTTTTGGCTGTGTTGGGTCTTTGTTGCTGGGCGCAGGCTCTCTCTAGTTGCAGCAAGGAGGGGCTACTCTTCGTTGCAGTGCACGGGCTTCTCATTACGGTGGCTTCTCTTGTTGTGGAGCACAGGCTCTAGGTGTGTGGGCTTCAGTAGTTGTGGCTCACAGGCTCTAGAGCGCAGGCTCAGTAGTTGTGGCACGCGGGCTTTGTTGCTCCGCGGCATGTGGGATCTTCCCGGACCAGGGCTCGAACCCGTGTCCCCTGCATCGGCAGGCGGATTCTTAACCACTGCGCCACCAGGGAATTCCCACTTTCCCGGAATTCTAACTGAGGTACCAAGCTGGAAGGGCCCCAAAGATACACACCAAGCTTCCCAAAGAGCTCTCCTCTAAAATGTACACTGCAGCTCTATAAACAAGCCAATCCAAGGCAACTAAATGATGATGCGGTGGGACTCCCCTTTATTTGGTACCAAAGCAACAAGCAATCTCCTCGTGCCCTGGGTCGCCACCCAGCGCGGTGGGGAAATACCCCAGTGAGTGGTGTTAGTGCAAAGGGGGCAGGACTGCAGCCAGGACACCTGTATCTCCATCTGCAAACCACCCTCGCCCCCACCACTAAATCGCTGCACAACTACAGGCAGATCACCAAGCCTCCCTGGGCCCCCATCTCCCAACTTGTCAAGTGAAGGGGCTGAACTCAATGAATCCTGTGATGGTTAATTTCATGTGTCAACATGTCTGGGCCATGGTGCCCAGGTATGTGGTCAGACATTATTCTGGATGTTTCTGTGAGGGTGTTTTGGGATAAGATTGGCATTGAATCTGTGGACTTTGAGTAAAGCAGGTTGCCCTCTGTAATGGAGTTGGGAGGGTGGGGCTCATGCGATCATTTGAAGGCCTGAATGAAACAAAGATTGACTTGCCCTGAACAAGAGGGAATTCTGCCAGCAAATGGCCTTAGGACTCGAACTCATCTCTTCCCTGGGTCTCCAGCCTCCCAGCTTACCCTGCAGATTTATTTTAGATTCTTTCCAAGCCTCCATAATTGTAAGAGCCAATTCCTTTTTTTTTAAAAAAAAGTATACGTGTATATACGTGTGTGTATATATTATATGTATGTATATGTGTGTATGTGTGTACATCCTGTTGGTTCTGTTTCTCTACAGAACCCTGACTAATACACCCCCAAAACTCTTTTCCAGTTTTAAGATGCTGGGAGTCTGACTAGTAGCAGAGGAGAAAGTTGGGGCCCATTTCTCAGGCTGCAGCTCCCCAGGGCAGGGATGTCAAAATGATCAGGACAAGGTCCTCTTTCAGGAGGACTTATGCAATGAGCCTCCTTGGCACAGCAATAAATACCAGTAGTTCCAGAACTGGGACACCATGTACTGTGGGGCTATGGAGAGAGATAAATTGATATGAATGCAGCCCAAAGGAATCCAACATAGGAGGTTATGAAGGCAGCTTCACAGCCCACTGGTTTTGCCATCTTCTGTCAGGACCTCCCCAGATACTTGCCGCATTATGACGCTGTTATCCCAGAGGCAGGAGGCAGGTTTTTTACTGTGATTGATGAGGTGTTGCTATAGAGCAGAGCATCTGCTGCAGAGGAGACAAGGAGATTGTCTCTGCAAGACAGAATTTGGGAGAAGGAGGAGAAGGGAGAGTGGGAGCAGGCTGATACTCAAATCCATCTGAGGACCACAGCATCAGAAGCGCCTGCCCCACACCAGCTGTTGTCTGGACGCTCCGGGACCGTTTCATGGCTCTCCTTTAACAACTCCCGGCAGATACCGGCCACGGCTTTCTGAACTAGGGAGGCCACAGATGGGAGATGGCAGCTCATTCTCAAGCTCCACTGCTGTCTCTTCTTCCTCCTTAAGTCCTGCGTGTCACGCACTCCATCCATGGCCCTCTTCTCTTCCTTTCTACACCCTTCCAGGTTGCCCCATCCATGCCCAAAGCTTCATCCCCGTGTGGGTGAACCCCAAATCTAGACATCCAGCTCTCCTGTTCTCTTGTGCTCCTGACCAGAGCTGCCCGAGAGTGGAAGCTTCATGAGAGCAAAGACAGTCACCTCCTGTTCTCTGCTGCAGCTCCAGCACGTGGAACAGCTCCTGGAACGTAACTGGTGATTAACTGATGAATGAACCTTGGCAGCCTGTAGACATCTCCACTGGTGCTGTCCTGGACTCAGCATATATAAAACCAAACTTGATTTTCCCCTCAAAACCTGTGCTCTTCATTTTGTTGACTCTCTCCACCACCCATTTTCTTGCTAAGTCTCGAAATCTGTGCATCACCTGAATCTCCTTTGCTCTCCATTGTCTCCCACTTTCAATGAGTCTCCAAGTTCTATCTTCTTAACATTTCCTACCTCTTCAGTTTTCTCTTTCTCCACCTTTATCCTTGATGTTCTCAATTAATGGGACTTAAAAAAAAATTTTTTTTTAATTTTATTGGAGCAGAGTTGATTTACAATGCAGTGTTAGTTTCAGGTGTACAGCAAAGTGAATCAGTTACACATATACATATATCCACTCTTTTTTTAGATTCTTTTCCCATATAGGCCATTACAGAGTATTGATGAATATCCCTTTCTTATTTCTGCTCAGTGGAAAATCCTCCACTGAGTGAGAGATGATGAGAGGCTGGGCCTCGATTCCCCCAACAGAAGCCAAGGGCGCCAACGTACCCTCCCTGTACTCATGATCACATGACCTGGCCTCACCCCATCAGAGGTCTCCACCCAGGAATAAAAAGCTGGAGGGAGGAAAGCAAAGAGGTAGATTGGTTCAGAGCTTTTTCATGCTCTAGCCATCGTGGTGGCTGCCCCAGCGGGGTGGCGCCAGCAGTGAGCCCTAACCAGCAGACCGCCCCTGGGGTGGGCCCTGGGCTGTGTTCTCTGCGGCCTGCATCTAGCAGAGTGCCTGGTATCTAACAGGTAATGTGTGTAAAGGGGTGAATGAAAGGAGAAGGAGAGGAAGGAAGGAAGGAAGGAAGGAAGGAAGGAAGGAAGGAAGGAAGGAAGGAAGGAAAGAAGGAAGGAAGGAAGGAAAGAAGGAAGGAAGGGAGGGAAGGAGGAAAGACAACCATTCTCATTCTTTCTCAACCTTTGACTACTTCTCAGGTGAGCCTGAAAGTAGGGAGAGAAAGGTTGGGAAATTAGGGATGACTATATGTATATGAGCCTCAGGGGGGATTTGTGTTTGTTTGTTTTGTTTGGCTGATTGATTGATTGATTTTTAGCACTAGAATTCTCCTCCCTCTTCACTGGCTGTATCTGGGAATCCTTAGGAAGTGTGAGAAAAATATACCATCCCAAACTCTGAGAAATCACTAGGATTCAACATCCTCCAGGCAGTAAGTTGAGAGCCAAGTAAAATGGTGACGCCAGCATGACTCCCAGTCAGAGCAGGGAGAGCAAGGGAAGGAAGGGGTAGAACCTGCATGATTATGGAGGGAGAAATAAAATAACAAGCTGAGAATCTGGGAAAGCACATAAATAGAGCTTGTAAAATTCCCATACTTTATAAAAACCAGCGGAGAGTACAAACTGGTGTAAGTTTTCTGGAAATCACATTGGCATTCGCTTTGACCCAGTAATTCCACGTCTAAGCATCTATCTTAACGAAGCAATCAGAAATATGAACAACAGGGACTTCCCTGGCACTTCAGTGGTTAAGACTCCACGCTTGCAGGGCAGGGGATGCAGTTTCGATCCCTGGTCAGGGAACTAAGATCCCACATGCCTCGCGGCCAAAAGGAAATATGGACAATGATTTACATATAAGAACCATCATGTTAATGTTATTTATAACTAGAAAAAAAATCGGAAGCAACTTAATGTCCAACATTAAGGAAATAGCTGAGTAATACATGTCTCTTCAATACAATGGAATATTAAGCAGGCATTAAAAATAATGTTCACAAAGGGGTCCTAAAAGTTATGAGGAAATGTGGTGACATAATGTTATGCAGAAAAGACATGGGAAAGGAACATCTCTTCAACGAACAATGTAAGGAAAACTGGACATCTACGTGCAAAAGAATGAAACTAGACCACTATTTTATACCACACGCAAAAATCAACTCAAAAGAAATTAAAGACTTGAATGTAAGACCTGAAGCCATAAAATTCACAGAAGAAAACATAAGTGGTAAGCTTGATGTCAATTTTGGTGATGATTCTTTGGATTTGATACCGAAAGCCCAGGCAACAAAAGCAAAAGTAAACAAGTAGGACTACATTAAACTAACAAGCTTCTGCACGAAAAGGTAGCCTATCAAATGGGAGAAAATATTTGCAAATCGTATATCTGATAAAGGGTTAATATCCCAAATATATAAAGAACTCACACAACTCAACAGCAAAACCAAACAATCCCATTAAAAATGGGCAGAGAATAGACATTTTCCAAAGACATAGAGATGGCCAACAGACACATGAAAGGGTGCTCAATGTCACTAATCATCAGGGAAATGCAAATCAAAACAAGGAGATCACCCCACATCTATTGGAATGGCTATTATCAAAAAGACAAGAAATAACAAGTGTCGGTGAGGATGTGGAGAAAAGAGAACTCTTGTGCACTGTTGGTAGGAATGTACATTGGTGCAGCCACTGTGGAAAACACTATGCAGATTCCTTAAAAAACTAAAAATAGAACTACTATAATGTTATATGTCAGCAATTCCACTTCTGAGTATTTAACCGAGAGAAACAAAAACACTAACTCAGAAAGATATAAGCACCCCCATGTTCACTGCAGCATCATTTACAAAACCAAGACATGGAAGCCACCAAATTGCTCATCACTGGATGAACAGATAAAGGAAATGTGCCATATGTTTACAATGGAATATTATTCAGCCATAAAAAGAAGGAAATCTTGCCATTTGTGACAACACGGATAAAACTTGAGGGCATTGTGCTAAGTGAAATAAGTCAGACAGAGAAAGACAAATACCATATGATCTTACTTACATGTGAAATTTAAAAAAAAAACAACAACTGAACTCATAGATACAGAGAACAGATTGGTGGTTGCCAGAGGTTAGGGTGAGGAGCAAAATGGATGAAGGGGGTCGAAAAGTACAAACTTCCAGTTATAACATAAACGTCATGGGGATGTAATGCGCAGCGTGGTGACTCTAGTTAGTAATACTGTGTTGCATATCTGAAAGCTGCTAAGGGAGTAGACCTTAAAAGTTCTCACCGCAAGAAAAAAAATTTGAAACTATGTATGGTGATGGATGTTAACCAGACTTATTGTGTTCATTTCGCAATACATACAAATGTCAAATCATCCTATTGTACACCTGAAACTACATACTGTTTTACGTCAATTATATCTCAATTTTAAAAATAATAAAATGCAATTTAAAAGAGAAAAGAAAAGATATATGTAAAATAATGAATATAGGGCATGGTAGCAAACAAATAAAGAAAAATGTCTATATCAGAACAAAGGCTGAAGAGAAATTATCACAGTGTTAACAGGGGTTGTCTCTACATAATGGAATTATGTAACTTTTCAGTAACTTTTCTATAGTTTTCTACAATGGGTCAATATTAATTTGTTGATCAAGAAAAAGGAAATGCAGGGACTTCCCTGGCGGTCCAGTGGTTAAGACTCTGAGTTTCCACTGCAGGGGGCGTGGGTTTGATCCCTGGTCAGGGAACTAAGATCCCATATGCCGCATGGCACGGTCAGAAAAAAAAAGAAGAAGAAAAAGGAAATACAGCAAAATGCTGGAGTAAAAATGAAAATTAGATAACCAGTGCCATATTTTGGGGTTTTTTTTAACATCTTTATTGGAGCATAACTGCTTTACAATGGTGTGTTAGTTTCTGCTTTACAACAAAGTGAATCGGTTATACATATACATACGTCCCCATATCTCTTCCCTCTTGCGTCTCCCTCCCTCCCACCCTCCCTATCCCACCCCTCTAGGTGGTCCCAAAGCACCGAGCTGATATATTTGGTTTTTTAATTCAGAGCCCTTTTGGTTGATTCTGAGGCTAAAGAAGCCCTACCTTCTGCCCAATCGCTTTACCTTCCACCTTCCTCCTTCCTCTCAGGTGAGGTTTGAAAGGAAGATTCTGCTCCCTCCTGGCCCCAGGCATGTAGTGCCGTCCTTTCCCCTCATGGCTCCAGTCCCTTTCTCTCACTCCAACCCCACGCCCACCTTCTCAGAGGCTCCTTAGCACAGATTCGTTACACCTGACCCATGGGTGCTACTTCGTCTAAGGAGATACTCTCTCAGGTAGGTGTGTCTCTGAAAGGACGTGACACAATAATTCATATTCGGTGAATAGGATGTGTGGCATGTGTTGTGATCATCCACCACCTGAAAACTTTGGGGTGACAGCCAATGACTTACCAAGACTCATCAATTCCATCTAGACTCTGAACTCTGAGCAGTTGCTACAGGCTTACTTGCTAGTAAGTCCAGCACCTTAGCACATCTAACGTGGAGAAGCAGGTATGCGCATCCTGTCACAGAATTAATACATCTTCTCACCAAATACAGCGTTGCTCTTTACTCAGTAAACAGTGTAACCTTTTTATTAATCTCAGTTTCTTCTTGCAACAACATAATAAAGGTTAGAACAAAGCTCATATAATTAATTGGAATACCCTTGTAACTAAACTGTTATACAGCCAAGTTCAACTACTCCTCAGGCCTGCTCCAGCTTGTTTGGAATTGTACATAAAATAGATTGTTGGTGTTAATCGCCTCAGTAAAAATAACATTTATAATAGTAATGGCTCATTATGTGCCAAGCACTGTACCAAACTCATTATTTCCTTTAATATTCACAAGGACCCACACAGAAACTGAGGCACAGAGAGGCTGAATAACTTGCCCCAAATTACACAGCTAAGAATAGTAGAGGTGGGCTTGAACCCAGGCAGTCTTTCTCAGAGCGCCCTGTGTACTCCCTTCCCCTTCCACACGGTTCCATCCCATCGCTCCAGCTGTGTCTCCAAAGGAGAAATGGTTCTTAACACCCTCCAACAAATGGCACTCTTGAACTTCTGCTCCTGGCGTTCTGAGATTCTCCCTGTTTTGTGACTCAAAAGAAATTGCTCTAAAACCTTACACCTTCATGTCTCCAACCCTGGTATTTTTATCTTTTCAACTTAAGTATCTTTCTCATTTTCTAAGGTGATTCTTGTGCATTATTTTTTGCTTTTTCAGAAAATTTTTAACGTGCCAAATGCCCTCTCTTAAAATGTTTTTAAATTTTAAAAAGCCTACCTAGAGGAAGCAGAGTGGAATCGGTCCAGGAGCTGGGTAGATGGTAAGTAAATATTATTTTAATAAAGGGAAAAGTTTTAATGAAACCAAGAGTATGCATGCCTGATGGTGGAATTTGGTTTGTTGGCGACAGTCTGCTAAAGAAGATATTTTTGAGTTACCTTCCAGGGGAAAGCAAAACAAATCAAAACAGAAACTAGTTTTCTCGTCGCTTTTCCAGGCTTGGGAAATGGCAACCCACTAAAATTTCTACCTAATGATTTGACCTGCCAGGAATTTGCTCTGTCTGCTTTCAAAGGGTTGCCCTCCTGAGTCTGGCTGTGGTAAAAGTGGCAACCATCAAGAAGTGACTCTGAAAAAAGAAGAATGAGACAGGAAAAGGAGAGGAAAAGAGCAGCAGTAGGTAATGTAACTGCTAAATTTCAGCCACAACAGTAAGATGCCAAGAGCTATTGTCCAATTGATAAAATATCGACAAATCAAAAAATAAAGGTATAACAACATTTAGGTTTATAGTTGTAACTATACCATTAATTTGTAAAAATTAACATTTGAAGATAGGGTAACGTGCCCCTCTAGGAAGTGGGGTGGTAAGGTCAGGGGAGAGCAAAAAGCTTTTTAATTTCACATATACTCTTCTATACTGTTTGAAATCTTAAATAGGGAATAGGTATTATCGCTATAATAGAAAAATAAAAGGACCAAAAATTATAAAAATGTGTGTATACATATGTCTATCTACATACGTGTATACATGTGCATGTACATACACATGTGTACACGGAAACATGCATATCATGAATACATGCACATAAATATATACACATCCATCCTTTCAAATATTCTTTTTCCCTTAAGGGTGTTTGTAAAGCTCACATGGGTACCTATTTTCAGACAGCCAGCGCTGTCTTTTCATCAAGATCTGTATGCTTTCACACACACAAAAAAAGAGTGACTCAGAGCTTCTAGTCAAAGATCCTTCTATTTAGATGAAGAAAGAAAAACACCCTTTCCAGTAACATTTATAGAGCAGCTACAATTACCAGAAGACAAGGTGCTAGGCCTCGAGAGGCAGGGATGAATAACTCCAAAGGTTTCTGATTAAGAAGAAGGTCAAAAATGCAAATGGCTAACTATGATGACAACACGAATGCGGTAAGTGGCAAAACTGAAGCAAAGGGCAATTACTCAAGACGATGCCGAAAGAAGCACCAGTCACAGGTGTGAGCTCTTCCTTGGCGGGCAGGTGTCCAGAAGTTACTTCCTCTTGTCCAGAGGTTTGGGACCCGAAAGACACCCGCCTCTCTTCTCCCCATTCATCATCCTGCTCCAGCCAGATCGAGGTAAAGCAGAGTCCAGGGATCCAGACACAAAGAGAAAACCTTTCCCTGCCTTTGCTTCACTAGGGCCAGGTTATTTTAGGAGCCAGGGAACTAGAGGACATTCTTAGTCTTCCTAGAGCCTAGATCCCTGGAAATCTGGGCCAATGAGTGAGTTCTATTCTTTCTCAGGAATCGAGGGTTTCTAAAAACAAGATGCATACAGATGGCCCCATGCACACGAAAAGCTGTGGAAACCTCCCTAGTAACCAGTGACACGGCAACCTGGCGCTTCCATTTTCTACTCATCGGACTGACAAAATTTCTAAAGACTCAGCAAATTTATGTTGTCGAGGATGCAAGATAAAGGACACACCCATTCACTGCTGGTTGTAGTAGAAACTGGCTTAACCTCTGGGAGGACGAGTGGAAGCATCTACACAAAGTTCACACGTAAACCCCCAAGGACATCCTTGCACAAGGATATATGGACAAAATGCTCACGTAGATGTTTATAATAGCAGAAAACTGTAAACAACTGAAATGCCAATAAATAAAGAAATGGTTAAATCAATTGCAACCTATCCATCTTAGGGAATACCTGTGCAACAATTTAAAAGAATCAGGCAGATCTCTTTGCCTTGTCATGGGTAGAATGGTAAGTGAAGAATGCAAGTATGATAAAAGTACAGAGCGTGATCTTGCGTTTTTAAAAATCTATATGTGTTGGTGTCAATGCAAATGTCCAAGAAAGAGAGTGGTTGCCTGTCCCTTGTTATCTAAAATTTTACAACATGTATTCATATTTCACTTACTGCATTTTTTTAAAGTGAAAGAAAAATAAGAGTATTTTAAAATATGACAAGAGAAAGTGGAAAGAATTTTTAAGTCACAGGAGATAAGCAGGCTGCCCAGAGCTCTAACTGGTGAATTCGTCTCAGTCCAGGTGTTGGCCTTCAGCCTGACAGGCTATAAGAGACTTTATTATATCAGAACTGAGAGCGGTTTAGTCTCCCAGCAGCAAATTCAAACTAGCTTAGCTGACAAGAGACTGACAGAGAAATATCGACTTGTCATTTACAGCTGAGGTGTCTCAACCTCAGCACTGTTGACTTCTGGGGGCTGGAAAACTGTTGTGGGGGGCATTGTGTAATGTTTAGCAGCATCCCTGGCCTCCCCTCTCCAGATGCCAGGATCACGCTCCTTCCCCAGTTGTGACGACTAAATATGTCTCTAGATGGTGCCAAACGTCCCCTGTGGGGATGTTGCCAGAATTGTCCCCAGTTGAGAACCACTGATTTACAGTGAGAAATATAACTGCCAAGAAAGCCAGATGCTGCACTGCAGGAAAATGACATGGGCAACCAATTACAAAGAAACGTTGCTAGGAGAGCAGGAAGTCAGAACAAAGGCAGTTTTTAAAAAAAATATATGATTTAAATATTTGATGACTCTAGTCTGGGATAGCCGGAGGCACCCCTCCCCACTCCCAACACACACACACACACACACACACACACACACACACACACACACACACACACACGCACACACTCCAGGGAAATCTCTGTCCCTGTACGGTAACTTTGGTTGGGCACTTTTGATCAGCACTTTTTCCCCGCAGAGAAACCAATGTGATCAATTTTGCTAATGCTCCTTAAACATGCTGATGACCTTGAACAACAGAGACGTATAAACCCACAGAAGCAGGTGACATCTGAGGGCAGCAGAGCCCCAAATGCCACACCACAAGCACATCATTTCTCTGAAATTGTGTTTCACCTTAAAACTCTATGTGATTTTGCCTTCCGCTCTGTATTACATGTATATATTGATTTTAACAAAAAGCAAATACGTTTCCCAAACCCTAAATAGTAAACTCTGGGAAGGTACACAAGTTTACCCTGTGGCTTCGTGCACTCCCAGGCACCTGCCAAGGTATAAAGAATACACAACTTCCTGCTCTTCCCTCTTCTCATCCAAGGAGAATATTTCCATGAGCTTGAAGTTACTCGGGGAGTCTTCTTTCTCTAGGGTGCCTTGCGCGTCTATCTGACCTCCGTGAGTGAACTGTTGGTTAACACTCCCAGGTCCAAGGAAAGCCCTTTCATGGCTGCCTGTAATGAGTAGCTCACAGCTCCTGCCCCAGATGAGCTCCAGTAGCAACACAGACAAGAAAATGTCATGCTAGGCCTTCTCTGTCTCCAGTAGAATTCTAGTTAAGACAAATACTGTACAATTTCATTCATATGTGAATTTTAAAAATTTTTTAATAAAAAAAGTGTTTCAACAAGCTAAATGAACAAACCAAACCATGCAAAAATGAACACGAAGATACAGAGAACAGAGTAGTGGTTACCAGAGGGGAAGGGAGATGGGGGGAGAGCAAAATGGTTAAAGGGGGTCAACTGTATGGTGACAGATAGAAACTAAACCTTTGATGGTGAGCACGCTGTAGTGCATACAGAAGTTGAAATATAATATCGTACACATTAAACCTATACAATGTTGTAAACCAATTTAAAAAAAGACAACAAATGGCTCATTTCAAGCAATATTGCCTCTTGAGGTTTTTTTTTCTTAAATTTATCTTAGCAAGAAAGAAAAGAAATTGGGGGTGGGGGACATGGGAGGCACTATTTCCTTCTTTTTAAAAAATATTTATTTATTTATTTATTTATTTATTTAGCTGCACCAGGTTTGTGGTTTTTTTTTTTTTTGGCTGCATTGGGTCTTCATTGCTGCATGCAGGCTTCCTCTAGTTGCGGCGAGTGGGGGCTACTCTTCGTTGTGGTGCACGGGGCTTCTCACTGCAGTGGCTTCTCTTGTTGCGGAGCATGGGCTCCAGGTGCGTGGGCTTCAGTAGTTGTGGCACAGGGGCTCAGCAGTTGTGGTGCACGGGCTTAGTTGCTCCGCGGCATGTGGGATCTTCCCGGACCAGGGCTCGAACCCATGTCCCCTGCATTGGCAGGCGGATTCTTAACCACTGCGCCACCATGGAAGTCCCTGCACCGGGTCTTAGTTGCAGCACGCAGGATCTTCATTGCGGCACGCGGGATCTTTTAGTTGCGGCGTGCGTGATCTAGTTCCCTGACCAGGGATCAAACCTGGGCCCCCTGCATTGGGAGCGCAGTCTTCACCATTGGATCACCAGGGAAGTCCCGGGAGGCTCTATTTCTAAATCAGACTCCCTTGGAATTTTATTTTCTCTTATTTAAGGGATTTCATGTTTAAATGTGGGGGGGCGGTTAAATATAGTATATTTCAATCAAGGCTCATTTAAAGCATGTGTCAAGACTGACTTTTGCGGGGACAGAGGACTTATGGATGAAGAAAAACCACGGCAGGGAGCTGCTCAAGAAATGTTGAGCTTCCCTTGCCTGTTCTGAAGTCACAGTGCTGGGATAGGCCTAGGATATTCTGAGACAAACACTTCTGAGGTTGCGTCATGACTTCATTAACGCCATTTCAGTATCGTTTGGAAGGCTACATTTTTTTCTTGTTCCCATCTCTCCTCGTCCAATCCCTTCTTTATTTATGTGCCATAAATACAAAATCCGAGAAAGGACAGAACTAGACACATCACTTTCCTCTGATTCTTCCCAGAACTGGGATAGAATTTCATGTTTTGCTGTTGCCTTCCTTACCCAATTCTATATGTGATTTTCATGTACTTTCACCCTTAAACAGTTTCCTAGTAGAACAAGATTTTCTATTTTTACAATTTCCTTGAAAAATGACTAAGAGAAATGGGCCCTGCCGTGCCACACAGCAGGCGGGATCTTAGTTCCCTAACCACGGATCGAACCCACACCCCCTGTGGTGGAAGCCTGGAGTATTAACCACTGGACCACCAGGGAAGTCCCTGTTTTTCTTTCATTAACAATAATCTTTTGATGTTCCTACTAGCTGGTTTCTTGCAAAAACCAGGCTATATATCCTGGCTCCCCCTTACCTCTTTAGAGCAGTCCCTGAGAGTCATCCGAGAGGCTGTCTTCCAGGCTTAAGTCCTCAGCAAGACCGTCAAATAAAACGTAATTCTCAAATTAAAAAAAAAAAAAAAAAAGAGAGAAAGAAATGGGCCCTGGATTTTTCATCTTTTCTTCCCTCCAGAATATTTTTCAGGGACTCAAATCCCTATCTTCTTATTCATCCTTGGAGTCACGATATCTAGGGAGGAGGGACCCAAAGTGATGGCAAATTTGAAGCCCTCTTGAAAGTTAGCTTTGTGGAGAGATAAACATGATGTTGGTTCCTGCAGTTTCCAGGCCCGTGGAGAAAACACTCAGCCTCACCGCGGACTATTTACACAGAGAGGAGACAGGGAGAGATGAAAGGCACAGTTCCGAGAAATCAGCTTCCACGTTAAGAAAAGTGAGGCCCGGCACCAATTAGGTGGCCTGTCAGAGCAGAAAAGTAACCCAGTCCACTTCAGCCCAGCAGGAGAGATCAGGCAACAAAAGGTCACACCGCCATGGGGTCAGAAACACACGAGGACTAAGGGCGTCTGTTTTGGAGACAGGCAACTTTGGGTTCGAACCCCAGCTCTGCCATTGTATTAACTACAAGTTACTTACTCTCTCTCTGCTTCAATTTCTCATATGTGAAATGGTGATAATTGTACCGATTCATTCAATAAATGTTTGTGGATGCCTGGTATATGCCAGGCACTCTTCTAGATGCTGGGGGTGGGTGGGCAATGGAGGGCAAAACATTCATGGTTCACTGCTCTTGGGGAGTTTACATCCTAGGGAGGAGTGATGAGCAATACAGAAAAACAGAGGGTGATTTCCGTAACAAACGCTATAAAGAAAACAAAGCAGGATGGTGTGATAGAAAGTGGTGGGAGAAAGAGGGCAGTGAAACGTTAGAACCAACAGCTGAGGTGATGGATGAAGCATGGAAACAAACCAGCCACGTGAAAATGAGAAGTACATTCGGGCAGAACCTACTTCAGAGGGTATTTCATAAGGACTCAATGACATAAAGTATGGAAAATCTTAGTGCAGCACCAGACACAACAAATGGAAGTTACTCAACAAATGGAGGCAACCATTATGATTCAGAGGGCTTGGGAAAATTCCCAGAGTCAGGTTGTGAGGAAACTGGGCAAGGGAATGACAAGGACATCAGGGAGGAAACTGAAGCCGAAGAGTTGACTGTACATGCTCAACCACGGAGGCCAGATGGAACGAAGGAGTCATGGGAGGGCTGTGAAGGAGACCAGGAAGAACTGGAGAGCTCATGCGCCATCTAGAAGGAGGAGCTGGAGCGCACTCCACTTCCCTCAATTACCCTGATCCCCGTGACTTGTCATCCTGGTCTGCACATAGCTTTACTTTCAGCTCACCCTACCCACAGACCTCCCCTCCCTATACCTGGGCTGCCTCTGATCTGTCTGGCCTGGACTCTTGGGAAGGAGGTGGGCAAACAGGTCAAAGAGCATCTGTCTAATCTTCCTGTTTTATAGATAAGGAAACAGGGGCCCCGGGAGGTGATGAGCTTCTAGCAGGGAACACAGCTCCTCTCTCAACCTTGACTGAAGACTGTGCCTCCCGCAGTCAAGAGGTTGTCTTTTTCCGCCTCGGCTCCACCTACGTCTGTCCTGTAGCTCAAGAGGTAGCACGCACAGAGCAGCAGGGGAGAGAGGGGACACCTGCCCAGCCAACCAACCCTGGTGATCCAGGGGGTCACTGATGCCACAGTGGAATATCCCCTACATCCAGAGCATGAAGCTCCAGTGGACCTAGTTGAAAGAACTATCAGAAGTATTTTCTGGCAGGTCATGGGGATGGAGAGGAGGCCATGGTCTCATCACCATCAGTGGTACCGACTGAGCAGGCCACGTACACAGCAGGGCAGGACGTCGGAGAGCAGCCCTAGAAAACAGAGCTGGTCAAGTGAACAATTCAATCATCCAAAGAGTAATCAATGGTACAGCCTCAAACACAGAAGTGCAGAGGGTAAGAGAAGTAGTGATATCCCCTTCCATTTGAAAATTGCTTTCACATTCCTTGTCCCAGACGGCTTGCAGAGGAGGCAACCATAGCCCAAAGAGGTTAACTGAGATGTTGTGACTCCCCCGTGCTCTGCTGTCATGGAAGTCAAAGCCCATGATATTTGAGTATGCCTTCCATGTGTGGGGAACACGAGGTTCCCAACCATGAAACAACGAGAGAATAGCACCACGTGCACAGGACCACCCCAGGAGGACCTGCTGGTCAGTGCTCTGGACTTCTGAACCACTTATAATTTCTGGGTGACACCATGCTCTTTTCATTTGTAGGCTTTGTAAATACTATTTCCTTGGCCTGAAATCCTGTTTCTCATGTCTCTCTACAATATGAACTTCATTCGCCTGGCTAATCCTATTTATTT
Organism: Physeter macrocephalus; assembly: GCF_002837175.3. Taxonomy (NCBI): domain Eukaryota; kingdom Metazoa; phylum Chordata; class Mammalia; order Artiodactyla; family Physeteridae; genus Physeter; species Physeter macrocephalus. The sequence goes on along the minus strand of NC_041228.1, from coordinate 15,397,643 downwards.
TGTCCCAACATAAATATCACCTCCTCCAGGAAGCCTTCTCTGACACCCAGGGGTTGGTGCCCCATTCATGTGCCTCACTGGCACCTGATTCCTCTTAGAGCATTCAGCAACCACACTGTCCTATAATGACTTGATTGTCTTTCTGTTGTACTACGTTAGACTATGTTCCATGACGGCAGAGGCTACGTCGTATTTGCTGTTATATCCCCTGGCCTCACCAAGCACTTGATAGGTTGTCATTTACAGAATCACAAACAAGAGCAGAGCCCTGCCCTCTCAGGGCTCACAGTGTGGAAGCTCACAGCCCAGGATGTTTATTCCACAGCAGACTCGCCCTGACAGCCCCAGGCCTCTTATGGCTCTCTCTCTCTCCCTCCTTTAGGAATTTCTACCCTCCTTTATTGTCAACAACTCCATGTTAGTCAGATGAGATCTGGATAATGCCAACCCACTCCAGAGGCAGCCAGCTCCTCTCTGCAGACTGGGCACCAGTCCATCTGATTTTCTCCCCTCTACTGGCATGAGAGATCCAAAGGCAGCCAGGAAATCAGTCTTGGGAATGTTTGGCCTTTCCAGGCCCTTGGGCCCTTGGGATTAGAGTATAAAAATCTGATCCAGGGAGACAAGCTAACAACCCTTTCCCCTATTGATTGGTGGGAACTCCTTGCGTTCACTTAGCTACCTGGGCCCACCTGTCTCTCTTTCTCCCAGTTCTTTAGCACCATTTGTAGGTTAATTTTTTATTTTTGTTGGAGACTCTATGTATAGGCTATGGTGAACAGCTTTTGGGGTGTCTTCCCAGTTTACAAGACTCCTTAAGCATACTGCTTACCAGCACACCTCACAACCTGTGCTCTCACCAGTGTTGACTGGACCAGGATTGGACACCTGAACCAGCTAGAGCCAATCACTTCTCTCACACAGGATGTGGGACTAAGAGAGTCTAGTTCAGTCTGTGTTGGTCTCTCAGATGGAGGGGATGCAAACTAAAGACCTGTATGGTGACCCACTAACTAGACTGGGAAGCATAGAAGGCTGGTCTGCAGAGAAAGAAGAAGGAACCAGAGACACCAGACTCAGACATCTGGATTGGTTTTTCTATTCCTGGTTGCACCTCCTTTCTGAGGCCCAGTCTCATTCCTTCCCATAGATACCTCTTCAACATTCAACAACTATCCATCGAGCACCTACTATGTGCTGAGCATGAAGACCTAAGCATTTGGTCTAAGCGATGAGAAAAAGATAGACAAAATCCCTGTCCTCATAGTGTATACAATCTAATTAATCAAATAATTTAAAAAAACTAAATATGTAATCAAAAACTGGTTTAACTGCTACGAAAGTACAGGGTTGTTTTATCGATAGACAGACAGATAGATAGATAGATAGATAGATAGATAGATAGGGAAAAAAAAAAACAGGAAGACCTGACCTAGTCGGCAGAATCAAGGAAGGCTTCCTTGAGGAAATGACATTTGAATGAACTCATGAAACAGAGAAGCACCTGTAGGATGGTAAAATAATTCCTAAACCAAACCAAAGCAGTAGAAGCAGTGTTTCAGGAACGAGGTGAGCATGAGAATATAAAATTAACAGTGAACAGGGAGGATCCTGGGTGTTCCACAGACCAAGGAAGGGGAATTCAAGTCAATCTTATCTTACTCTTAAGATACCTAGGTCCATCTGATTTACTTAGTCGGACTGTACCTGTGCAGTGAGAGCTTTTAAACTCCTCAGGTGATTCTAATGTGCAGCTACGGTGGCAAACTACTGACTTCTGGACCATGATGAGAGTCAGGCTGACAGCAAAACCATGACTTTGTAGCAATCTCAACCCTTATTTTCCGGCAACTTCTCCGGCATCATCTACCGACCCATTCCATTGATCATATCATGCACACTCTGTGTCATAACAAATGAGGTCTCTGCTATAGAGCATGCTGGGAACTGAGACCTCCCCCCGCCAAAAAAATGGAGAGTGAGCTGAACAGTCTGAAGCATGACCTAGGCTCATTAACAAGGAAAGAAGAAGAAGAGCTCATATACCAGGGAAAGAAAGAGAAGGAGGGAAGATAGCTGGACCAGGGTAGAACTTACAGAAGTAAGAACAATTCTCCTAAGCCACCTAGGTGCAGAATATCAGGAACTTGGGAGGCAGAAAGACAAGCAAGGGCACCCCCAAAGTCTTGCATGAGTGCCAGAGAAAGATGTGTGTCAATGGCTGCAGCAGTGGTGTCCTGGTCAATGCTTAACGAACACCTCAGGGGGAAGCCCTGGTTTGTAGCATTTGCCCATTTCTCTGGTGTAAATACTCCCACCATGGCTGATTTCAAGTCATCAGAAGCAGAGCTGGGAAGAAACACTTAGAGCTGGCACTCTTGAACCAGCCCCAGCTCACCCCCTGGCCAAGCAGATAACCTGAATGAGTTTTGTAGGCTGGGTCATTCAGGAATTCCGGGTACCTGGCATTCACACTTAATCTTTTTTAAATAAATAAATTTATTTATTTGTTTGTTTGTTTATCTATTTCTGGCTGCGCTGGGTCTTCATTGCTGCGTGCGGGCTTTCTCTAGTTGCAGCAAACAGGGGCTGCTCTTCGTTGCGGTGCACGGGCTTCTCATTGTGGTGGCTTCTCTTGTTGTGGAGCATGGCCTTTAGATGCGCAGGCTTCAGTAGTTGTGGCATTTGGGCTCAGTAGTTGTGGCTCACAGGCTCTAGAGTGCAGGCTCAGTAGTTGTGGTGCACGGGGTTAGTTGCTCCGCGGCATGTGGGATCTTCCCGGACCAGGGCTTGAACCCGTGTCCCCTGCATTGGCAGGAGGATTCTCAACCACTGCACCACCAGGGAAGTCCCCACACTTAATCTTTGACACATATAATAAATAGCACTTCCTGTTAATTAACATTCTATATGTGAGAGGGGAAAAGGTCGCTTGTACTCTACTCTCCCTGCCTTCCCAAGGAGCGTGAATCCCAAAGAGGATGTGTCTGGATGGCTGGAGAAGCTGCCAAAAGTCATGAGAGGATATTTGGGTAGTGGGGGAGAGATGAGATTGCTAGCATTGGGAGAGGAACGCTGGAAAAAGAACAGAGATGCTTAAAACGGGAATTCTTTTTAAGTTTTGCTTTGTAGTATGCAACATTATCTTCCAGATTTCTCCAAGAAATCTTGAGTAAAGTCTGCATTTTTTTCACTGAAACTTTTGGAGTTCAATTTGATTTGAGGAGAGATCCTGTAAGGTGCTGAGTGTGGTCTCAAGGTGGGTATGGAATGAGAGAAGGGGCTGCCCGAAGGGACACAGTCACATTCAGATCAGATGGAAAATAACAATGATAACACAACAATAACAGTAACAACCCCGCTCGCGGAGCACCAACCACATGCCTGTGTCTGCTCCACTCACTTTATGAATATTAACCCATTTAATCTCATAATATCCCTATGCGGTAAGAACTATACAGATTAGCAACTGATTTGAAGCCCGACAGGCTGGTTGCAGAGCCCAAGCTTGATCATTACACTATATGACCTCTCCGTGAAGTGCATGGAATACAGTGTCTCTTTTAGTTTTTTTTATTCGTTCTATTATTTTTTTATTGAAGTATAGTTTATTTACAAAATTATATTAGTTTCAGGTGTACAACACAGTGATTCAATATTTTTGTAGATTATACTCCATTTAAAGTTATTATAAAATATTGGCTATATTCCATGGAGCGTACCTTTTTAGAGAAACGGTGTATATTTCAATATAGAACACCTTAGAACTTTGTAGTCAGGATACTTGATCAGATATTGCCAGGAGAGCTGGAAACCTAATGTACCTTTTGGTAAGCATTGTTTTGAAGTGAAATGAAAGCCTTACGTGGACTGTAAGGGGGAAAGGGGGTTTCAGTCATCATTCAGGGAGGTGGATATTTTCTCTCTGAGGCTCCTGAAATCACTACAGAAATGCATTGTGCGCCAGCTGCATACAATTCAATTCAACAGACATTATTAAGCACCCTTTGAGGGCTACACCGATGAGGATGACAGTCTCTGCATCTCACTCAGCCAGAGGGATGGGGCGGGGAGTGGGGTGGAAAAGCAGGTACACCCTCAACTCCGTGAGGGGGAGAGTGACGTGGGTGCATGAGAGGCAAATAAGTGCAGCTCAGGACGTGGCACAGGCATCATGAGAAACTTCACGGGCTGATGAAGTCGGGGCTCGGCTTTGAGGGACTCCAGCAGACACACATGTAGGGAGAGTGAGGGCGCTCCAGGGAGCGGGGCAAGCCCGAGCAAAGGTGCAGAGGTGGCACAGACCAGCGTAAAGCGTGGCACCATGGTCACGAAGAGGAAGCTTTAGGCACAGAAATCAGATGCTGTTCTCGGGAGCTCACAGTCTTCTCCACATTGTTTTATAATAATTTAACCATGAGATGAAGAGATTAAAATTATCATGAAAATCGGAAAGGTCAACAGGACTATTCTCATTCTGACGAAAGAAAGAGCACCTTAAAATGGAAGGAAACATAGCCATACTCCCACTAACCTTAATTCATAATAATTAATCAATAATGAACCAGTTAGTTGAGGCTTCAAATTTTAAAGGCAGAGCAGAGTTACTCTGTGCAGGTCCATGACACCATCAAGTTTCTTTTATAAGTACCTCCAGCCCCTTCCCCCGCTCCCCCATCTCAATTTTTCCATCCGTCCCCCAGTTCAGATCTCCATATGCCCTACCCTACTCCGGACTCCCTTCCATCTGGCCCTTCCAAGGTTGTACTTTCCTGATCATGTCTTTTCTATCAAAAGATCATGTCTTTTCTGTCTTCTGTGTTTCAGGCCCTTGGAGTCTGAGATAGCCCTAACTGGAGCTCATGTGATAATAGTGATAATAATAATAATTATGATCTTCATTTGGGAATGTATTGGCTTCAGAACCCAAAGTGCAGGAAATGGGAGAATGTCAGGCCAATAAGAGAGATCAGGGCAGGGTCTTCTAATTCCCCTCAAATTACACCCAACAGGAGACTCTCTATTCCACCTACAGGGCTGGCATTGGTTGGGGAAACTGCTTTAGGAAACCAAAGGCCAGATTTCGTAAAAGAAAAGGTAGAACATGGCTACAGATTGTCCTCTATGCCCTCTTGTGCCCTGGTCCCTGTTTTCCTTCCTCCCCCCAAGGAAACGCAGAGATGTTTTTGGAATGTAATTCTAGATAACTCAGGCTATCTATCAAGTTACATTTCATCTGGCAATGCAGACCGGCTAGATGAGCCAGCATAAAGAGAAACTGGAGGTGGGGGAGGGAGGAAAAAGCCACGGGGGAGAGCAGGGTAAAAAAAGGTGATGACAAGAGGAGCTTATAGAGGCAAAGACCTGGAAAACTGGACCCAGCAGGTTCACCTTCTGAGCCTGGTGTCCATCTGAAGGCCAAGGGCACTGCCAACAGCCCTATGGGAATCTCCAGCATCTCCTAATTGCCTTGGCCAGAGTCCACCACAACTCATATCTCTAGACATTTCGCTGTTTACAGAGCCCTTCCCAGACAGAAAGCCTCACAACAGCCCTGGGATGAGAACGACTGCTATTAATATACCCATCGTACAGGTAAACAAACTGAGGCTGAGTAATCCAGTGATTCACCCCAAGGTTGCTCAGTGAGCGAGAAGGGACACTGGGACTTCAGGTCCACTCATTCAAAAGCCAGTCCTCTCCCACCTGCTCCTCCTTCTTCTCCATTACCACGGTCGAATGACTATCCAGAATTCTTGTTGATTCCATTTAGAAGACATCCTCGGATCTACTATACCCAAGTAGAACAAGTACCTGGTAGTAGCCGATGTCATAGGAAATAAAGAAATGGGGGAAAAAATTGTCCCCTTCCCTCAAGTTACAAGATTGAGAGATTTTGAAATAATGGTAAAGGGCCAATGTGCTTTCAAACACAACCATGAACTCCACTCTCCTTCAGAACTTTGCCCTACAGTCATTCGTTCAATAAATGTTTATCGAGTACCTGCTCTGTGTCAAGCCCTGTCCTAGGTGCTGAGGTTACAACGGGCGCAGTGCCGTTAAGGTCCCTGCTCTCATGAAGCTTAGATTCTAATGGCAGGGGACAAGTAAGAAACAAGGAAAATAAATAAATAAGCATGTGTTGAAACAAAAACAGAGGCAAACAGAGCTTCTCTTGGGCAAAACAAGCTCAGATCATATGAATGTCAGGCTGAGCTTCACCAATCAGCCTAAATTAATACAAATCTTCTAAATTAATACCAAGTTGGTTCTCTATTTACCAGATCATATAAAAACAAGTCCCCTTATTACAGAACCACAGAAAACACCACGTGAGAGCCCGGTCAAAAGTCAAACTGGGAAGGATGGCTACAAGACCTAAGGAAAGATGTTATTGCTGATAAACCACAGCCTCATCTTCAAGGCAGGAATGGATGCAGAGCCTGAGAAAAGGGCAGATTCGTTCACGTTGGAATGATCTGGGAAGATGACATTATCATTATGACTTCAGGGTCGAATTGGAGACTCTTGTACATTGAAATTAAATTATGCTTTCAGTATCACACACAAGGATTTCAGCTTCCAGGATGTCAAGATGTGTTTGTTCACATGTGGCTTTTATATTTCAAAAGATAATACCATCTGAAATTAGCCCAGCCCAGCCCACAGACAGTGTTCTTTCTCTGAACTTGAGGCATCTGCCACCCACTGTGCTTGTCGGGCAGTTAACCACACACCGTCTGTGAACCTGAATTGCTGTCTTGCGTTGTTCCTTATCTCTGCCAGGGCTGAACTTCTCATGCAACGATGATTCATCCACCAACTGAGATGTACAGGGTAGACTTCTTGGAGATTTCAGTTGACAGAGAGAGACAGACGTTAGCTATCACTCAAATGAGTCTATAGTTAGATATTACAGACTGAGACAGCATAATGAAGGAAAATAATTCAGTTCAATGAGAATGGATCACATTTAGGAGATCCAGCCTGGACTGGAGGGAAGGAAAGGATTCCCTAAGAAAGCGGCCCTGGAGCTGAGATGGGGAACAGATGAAGAAGAATGTAGAAAGGCCCTGGGCAGGAGGAACGGTGGGTCAGCATGTGCACTGTGCAAAAGTTGACACTGTCGACTGACACTGAGGCCAGAGCAGAGACAGCAAAGGGGGCTGGAAGGGACTGAGGCAAGAGACTCAGGTGGATCCTTGTAGAACTTTCCCTAAAAGCAATGAGAAGCCCTTGAGGGGTCTGATCGGATTTGCACATCAGAAAGGTCTCCTGCCTGCAGCATGGAGCAGCCTTCTCTAAACATTGGATTACACATCCTTAAGAGTAAAAAGGTTTTATGTAAACTTATGTATTGTATATTTGTATATTCATATATACTGTATATAGTTCATGTACATTATAAAATGTACAAATATAGAAATGCTTTTAAAGGGAGCTAAGAAATAATTTTTCAAGTCTTGTCTTGGCAAAATGCTGATAATTGTTGAAGCTGAGCAATAGGTACATGGGGTTTCATTATTATATTTTCTATCTTGTGTATGTTTGGAAATGACCACAAAGAAAAGATCTTCTTTAAATCTTGCAAATTATGACGATGACTAGATACTATCATTAGTTAATATCTCAAAGCACAATGTGCACTTAGGGTGAGGTTTGTTACCCACACTAGTAGATGTTTGTCCGTATTTCATGTGATATTTTTGATCACTCTGAACTCGGGGGCCAACTTAGAGTCTGACTTGATTAGGTCATCATTGTCTTTACTCATTCGACGAGCTGTAATGGCTCAGCCAGTAGCCTATCATTCCCTCTTGCTTGTCTTTAGTATTATCTTCAATCTACAATTGTGATGCAGGAATCTTTTTAAGTCGCTTGTCCATTTTTTGAAAGTTCATTTAATTAAAGCTACTTAATGTAATCCATAAATGGCTTCTCCAGGAGAAGATACAAAATGCAGCACATTGTAAGACACTGAGAACAAATGGGCAGAGGACCTGAATAGGCTTTTCCAAGATGACATACAGATGGCCAACAGGACTATGAAAAGATGCTCAGCTTCACTAATCATCAGGAAAATGCAAATCAAAACCATAATGACAGATCACCTCACACCTGTTAGGATGGCTATTATCAGAAAGATGAAAGAGAACAAGTGTTCGTGAGGATGTGGAGAAAAGGAAACTCTTGTGCACCATTTGTGGGAATGTAAACTGGTGCAGCTACTATGAAAAACAGTATGGAGATTCCTCAAAAAATTAAAAATAGAACTGCCATATGACCTAGCAATCCCGCTTCTGGGTATATATCCAAATGAAATGAATTCAGGATCTCAAAGAGATACCTGCAGTCCCATGTTCAGTGCAGCATTATTCCCAATAACCAAGACACGGAAACAACTTAAATGTCCATGGATGGATGAATGGATAAAGAATATGTGGTACCTATATATGCAATGGAATATCATTCAGCCTTGAAAAAGAAGGAAATCCTGCCATTTGCAACAACATGAATGGACCTGGAGAACATTATGCTGAGTGAAATAAGCCAGATGCAGAAAGACAAATACTGCATGATCTCAATTATATGTGGCATCTAAAACAGTCAAACTCATAGAAACAGAGAGTAGAATGGTGGTTACCAGGGGCTAAGGAATGAGGGAAATGGGGAGATGTTGATCAAGGGGTACGAAGTTTCAGTTATGCAAGATGAATAAGTTCTAGAGATCTACTGTACAACAGTGTGACTATAGTTAATATTGTATACCTGAAATTGCTAAGAGAGTAAATTTTAAGTGTTCTCAACACACAAAAAAAGGTAACCAAATGAGGTGATGGATATGTTAATTAGCGTGCTTGTTGTGAATATTTCACAATGTATATGTATATATGTATGTAAAATCATATACATATGTATATAAAATCATCAAATTGTATACCTTAAATATGTACAACTTGTAATCATCAATAAAGCTGGGAAAAAAAACAACAACAAGCGGAAAACCATGAGGGCATCCCCTGAACGCTGCCATGTTCTAGAGGCTTCCAGGATACCTCTTGAACCAAATATGACATGCATCTGTCTGGCACAAGGATTAGGGTGAGGAGCCCAGGTCAATCCATTTGTTGAATATCAGTAAAGCTTTTTTTTTGAATTGAAGTATAGTTGATTTACAATGTTGTGTTAGTTTCTGGTGTACAGCAAAGTGATTCAGTTATACATATATTTTTTTCATATTCTTTTCCATTATGGTTTTTTACAGGATATTGACTATAGTTCCCTGTGCTATACAGTAGGACCTTGTTTATCCATTCTATATATAGTAGTTTGTATGAATATCGGTAAAGCCTTATTCTTAATTTTGTTAAAAATAAATTTTTAATAACTTTTATTTATTAAAAATAAATAAAAATCAAAATTCTGCCTGCACCCCAGTGGACTATACTGTATGCAAAGTCTTGGAGACAGGAGGGACCCAGTGAGGACATCCAGGAGGCCACTCCAGTATGGAATGGAGTGATGATGGGCTGACAGTAGCGATGATGGAGGGATGTAGATGGATTCAAGAGCTATTTGGAAGTACTGACACATCAATGCCGGATTGAAATGGGAATGGAGAAGGACACAGAAGCACTCCTGGGTTTCTGTCTTGCACAGAGTTATGCTTTCTACAAAGAAAGTACATTTATTCAAATGCTGAATTAAACTAGCACAGTGTCATAAAACTGCAACCTATTTGTGCTATTTAAACGGATTGTTTATACTAATAGTGCTTATGGTGATACCTTCTCTGTTTTTGTGTCTTAATAGTTCTAGAAAGTGCACCAGGTTCTCGCTCAGCTGATTTCACTTGCGGGAAGCTTCTGATTTTGAACCCTGAGCCCAGGCAGAGTCTAGGCGACAATGGTAGATAAGCTGCACATCCAAGTCTGCGCAGTGCAGCGCGCATCCCAGGCACTTTGACTTGGGTCAGTCCTTCCCCTCCCACCACCAAGAACCAGCTCCCCTGACAGGAAGCTCGGTGTGAGGGCATATCAGAGTCAGGATGATGGGGAGAGGATGGTGAGGTGAGCCCCGGATATGGGCCGAGCAGATGACCGCCTCCTCTAGTTTGACTGAGGGGCCTCCAGGAAGACCAAGACCCAAAGGCCAACTTTCCTCTCCTGTTCACCTGGCCCCATTACCTGAGATTCTCCCCTTGGAAATGAATTACTCTGCATTAAGTATCATCTCCCAGGCATTCTGAAAGGAGTAAAACATTATCATTGTCACCTTAATATGAGTGGGTTTATCAGATCACTTTTCTCAGGGGCAGGAAAAGCCCGAAGTTTCACAACAACAACACTGTATGTCTGGCAAAGCATGGAAATGAGCACGCAGGAAACCCCCCCAATACAAACATCCTTGACGTGTCCCTGCCACACTACCAGGCTGCAAGGGGCAGGCAGACAGAGGTACCTCTTCCTTCTCACAAGCCAATTCCCCCAACTAGGGAGATTATGTCATTCTAGAATATAGAACAATAATGATAATATTGTTAAATTTTTAAAATTCTAATTTACTAAGAAATTATGTGTGCCAGGCACTTGGGAAAGCACTTTACAGGTAAAATCCCATTTATTCTTTACCGTAAATCCATGGTAGGTAATTATGGTTGCCTGTACTTTACAGATGAGCAAAGATCAGAGAGGCTAAATACCTGTGTAATGACGAAGCATGAATGATGAAGCCAAGATCGTATTCAAGTTAGCAGGATGTTGTAGATTAAAGAAAACTGCACCAAGAATCAAGAGACTTGAGTTTGAAATGCAGCTTTCCCAGGCAAGAGCTATGTGGCCTTGGGCAACCTCAGAGCCTCCGTTTCCTCCTCTGTAAGATGAGGAACCCGATGATCTCCCGGGATCTCCCAGCTCTGACACCCCATGAATCTACTGAGACATAATCTTCCATCCGCCAGGCCTCCCATCCAACCACACACTTTCTCTTGTGGCCAGTTTAATTAGCCACTCTGTGCTCTAGCTCAGAGGAACTTTTCAGAGAGCAACCAGCTGTTACAGTGGTTGTCTTTTTTTAATTTTGAAATTAAACTGAAAAAAGCTACTCTAGTGCTAACAAGATTAATGCCTGGGCATTCAAAGGGTCGGATGGAAAATATCAACCTGCTGAGCGGACAGGCTGATTCGAGGCAGGCTGGCGTGTTGCTGCCACTGTGTTCCTGTAACCAGGGCCGGGGAGGCTTAGTTTAGGGCTTCAGCTGTTCTATCAGCTGCGAACTATTCGTGTTTCTCAATTCTCAGAGTTACTCTGCCTTAGGCAGAATTACTTTCCACAAAGACACATGACAGCTGGCCCGGGGTCCCCACATAGCACCCAGGAAAGCCGTAGTGTAGTGACCAGGCCTTGCTGCAAACAACTTTTCAGAAGAGGAAGTGCCTTCCTTTATAATCCGGAGGAGCCTTCATCCGGGGCCTACCTCTTGTTGATTCATCTCAAGTCAGCCTCGATCATCGCACGTGAGCGCCATGAATAAGCTACACCTGGCTCTGGCCATGGGGTCATAAATCTCAGCTTTGCCGTTTATTAAGAACACCTGGGCTGAAATCCCAGCTTTGCCACTTATTAAAAACATCACCTCAGCTAAGTCACCTAACACCCACAAGCCTCAGCCTCCCCACCTGAAATATCGAGATTATAGTACTTTATAGGGTCGTTGAAAATATTAAGTAAGAGCTTACTTACATGGGAACACGTCTAGCCCAGGGTTAACATACATTAAGCACTCAATAAGTATTTGTTAAATCTGAATCATAAGTTGTAAGTCTCCAAGCCTGTATGGGGAAAGTTAAAGATTTTATGTCACTCAGAGGAAATTGTGGAATTCTGCAGCCCTCAAGAGCCATTGGAAATTTAATTCCATTTATTCTGCAAGTCTTTACTGAATGTCTACTATGTACCAGGCACTGTTCTAGGTACCAAGGATACAGAAAAGAACAAGACACACGAGAACTTGCTCCCATGGAACTTATTTAGTGTAAGCTATTTGAAATTTTCAAAAGTTTAAATACATTTGGGGGACTTCCCCGGTGGCGCAGTGGTTAAGAATCCGCCTGCCAATGCATGGGACACAGGTTTGAGCCCTGGTCCTATTCGTGTTTCTCAATTCTCAGAGTTACTCTGCCTTAGGCAGAATTACTTTCCACAAAGACACATGACAGCTGGCCCGGGGTCCCCACATAGCACCCAGGAAAGCCGTAGTGTAGTGACCAGGCCTTGCTGCAAACAACTTTTCAGAAGAGGAAGTGCCTTCCTTTATAATCCGGAGGAGCCTTCATCCGGGGCCTACCTCTTGTTGATTCATCTCAAGTCAGCCTCGATCATCGCACGTGAGCGCCATGAATAAGCTACACCTGGCTCTGGCCATGGGGTCATAAATCTCAGCTTTGCCGTTTATTAAGAACACCTGGGCTGAAATCCCAGCTTTGCCACTTATTAAAAACATCACCTCAGCTAAGTCACCTAACACCCACAAGCCTCAGCCTCCCCACCTGAAATATCGAGATTATAGTACTTTATAGGGTCGTTGAAAATATTAAGTAAGAGCTTACTTACATGGGAACACGTCTAGCCCAGGGTTAACATACATTAAGCACTCAATAAGTATTTGTTAAATCTGAATCATAAGTTGTAAGTCTCCAAGCCTGTATGGGGAAAGTTAAAGATTTTATGTCACTCAGAGGAAATTGTGGAATTCTGCAGCCCTCAAGAGCCATTGGAAATTTAATTCCATTTATTCTGCAAGTCTTTACTGAATGTCTACTATGTACCAGGCACTGTTCTAGGTACCAAGGATACAGAAAAGAACAAGACACACGAGAACTTGCTCCCGTGGAACTTATTTAGTGTAAGCTATTTGAAATTTTCAAAAGTTTAAATACATTTGGGGGACTTCCCCGGTGGCGCAGTGGTTAAGAATCCGCCTGCCAATGCATGGGACACAGGTTTGAGCCCTGGTCCGGGAAGATCCCACATGCCGCGGAGCAACTAACCCCGTGTGCCACAACTCCTGAGCCCCTGTGCCACAACTACTGAAGCCCACGTGCCTAGAACCCGTGCTCTGCAACGAGAAGCCACTGCAATGAGAAGCCCGCTCACCACAATGAAGAGTAGCCCCCGCTCGCTGCAACTAGAGAAAGCCTGGACGCAGCAACGAAGACCCAACACAGCCAAAAATAAAAACAAATAAATAAATTTATTTATTTTTAATAAATAAATAAATAAATCCATTTGGGGACAACAGTGTCGTATTAAGCTATTAGGCCATTAAGAAAACCCAGTGTCCAGCCTCTAAGCTTGGCCTCAGCAGAGGGCAGCCACACGCTCTTGCAACACTCTTCTAGGTGGCCCTATCACAGAGCACATTCCTGGGCTGGAAGACTGTGGCTCTGACCCAGCGTGACATTTCTTATGTCCTCGGGTATCCCTTCTGGCCTAAGTGGACAGGCCGTAGAGTGTAACACAGCCTCTCTTTCCCCCAGCTTATTCCTCAAGACATGACTAGATGATCAATGAGAAAAAAGTTCCTTGTCTACACAAGTTCAGGAAACAATGCCTTGAACCAAGTTCAACAGGTTTCTTGGCTTCAGGCCTTCTCAGAGGCTTTAGTAAGCTAAGGTACTTGTGAGTCTCAGAGAGGATTACAGTGTGCAACCTTTGACCAAAGCGCTGCTTCGACCATGGAACACTTCTTTATTCTGGAGTATATGGTAAGTCTGGCTTTTCCCAGTACATATTTTCAGACATACTGGATTCTTGGAAAGAAGTCAGGAGTCCTGAGTTCTGGTCCCTGGATGCTGCTGACTCACTCTATGGTCTCAAGCAGGTCAAGTCACTTGCCGAGGTCTTAGTTCCCTCATCCAGAAAATGTGTTTGTGTCGTCAAGGTGGGGCAAGAAGGTGATGAAGAGGAGGGAGGAGGCTGGACCACATCAACTTGAAGATCCCTTTCAGAAGGACCAGTTTATCATCTGGAAGGTCACCAAGCTCCCCAGTGTACAAGCTGGCTCATGACTCTGTGTGCTGGCCCACGGGTTCCGATGGCCCCTCAACACTCAACACCCCTGGGTTTGACTGTGACGCATTCTCCGTCATCCCAAAGACCACTGCTGCTTCCCTTCAGTTCTATTAACAGACTTTCCATTCTATGATCCACTAGCTCTTGAAAGAATTGCTCAGTAGCTTGTGTTAGCAGTGAGGTGGGGCCTTAAAGATGCTCCAGGATGAGCAGAGTCAGCCCAATCCCATCTGAACCATTTCTAGAGGACCTGGTGAAAATTATGCAGATATCATGAGCTAATGCTTTTAACGTGATCAACCATGTACACATCAATATCTGTCTATCTAACTATCTATCTGTCTATCTAAATAGAGAGGGAGGGAGAGAGAGAGACATCTATATCTATTTATTTATCTATCACCCATCAAGAAACAAAGAGATGAGAGACTGGAAAAAAATCCAATAACATATCAGCAGTGGTTTTCTCTGGGTCGTGGATAATGCGTGACTATTTTCTTATTGAAACTTTTCTATATTTTCTAAATGTTCATCAATAAGCATGTATTATTTTTATGATACAACAAAACTAATTCCTCCCCCCTTTTTAAGGAGTCATCTAGGGCAGGTCTGGGTGTGAAAGAAACCATCCAGCAGATTTTGTCAGATTGCTCCAGCAAGAGTCCTCCGCGTTCCTGTCTCCCATTACCTTGGCTTGTTTCCCTGATTCCTAATCTTCAACACCAACTCCCAAGCACAGTTTTTAATAGCTCCCCAACTGAGTTCCTGGTATTTCCATGTGACCTCTGGCTATCAGCTTATGCAGGCCCCAAAGCCTTGGAGTAGCCACATATATTCATGCAGGTTGCCCAGTGCACAACTCCAGGGGTTACAATTACATAGATGACAACGTGAATGGTACCTCCTGAGTTGTGCAGTGCACAGTCCACACAACCTTACATGGCAGCCCTGGCTGCCATGAGTCATTTACTCATGCCCTGAGTCATTACTCATGATTGCCTGAACATTTTGCAGAGACAAGCGCTGTGCAGAATACGGCAGTAGCTGGGCTTGGGAGGCATCTACCTAATGTATCACAGCATGGGCTCTGAAATCCAACTGCCTGGTTTATATACTAGCTCTGCCACTTAGCAGTTGAGTGACCTCTGACAAATTATTTAACTTCTCTGGCAATACAGCTTCAGTTTCTTTGCCTGTAAAGTGAGAGAACACTAGTACCTACCCCCAAGTGTTGTTCTGAGGATTAAACGCAGTTAAAATATAAAGCACTTAATTTCCTGTCCCATGGTAAGTGCTCAATAAATGTTAATTACTGTAGGTATGATTTGCTCTGAAGTCACACATAGGCACCTAGAGACAAGCTCTTCAATGCTAATTAAAACTTACTTTCTTATTTAGCTCTATCTGGGTGGGATAAAGGGAAAGCCAGCCAGGGAAGGGATGAGTTCCTTGGGGCCAGAACTGGATCATGGGTTCTCACCAAGGCAGCATAGGATTCAGAGAGCCAGGGAGTCAATTAAGCTGAATCAGGGTTGGTTAGTTAAGAATAGACATCAGTAGCAGGGGCAAGAGACAGGATGGAAATGAAGGCTGTGACGCCAAGACTGCAGCCGTCTGACGGAAAAGATGCTGGATTTGGAGAGTCAGGGATCAGGAAAGAAGCTCCTGAATCATCACTGAAATATCCTTGGGATGCTCCCACCTTGTAGAGCCTGGGTCTGTTGGACCTCCTTAAAGGTCAGTGCTAATGCCTCTTCTTTCTACAATAATTAGGATTGACTCCAGCTGTGAGTTTTGAAAGCACCCCTAATAAGAGTGGCTTGAACAAGACTGAAATTTCTCACTCAACTCAACGTGTGGAGGTAGAAATTCCAAGGCTGGTCCATGGCTCTGCTCCTTTCAGCCCACACCTCCACCTTCTATGGGGTCTGGCCTCAGCATCGTGGTCCAGTTGGCATCCACGTCTAGGCAGTAGGATGAAAGAGAGACAACGAAGAAGAAGGGAAGGGGAGCTGCCTGCCGCCTGAGATTCCCAGCAGCTGCCACACACCTGCTCCGTCTACAACCAGAACTCAGTCGTACCCACCTGGATGCAAAGAAGCCCAAGCAGTGTCTCTTTTATTCCCGGCAACGTATTAGTTTCCCACTCCTGCTGTAACAAATTACAAACTTAATGTTTAAAACAACACAAATTTTTATCTTGCGGAGGTCCAAAGTCTGAAATGGTTCTGAGCTAAAATCAAGATGTCATCAGGACTGGGTTCTCTCCCGGAGGCTCTAGGGGAGAATTCATGTCCTGCCTTTTCCAGCTTTTAGAGGTCACCCCATTCCTTAGGTCATGACGTCCTTCCATCCTCAAAGCTGGCACTGGCCAAGCGAGACTTCTCTCAATGCCATCTCTCCGGTTCTGACCCTTCTGCCACCTTCTTCCCCATGTACGGACTCCTGTGATTACGTTGGGCCCACCTGGATAATCCATGATAATCTCTTTATTTTAAAGGCTACTGATTTGCAGTCTTAATTTAATCTGTAACCTTCATTCCCCCTTCCCATATATCATAACATATTCATAGGTTCTGGGAGTTAAGAAGTGGACATCTTTGAGAGGCTTAACATAGGCAACCATGGCAAAACTCCTATCACCGTACAAGTAGGGCAAAGGACGTGCCACACTCCCAAGAAGTCTGTGATCTCAGACGGTGGGTGTCACGACACCCCACCCGCCCACTGCCAAGTTCTGCCATGCTGCTGGCATGGGAGGTGCCCACTGTGGAGGAGGTAAACCTTCTTGCCTGCCCAGCATCTCTTAAGGATCCCGCTCCCCTATGTGCAGTTCAGATGGTTCAGGTGGGATGGCCCCAACGCTCTCAGCCTCAGACAGTGCCAATCAGGCTGCTCCTGGGTGAAGCGCTGCTTCAGGAAACGGGCATGTGACCCAAGCCAGATCAGTCATGTCATTCTTGGTACTTAGGCTGGGATTTGGGGCATGATGCTCTCCCTTTTTTCTAGGATCATTGGCTTGGAGGACAAAGGAAGTTGGGAGGGGCCAATGGCCATCTTTGTCACCACTGAGAAAAGCCTACCTGGGGTGGAAGCCAGAGCGCAGAGGTGAGCAAGAACCTGTAATGGGGAGAAAGAGACAGAGGCACAGGGGACCTCCAGCCATGCCCACAGCCTGAGAGCCACCCCTGGGCTTTCAATGCTCCTGGGCCAATAAATTCCCTCTGGTCTTTTTCCTTAAACTAGGTTGAGTTTCTTTCACTTGCAGCCAAATGCCTCAGCTAATACGCTCAAGAAATACCTGTTGGGGCAAATCACGACTTCCCAGAACCCTGGAGTGTCTCCTGAATCCCAGCTCTTCAATGTTCTGACTCTAAGCCAACAATCAGGACCCACGAGGCCCTCCAGCTTCTATATGCCCTCACAGATACTCAAACACCTGGCCTCCCAAGGCCTAGCTCAGCCCAAATGCATGTAGACTTTGCCAAGTCATTTACTCTGCCTGGGAAAACCCCCCATGTAACCAGGGGCCCTTCCTGGCCACTCGACTGCTCTTTTCCTTCTGCATCTGCTGGGAACACTAACAAAGAGTCCAGAGGTAACCAGAGACCTGCAAGGCTCTTGTAGGACATCCATATGGAAACTCATGGCTGCAGAAGGAAGAGAGAAAGAACAACTTTCTTTCTCTGAGTGGCAGCTGTGAGAATCTATAGTTATTTCCTCTCTCCCGCAGCCCCCTCCCGAGCACAGCTTTTCCTGGACTGAGTCCCTCCCCACAGTCCAGCTCTTGGCTCGGTTCCAAGTAAAAGACACTCCTTTGAATGTAACCGGAAGCAGGAATCCAGCTACGGAGGAGGAATTTAGAAGACATAGCCATCCCCTGTCCAAGATAAGGTCAGAATCAGAGCGCTTCTGAGTTGTCAAAAGGAGCAATGGAACTGAAGAAGTTTACAAAGCACCTGGAGAGCTGCTTTGCTATTATAAGTGTCTCATTTCAAAATTTCCTGCCAGTAGTACACCTGGCTGGCTCATGGGAGCAGCTGTGAGCATCCTCTCTCAGACTTAAACATCTCCCAGCCCCCTTTACCTTTTCCCAGCTGGATGGGGCAGGAGAGCCTATAAGACCCATCTGGGTTCTGGTGTCTTTAAAGAAATCAACACCCTCTTAGGTCATTTATTAAATGAGAAATTAACTTGTACTTTGACGAAAATCAAGCGTGAAGTCATAGTAATCACTGCCCTTTACAGAGTACCTCCCATGTACCAGACACTCCACTTAACCTAACTACAACCTACCAGGAGGTTTATTATCCCCAATTTACAAGCTGGTTGCCCAGGAACTCACTTACAAGAAGGTATGCGCTCAAAAAGAACTCAATCCCACTGAATTAATTAATAAATAAAATCTACCTAGCAGTACAGCTGTCAACATCTGATAGGAGCGCTCACCCCTGCTCCCCAGGGGACAGGGCCTCCTTTATTTGTCTTCCGTATGACTTTGTTCTGAGAAAAGTCCCATGGTGACACATCGTTTGAAGACCACTTGTAGAAAGAGCTCAGTTCTTGGCGAGAGAGAATGTCTGGGATTAAATTCTGGCTCTGCTGCTAAACAGCTGTGCAATTTTGGATAAGTCAAGTAAGCAAGCTGAGCTTCCAGTTTTCTCAATGAAAAATAGAGCTCGGAATACCCGTCTCTCTGGGGTTGTGTAGGGATGTGAGATAATATTTGTAAAGTGCCTCGCAGTGATTACACGGTAAGTGCATGGTTTTATTGGTAGTTAGGTACTGTAATTGGTTGATCTGGGACAGAGTGATGGGCTCGATGAATGGGAGGATGTTGAGGGCAGAGAACCCGTTGAAAGAAGGCCCAGGAGAGGGCAGAGGTCACCAGACAGCAAGGTGCAAGGGGCAAAGTTACAGAGTAGACCAGGAACTGTGGAAGGAGCAGTGAGTGCCACGGAAGACAAACGGCTCTAGCACCAAGGTGCCAAGGATGCCATGGCCTGGAGCCCAAGAGCTGGCTGGAGGCAGAAGCCCCGTAGGACCTTTCTTCCAGAAGGACCACTCGTCCGGATGCTGAGGAACACCAAGACCCTTGAACTGACTTCCTGTACAAAGAGGTGGAGACTCAAGAAAGTTCACTTGCTCACTTGCTCTTCCATCGCCAGACAAACAGCCCCTCTGCCCCCCTCCCACCCTTCCCCCATCACTCTCCAGGAGGCCGAGTGGAAACATTCCCCAGAGCCTCCTCTCGCTGCAAAGCCATGGGTAGGAGGCTCTTAAAAAGCAAATATTCAGCTTCATAAACATGTCATAAATTCATAACCAGTTCTCCACATTCTTTGTGTTTTTATGTGATGCATCTAATATCTTTCTACTCTTGACTTTGAACTCATATTTTTGGGTCCAGGTTACTAAGAAGTGGCTGTTCACAGGAGATTTTACTACTGTATATTACTTCTGTGTGGATGGGGCAGTTGCTTCTTTTTTATTTATCTCCAAGAAAAATATATTCCCTGTGGCACTTAGACAAAACATGGTATCAGACATATTTTTCTTTTTCTGAAGAAGCTGCTTCAACTTCTGGAAAGATAGCGTCGAACCTGGATCTCCCAGAGGCTGCTTGCTTTCATGGTTTCAGGGTGGGGGCCATTGTGTGGGAACCTACGTCTATTTCCTTCCCTCAGAATGAATGTGCTCAAGACAAGTGCCATCTGACGCCCAGCAGGCTCCTTGCAGATTCTATCCATAAATATGCATAAACCACAAAACAGGAGGGGAGCCAACTCTTGATTAACCAGTATTCAACCAACCAGAACTCTCAGTTAACCAAAACTCTGTACTTGACTTCAAAGGAAAGGCCTAAGAACGCAGAGGAAAGAAGCTAATACTGGAGCGTTAGCTTTAGAAACAAAGCTCTTCCAACATACAGATGGACAGTAGGCACATGAAAAGATGCTCAACATCACTAATTATTAGAGAAATGCAAATCAAAACTGCAATGAGGTACCACCTCCCACTGGTCAGAATGGCCATCATCAAAAAGTCTACAAATAACAAATGCTGGAGAGGATGTGGAGAAAAGGGAACCCTCCTACACTGTTGGGAATGTAAGTTGGTACAGCCACTATGGAGAACAGTGTGGAGGTTCCCCAGAAAACTAAAAATAGAGCTACCATATGATCCAGCAATCCCACTCCTGGGAATATACCCAGACAAAACTATAATTCAAAAAGATACATGCACCCCTGTGTTCACAGCACCACTGTTCACAATAGCCAAAACATGGAAGCAACCTAAATGTCCATCGACAGATAAACAGATAAAGAAGATGTGGTACATATATACAATGGAATATTACTCCGCCATAAAAAAGAATGAAATAATGCCATTTGCAGCAACGTGGATGCAACTAGAGATTATCATACTAAGTGAAGTAAGTCAGAAAGAGAAAGACAAATACCACTTGGTATCACTTATATGTGGAATCTAGAATATGGCATAAATGAACCTATCTACAAAAGAGAAACAGACTCATAGACATAGAGAACAGACTTGTGGTTGCCACGGGGGAGAGGGGGAGAGGGATAGAGTGGGAGGTTGGGGCTGGTAGATGCAAACTATTACATATATACACTACCAAACGTAGGGTGGATAGCTAGTGGGAAGCAGCCGCATAGCACAGGGAGATCAGCTAGGTGGTTTGTGACCACCTAGAGGGGTGGGATAGGGAGGGTGGGAGGGAGGGAGACGCAAGAGGGAAGAGATATGGGAACATATGTATATGTATAACTGATTCACTTTGTTGTAAAGCAGAAACTAACACACCGTTGTAAAGCAATTATACTCCAATAAAGATGTTAAAAATAAAAATCAAAAATAAAATGGATAAACAACAGAGCACAGAGAACTATACTTAATATCCCGTGATAAACCATAATGGAAAAGAATATTTTTAAAATGTTAAAAAAAAAAAAAGAAACAAATCCTTTCCAGTAGCTGTTTTTATTATAGCCAATACTTACCAGGAGCTCACGGAGTGCCAGACACTAGGCTAAGTAGTGCACATGCATTATCTAATTCAGTCCTCACAACAACCCTTGAAGGAAGTACTCTTATTGTCCCCATTTTACAGATCAGAAAACTGAGGCTCAGAGTGGTTAAATAACTTGCCCAGTCACACAAGACTGCCCTTAAACCCAGGATTCTGACTCTAGAATCCACAATCTTAACTGTTCTAGGAAATCAGTAAATTCAGTTCCAATGTCTACACCTCCTACAGACACATCTAAAACTAACAAGAGTCTATTTACCCCCTTTTTTTACAATCAAGGAAATGGATGCCCCAAAAGAGGAAGGGGTCAGCCTGTGGGCACCCAGCCAGCAACTGACAGAGCCAGGATTTGAAACAAGTTCAGCCCTTAGGACAGTACCCCTGTTCAGCCCTTAGGACAGTACCCAGAGGCTGCATGTTTAGAAAGATGGCACAGCCAAGTTCCCCAATTTCCACAACAGCCCTCTCTACTGCTCCTGGGGCTCATTAATATAGGACAATGAGACCTTAGTTTTTCGATAGATTTCGAACAAGAATTTGGAAGGGAGTAAATCAGCCACTTAATTAACTTTTTAATTTATCAGTCAAGTAGCAGGAGCTAATTGAAGTTTCCTTTGGGTATTAGGTTCAAAAAGCCAACAAAATAGCCAGGATTCACTGAGCGCACACAATGTGCAAACTCTACCCTGAGTAATGTACATGTTTTAACTTAGTTAATCCTCACACAAGCTGATGACTTGGGACTGATGTTATTCCATTGCACAGGTGATGAGACTGAGGCACAGAGAGATTAAGCACTTGCTCAGGGCCTGCTAAATTTATGTACTATTTGTACAAAACTGCTTCCACATATATTTTCTTATTTGATGTCATAGCAAACTTGTGATTCACAAACGAATATTTTATTTATTTTTATTTATTTATTTATTTTGGCCGCACTGCGTGGTTTGTGGGATCTTAGTTCCCCATCCAGGGATCAAACCTGGGCCCCCTGCAGTGGAAGCGCAGAGTCCTAACCACGGGACCGCCAGGGAATTCCCGAATATTTTCTTATTTTTATCACCTCCATTTTAGAGGAGGAGGACCAGAGTTTGCACTAGCCCTGTCACTTTTGAGCTATGTAAGCTTGAGCAAGCACTTTACCTCTTCAAGCCCTAACTTCTGTAAAATGGTCAGGGTGAACCGGACGCACTCTAAGATCCATCCCCACCTCCTCCAAGCTGGAATACCCAAGATAATGAAGAGAGATGGCCTTGTTCTCTGGAATGTCCTTCCCCTATGTCTGGCAAACCTGAGGTCTCTTGGCTTAAATACAGGTATGTGGGCACCACCATAGTTGTTGTGAGTAACTATGCGACTTAACTATCCACGTGCCCAAGGGCAGAGGAGAGGGGTTGCATTTTTACACTGATCTAATCAAAGCCTGCTTCATTCAGGATGTGCAACAATTCTGATTCCATGAGCACCCATTGGATGGTCTGGGGCCGGCTTCCCTTGAGGTGATGTTGAGGAAATGACACGGGGAGTTCACTCATGAAAAGTCCTGGGGCATCACCCAAGGAAAGAGCCACATGGGAGATGGACACGGCCATCAGGCCGCGCATCTCATGGTCTAAAGCATCAGGGAAACTCCCCGATTACATATGCATGGCAAGATCGGAGGCTGAAGCCCCAGTGTTTTTCTGGGTATTTTTGTATTGTTTTTTTCTTTTCTTAAGGCACTCAATTCTGTTAACATTTAAAAGGGCACTGTGTTCTGGCAGGATTTGCTTTTAAAATAAAAGGTAGGGGATAGATAAGAAATTAATAGGCCTCTTGAGTACATGATGACCTGTCATAGCTTTGACACCTGACATTTGGAGAGTGGGGAGTAGATGAAAAATAACACAGTAAAGCTTTCACTGACTCAAAAGGTTCAGAGAACTGGGCATTTTGTCAGAAGCTGTTGGACAACTACAATGTATTCAATTTGGAGAGACCTAGCTTGCCACCTATTATTAGAGCAAAAAAAAAAAATTTCTACCCAACACTAAATCTTCCTGTTCTAGAGAATTCCCCACTGAGAGTTCTGGGGTAAGGCAGAGCCCATCTCCACTACAGAAGTCTAAAAGATATTCACTTTCCCAGCTTCCCTTGCAGCTAAGTCACAGCCAATCAGCTGGGCCCATGAGCTTTCAATCAGAAACTGGTGATGCAAAGAAGTAGGGCCAATGGAAAAGCATTCTGGTGAGGCCAGCAGCAAAGCAGCAACCTCTGATATCCAGGAACAGTGGTGGTGACCTCGGTACACTGGTAATGTCCCCTGCTCAGGGCAGATGTCAGCAGTAGCAGTATCCTTACTAGGCTGCTTCCCAGGCATGATTTTGGCCTTAGTCCTTGCTGCCATATTGCCTCCCTTGTTCCAGCTCATTTTCTAAGCCTGGGTCTTCCAGGTGATTCTGTGAGCTCCCCAATAGCCTTCCAACAAACTATTTTTCCTCTTCAATCAGCCAGAGTTGGTTTCTGTTGTTTATAACTAGGAACTCTGATGGAGGTACTAGTTATGTGACTTGGGCAAGTTACTTAATCTCCCAGACCCTCAGCTTTCCTATCTGTAAAATGGGGTTCATACTCATGTCTTTCATTTATTCACTCAGGAAATATGTAATTATTGAACACCTGCTAGGTGCTAGGCACTGTCTAGCTCTCCTACACTCATACATTTATAGTCTGACGGGAAAGACAGACAATAACAAATTTTCACGGAAGTAATTTATTACAGTTGTGTAAGGTTTTTGGAAAAATTCATAGCAGCATAATTTATAATGGCCCAAAACAAGCCAAATGTCTATCAACCGATGAATGGAAAAACAAAATGTGGTATATCCATGCAATGGAATATTATTCACCCATAAAATAAATGAAATACTGATATACACTACAACCCAGATAAACCTTGAAAACATTATGCTAAATGAAAGAAGGCAAGCACAAAAGGCTACATATTGTATAATTCCATTTACATGAAATGTCCAGAAAAGGCAAATCCACAGAGACAGAAAGTAGATTGCTGGTCTCCTGGGGCTGGGGGCCATGGAGGATTGAGAGTGTGAAAGGTGAGAGTTTTCATTTGGGGCGATGAAAATGTTCTGGAATTATACAGTATATATTGACGATGGTTGCACAAACCTGTGACTATACTAAGAACCATGGAATTGTATACTTTAAAAGGGTGAATTTTACAGTGTGTAAATTATACCTCTAAAGAGGGCTCTCACCCTTATTCCATTCCTCATCACTGCCTTCCCTTTGTGCCCTATCCTCTTTCTCTCCAAATGCAGATCGTTTTTCTCAGCGCTGCTGAGAAAGATAGCCTCTGGTATCCCTAGATGCATAGGCTTCTGGCTTAGCAGCCCCATCAGAAACAAAGATCCTCCCTCTCTCCAGGTCTCTTGAAATCAATTCCAGAGAAGACCCTGATTGGCCCCACTTAGGTCACATGCCCATTTATAGGCTAATCACTGTGGGGAAGGGGGGCAGGGTAAGACTATGATTGGCTCAGCTTAACTACCTGGCAACCCCTGTTGGGAAGGAGGTGGGCTCTGTGATGATCAGCCCCACCAGAACCACAGTATAAAGGGGGAAATTTTCAGGGACTTCCCTGGTGCTCCAGTGGTTAAGACTCCATGCTCCCAATGCAGGGGAGCCCGGGTTCGATCCCTGGTCAGGGGACTGGATCCCGCATGCCGCAACTAAGACCCGGTGCAGCCAAATAAACGGTTTTTTAAAAATTAAAAAAATAAAGGGGGAAATTTTCCCCCAAAGGAAAGGAGGGGCTGTGACCAAAAGAGGTGGGGATGGGACGGTATGCTTGACAACCAATATCTATCCTGCTTCACCATGATCACTACAGAAACCAAGTCTGTTCTGGGGGTGCCAGAAAAACTTCCCTAAGCGCAGTTAAGACCTAGAGAATAAGTAGAAACTAGTGAAATAAAACCTGTACCTGAGAAAGAATGTTACAGGTGGAGGTAACAACTCACAAGAGAAGATAATATAGTTGACCCTTGAGCAACACAGGTTTGAACCGGGTGGGTAGAACTGCAGGTAGGAAGGCCAACTATAAGCTATACTAAGATTTTCCACTGCGCAAAGTGCCAGCGTCCCAACCCCCTTGTCGTTCAAGGGTCAACTGCATATGTTAAAATACATCAACTCTAAACCACTAAGTAATTATCACTCTAGGACCCAGGAATCCTGACTCCCAGACTAGGTTCCTTGCTGCTTTGGAGAGCTGTGACTTAGAACACACCCTGCCTCAGGTGGCCTGTGGAAAGCTCCACCTGAGATCCGTCACTGCTGGCGAGTAACATACGTGATTCTAGAAGACTCTCTGTTTAGTGTCATAAGCGAAATAAACACCATTTCATGCCTAGTGTTCCATCCTTCTTCCCACATAAAGGCTGCAAGCAGATATTTTCATAATCCTCACTTCCATCTATGTAAGACTGTGCCAACAACAGTCGATAATGTCAGCTCAAGCGTATTGCTTGCATCTTGGAACTCTGCACAGCGGGGTTTGGATTTTTTCTTTAACGTTAAAAAGCGGGGGCATTGCAAAGCTGGACTGATACGGTGCATAGACTGTACGAAGCTGGAAGAGAATGTAAAAGTCATCCACCCGCCCATCTTAAAGATGGGAAAAATCAAGGCGTACTGGGAGATTTTAGTGACTTGGTCAAAGCCACACAGGTGCGCCTGTCCCCTAAGCTGTCCATTTCTGGCTCAGTCAGGACCCAGTTGGTTGTAAAGGGCAGAGCCAGTGAAAAGTCCACAGGCAGGGCTGCATCTGGGGGATCGGATGATGTCATCACGACACACTCCCACTCTCTACTTGAGGTAGAGACTGTCCTGATCTGCCCAGGACTGAGGGGCTTCCCAGGATGCAGGACTTTATGTTTCAAAATCAGGTCAGTCTGGGATGAGTTGGTCACTCTAGTCTATCTCTTCAGCTGTGCTGTCCTCTCCATCTTCTCTCACAGAGGCCAGAGGGCTGCAGGGCTATGTCCCACCCTCTCAGGAACTCCTGCAGGAAAGGGCTATCTGAGTATCACCAGCAGGAGTCCTGCAATCCGCTCTGATTGGCCAGATGTGGGTCACGTGTATTGAATGCCTCACCATATCCAAGAGGTCAGGCTTATGCTCAGCTTCTCCTAGACCTTGTAGGGAAATGACTATGCAAGACCACAGACTGGTCACCATTTCGTTGCTGTAATTTGATGCCCATGTGCGATGCCTGGAACTGCATAACAAAATATATGTATATAAGTACATAAAAGATGATTGATACATAGATGACAAACATATAAACAACTGTATAACAAGATGGTGCTGGTGACCCTGTTAGAAATTGTTCCCAGGACCTAGATTTCAGATCCAGATGACATACCCTGACAAAGGCACTTTTTGCAATCATATGAAATGATGCTACAGGAGTTTCAACCGGACCTACCCTGCCTGGACAGGCAGAAGCCCATCACCACAAAACCAAATGTATCTCCTAGGAGGAAATGGGGTGACCTAAAGAAGCAGTCCTCCCTTGGGACTTCCCTGGTGGCACAGTGGTTAAGCAGCCGCCTGCCAAAGCAGGGAACACGGGTTCGATCCCTGGTCCAGGAAGATCCCACGTGCTGTGGAGCACCTAAGCCTATGCGCCACGACTACTGAGCCTGCGCTTAGAGCCCTTGAGCCACAACTACTGAGCCCACGCACCGCAACTACTGAAGCCCGCGTGCCTATAGAGCCCGTGCTTCACAACAAGAGAAGGCACCGCAATGAGAAGCCCGCGCACCGCAACGAAGAGTAGCCCCCGCTCGCAACTAGAGAAAGCCCGCGTGCAGCAACAAAGACCCAACGCAGCCAAAAGATAAATTAAAAAAAAAAAAAACTTTATAAAAAGAAGCAGTCCTCCCAGTGCATCCTCCAGCCTGAAACTTCCTGGTCCACTTTGCTGAGATTGTACCCTTTGTGCTTGTCACAGGAAACTGTGCTATCTGTAAGATTCCGGGTTGGTTTCATCAAGCCCCCAACCCTGTCCTGTGGAGAAATGCTTCACCTGGGCCACGTGCCCACACTGTCACCTGTAGGTGAGGCAGCCCCATACAACACAGGTGAGTTAAGGATCAAGGACGGCGTGCTGTTGCCCAAAGAAGGAGGGCGATGGATTTAAGAGTCCCAAAACAACACACGTCCACCCCATCATCTCGTGCTGTTTAATTCTGCTGACTTTTCATATCACGGTAGTCCCCTCTTATCCGCGCTTTTACTTTCTTCAGTTTCAGTGACCCGAGGGCAACCTCCATCCGAAAATATTAAATGGAAAATTCCAGAAATAAGCAAGTAATAAGGTTTAAATCGCACATTCTGAGCAGTGTGATGAAATCTTGCATCATCCTGCTCCATGCTGCCTGGGATGTGAATCACCCCTTTGTCCAGCGCATCCCATCCCTTAGTTACCGAGTAGCCGTCAGGGTTATCATCAGATCAACTGTCACGGTATCACAGTGCTTGTGTTCAGCTGACCCTTAGTGTACTTAATAATGGCCCCACACCCTGGCACACTGCTGATGGGGTGCACATTGATTAAGCCTCTCTGGATAACACCTGGACATCCCTGTCAAATTTCAAATTCCTATACCCTTTGACTTGGGAATTATCCTCCCAGGAATTTATCCAACAAATATTTTGGTACGTGGGGAAAGGATGTATATTCAGCTTAATGACCGTGGCATGGTCAGAGAGGATTGGAAACCAGCTGTTAATGAGGGGGTCGGTGAAATACACTGTCGTGTGTCCGCAATGGAATAAGACTTGCTCAAGGCATAAGGCAGCTCTGTGTTTACTGATGTGTATCTCTAATATACATCGGTAAGTGCAGAAAAGCAAGGTGAAGAATGGCCCATATAATTATTTTGTATTATTCCTGGCATGGCTGCATGTAAATCAAACACTTGTAGATCAAATGGATTTAAATATGGTAGAAACTCTTTTTCAAGAAACAATACCACACATCCTTTGAGAAAATGAAGACTGCTTCAATAAAATGAATAAAATGAAAATGTTATGCTTCAGTAAAATGAAATCAGCTCCCAATTTGTATCACAGGGACCCAGCAGGTTACAAAACTCTGCTCAAATGGTTTAATTTAAGAGGTTTTAATGAAGGGATCAGTTACGGAGGTGTGGATAGAGTTAAGGGAGCCTTCAAGAGATGACGGCAGCAGGAAGCTGTTGCTGCCTCTGGGTCTTCAAGGGCAAGGGGAGAAAAGCAATTCTGCAGAACCCAATGAGAACTGAAATCAGGGCGGAGGAGCTGCCTGGCAGGAATCAAAGTCACGGAAGGGTCAAGCTGATGGTGCTGAAGCAAAGAGGGAGTGAGGAAGAAATACTCTGACTTCTCTCCTCCCACCCTCTAATTTTTTTGCCCGTAACTTCCATTGACCAAACCAAAATGGAAACCAGAGGGCAAGGGAGCCCAGGTAAGGTGATCTGTAGGGCTCAGCCCTAGGTCTAGAGAAGGACAGCACATGGACTGAGGGAGGGGAGGCAAGGGGAGGGATGCTGCGAGCCCCCTGCATGATCCACGCTGTTGCATCCACTCAGCATCCATCTTGCCCCTCGCTCGGATGAAGAGACTCTCATCCCCAGCATTACTGAGACACCAAATTCCATAAACTGCCCTGTCGTGGAAAGGAGATGTCAATTGAGTCACACTGTCACTTGGAACCTAAATTGTAACACACCCTTCACGTGAGGTAGCAGAAAGGCAAGCAGAAAAAGGAAACTGTAATTGATTAGATAAGACATGTATAGCAACTACCATCCACACCTTTCGCTCCCCTGCTGATCAAGGGACTGAAAATCAACAATCAAACCTCCTCCTTCCAGCACCCAATTCACCTTCTCCCGACGCTCAGCACTGCAGATGACTAGAGTTTTATCTACTCGATAGGATGAGTCAACCTTTTATTTCCATAGGATTAGAGCCCTTAGTGACTCAGTATTCACTGGGTTGTCATGGTTTTCCACTAACCATTATTACTGCATGTGAGAGTGCTAAGAAGTGACCCAGTGAGTCTTCTGGGCTCTGGATATGGTTTTTTTTTTTTTTTTGCCTTTGTTGGGTAGTAGTAACCTAATTTTCCTTGATAATAAGGATCAGTGCCCCCAGTCAACACAGTAAGCTTCCATCTGCTTGTCGGTCCAGTGGCATGGGGAGCCTCAAATGGCCAGGGACACTTTCAGCTTCAGCTCTAATAGAACTATGCCTGTGATCCCTGGTGGAAACCAGGACCTCCAAACTCACCAACCAGGGATTTCGGGGATGGGAGGCCAAAACACTCTAAGTGGGTTGTTAGGTGTAACAGTCTAAAAATGAGACGGGGTTACTCCCACCTCCCCCTTGGTTCCACGGCCTTGTATTTTGGATATGGGGGAAACACTGTATTTACTGTGTTTCACAGGACAGAAGCCCCAAACTTTAAGGACGTTATTTCCCAGTGGTCTTTAGGTCATTCTACAGTTCTGTTAAGCTTCTGAGTGGTGGGTCACATAGTAGTATCAGCTAATTTCGTCAGCAAGAGGCCAGTGCTGTACTTCCTCTGCCGTAAAGTGAGTTCCTTGGTTATTTAGAGGTGAGATGGTGTAGGGACACCAGGCAACTGAGGTCCCTTCCGAGTCCACATGGCAGCTGTGTTAAAAACCAGTCAGCTATGTCTCTGGTCCCGATTCTCCTTTACATGGAAGAAGAACTCTCTTCCTAAGGTCTAGCAGCCTACTCTCTGTTTTACAGGAAACCAGCAGCCTCCCTGCTGGTTTCCTGTAAACTTCAGGAGGCGGAATGGTGTCACAGGAAGGCACATGAGTTTTAGAGTCAAAAGTCCCAGATTCAAATTCCAGCTCTGCCCCATATGAGCTGTGAGATTCTAACTATGCAGTTTCCTTGTGAATAAAATAGGGATGTTATACCTACCTTGCAGGTTTGGGGGTGAATTAAATAAACTAATGTAGATAAAAAGTCAGGCACACAATACACATTCAATAAACATTCCTCCCTCCCTCCTGTCTTCAAACTAAATTCCACATCTGAAGCATCCATTTTAGAAACTGTTTATAACAAAACATGTACCTTAGGGAAATTTATAAAACAGTACCAGTTGAATTTTCTCTGCCTCAGCCTTGCTGCCCTGATGATGAGCACGGCATAGATTTAGAACAAAAATCTACAGCTCTCAGCTCTTCGATTCCTCATCTTTTACTTTCACACATGGCCAGCTCAGCATTCTTCTCCGTCTCAATGTTTCTAAATCTGCCAGTTTTGTGCAAGCCAAAATCCCCTGTCTGGGCTCGAGTCCAGTTTTCTCAGCAGATGATTTCTTTTGGTAAGCCCTAATACTTACAAATCATCCTCTGGTCTAACTCAACCCTTGGCCCGAGTTATACACGTAAGCACATGAGACTCTAGGGGGTTAGAGGAGAGAAGGGTGGAGGGGAGAATGTGTATTTGTGTGTGACCCAGTCTTTGAATAACTTTCCTGCATGGGAGTTCCATACTGTCAAGATTGTTGTTTGCAAGCAGCAGAAATCAGACTATCAGAGACCATAGCATTGGAAAGAGGCTGAAGAAACAGATGTGGAAAACAGGTGGGGACCAAGACAGCCCAAGAGGACCAGACAGCAAGGACCATGCAAAGCTGCTGCAACAAGGACCACCTGAGTCAGCACCCTTTCCAATGATGCTGGCCAGGAATGCCTTCCAGTGAGGAACCACCAACTTCCTTCCATCATTCCCCGGGAGAGTGGGATCAGTCAAGTCTAAGTCAATGCCTGCCCCTGGCCTGACCACAGCAGGGAGCAAGAAAATCTGGTCCCCTTAGGTTCTGTATCTGGAAGTAAGCACTACCTCCCACCAAGACACAGTGGGGCCTCCCCCTAAATCAGGGGGCTAGCGGGAGGGTGCTACTAACTGGATGGTAAATATATACACACAACAGATTTTCAACACACATTCATTCACTTGGTTTTAGGCAATTTACAATCCTTGGCTTATTTGTTTAAAAGAAAGTTCGTTATAACTTATTCGTAGTGAGAAATAGCACTACATATATTTTGTAACATTTTTTTAAGGCCTGAAAATGGAACATTTCATCTCATGGTACAGGGCTGTGTGCTGTAACCACTGGCAGAGAAAAACCATCTCAGATGGATCAGATACAAGTGGGCAAAAGAGAAGAGTCCCTCTAAATGTTGTTCCAAATAGAGTTCCTGCCTCCTTCTGGGCAGGTCTGGGCAATTAGGAAGAAGTCCTTCCAGAAACACAGGCAACCTCCCCCCAGGCAGAGGAAATACAGAGTTTGCTCTGTTCCCGGCCCTAAAACCAGCGAAAGTCAGGCCTCGCGCAAACAATGAGACTCTAGTCCTCAGCCTTCCATCCAACCATTCACTTCTCCTTGCATCTAAGCTAGAATCCTGAGAGCCCTCCTTGGCGCCTCCCTGACTTCATCCTTTGCATCCTCGATCGCCAGAGCCCGCAGCGTTTGCCTCCTACACACGTCTCAGGCCCCTCTTCTCCTCACACCCCGCCGCCTCCCTCCTGGCTCTGGCGCTCATCAGCTGCTGTCTGGCAAGAGCAGCATCCTCTAACTTGGGTCCTGTCTCCTGTCCTTGTGCTTCTTCCATCCACCCCTCTGACATCCAAGAGAGAAGTACCTACAGCAAAACTGACCCATGTGATTCCCCTGCTTACAGCTCTTCCGTGGCTCCCACGGCTTCAGATCAAGCCCAGGCTTTCCAACAATCCTCCCTGAGCCCTCTGCTGTCTGCCCGCAACCTCTTCATCCCCAGCTCTCCTCAGTCCCTGCCTCACATTCTGACCTTCACCGCGCCCAGTGCTGTTCCCCTCCTCTTGTCATTGGTCCATCTGTCTCCTCCACCTGGGTGGCCACCCCACTCCCATCATTAACTCCATTTGCTTCATCAGTTCTTACTCATCCTTTAAGACCCAGCTCAAGAGCAACTCCAGGAAGCCTGGCCTGACTGTTCCAGGTTAACTTAGGTGCTTGATCCTTGTGTGCGTCCCAACGACTTCTGTGCAAACCTCTCTCACTGCACACATCACATAGTTTCAGGAGTACATATTTATGTGTCTCTGTCTCCCCGTGGCCTCTACACCCCTGAGGGTCAATGTTCATCTCTGTGTTCCCTAAGCTGCTTTAGATAGAAGAGGACCAGGAACATAGAAAGGGTGGGATATATCCCTGCTGAGACAATGAATGAATGACATTCTATAATAAACTTTACAGCCTGTAAAATGATCAAAAACAGAACGAAAGACAACCACTCCTTTTGCTTAGTTGACAGAAGAGAGAAACAATCTAATTTATGTGCCGTCTCTTCAATAAACACACAATTTGAAGATGTTTAGCAAAAGCTTTTATGGAATACCATTTTTAGCAAAGCAGATGTTTAAAAGACTAAATTATTTCTTAAATTACTATCAACAGTAAATCCTGGTTGAAAATATTAAGTCCCTTAAGGGACTGAATTTCTCAGGCAGTAGTCAGAATGGGAAAGAAGATGAACATTCTGTACTTCTTTTTAAATTACTTTCTTCTTCCTGAAATGAATGTACTGTTGTTTAAAAGAAATCGTGGGTTCATTTTATTTTTATTTTTATCGCATAACCTGAGACAAACAGTAAAATGGTTTTTAGGTCACAGACCCCAATTTCTAGGCTACAACTTAGAAATTCAGTTCCACATACATGGAGACTTCATATGTGCCCGCTATCGGGCATACATCAATGAACAGAATCCACTGATAGACTTCAGCTTTCTGGGGAAAATAATGGCTAAGACAGGCAGAGATATACAAATCACCCAAGAAAAGACAGGAGAGAATTGTTTTTCTATTTCCCGATGAAAATTTGTAATTATTGTTATTATCACCTTTCAACCAATGATGTCATAGAATCATTTAACGATCTCTATAACATGTACATGTACATAAATGTGAAAACTGAACACCAAATAGGTTAAGTGACTTCTCCAGGATTTGACAAATCAGTAGCTGACTCATATGAGGAAACACACTTAACATGACTCACAAACTTCTTCTCCAATAACTAGGGTTGACAAGGCCAAATATGCAGTGATCACAATTTGTCAAAATATAACAAACTGTAGATCTGCATTCAATCTGATGGTCAGGTAAGGACTTACAAGGCACCTGACTTTTCAAATCTTCTGTTTCTCTAAGGATCCTCGTTGACTTTGAAGAGGAGTCTCTTTAAGGGCTCAAATACCTGTTACTGTTTTTCTTCTACTCTTTGGACCAAACTCACTGATGAGAAGTCCTGATAAAATCCAATCAGTGGAATGTGTGAATCAAAGGGTTTGAATTTTACTTTGAAATTTACTTTTCTCAGGGACATCCGTCAGTAGAAAAGGTTAATGGAATAGTCTAACCTTATTGGTTTGGTCTCATGGTACCCAATTCCCAGGACTGCTACTAACCAGCTCTGTGTTCCTGAGTGAGATTTTCTTCCTTGGAATTGGACTAAGTAACCTCTAAAAGTTTGTTCTGATTTTTATAAGCAGACTTTTGAGTAAGCGGTTAACATACCTGAGCCTCAGTCTCTTCCTCTGTAAACTGGGAATAAAACACCATTTTTCAAAGTTATGTGAATGTGAGTGATGATATAAGTAAGTAAACCACAAGACACAAAGTCTAGATGAATTTCAGTCTGAGCTATTTTTGCATATGAGAAATCTCAGAATTAAAATTTGCTACTCAGCCATTCAAGATACCATTTGAAGAATTATCGATAGGCTAGTTTTAACCAATTTCAGGAACTAATACTGTATTTAAAGCTTTACATCTATAACAAATGTAACAAAAATTTAATATAACAAATTTAACATTCACATTTTAAAATCTGTGGATTTTTTTAAAAACACTAGAAGTCTGGGCTATTGGTGTAAATGTTGTGGTTTTATTCATTTCCCTATATTACACAAAAGTTAGTAGTTTTGTCTCCAAATCATTTTTGCTACTTATCAAAAGAAAAAAAAGAATTTTCATTAAAATTGAGCCATTGAGCTATAAAAGGAGGAGGATTATAGCAAAATGTCCTTGACCCTCTCTCAGAAACAGAACCAGGCCCCCATTTGAGGAATAGCAAATGATTCTCATTAAAGTAATGAGAATATTCTCAGTGACATGTGTCTGACTGATTTTAATTTAGTTGGCAGGACTCCTGGCAGCCAGAGACCCAGAAATAACACACAGCTGGCAGTTCCTGCTCAAACACAACTAACAGACGCATTTCACACTGTTTCAAGGATGCCCTACCCTAGACAGCCAGGGCACAAGGTCATATGCAAATTGCTGGGGCATTAAACATTCCTCGTGACAGCACTAGCAGGTTGCAAATACACTAGCTCCTCCTTTATCAAATTTACTCTGACTTGAACAGGGTGAGCCAACAGATTTGGTCGATTCCAGTCCCCGCCCAACCCAACAAGCTAAAGTTATTTTTAACTTACAACTACTGCTGTTAAGTATTTTTCACACCAAAAAATACCTTTTTAGAAAGAGAAACTATGAAAAAACAAAATATCATTACATTTCAGTGAGAAGTAGTCAGTCCCTCGGCCAAAGCTATAAACAAATGTCATTTTGGGTTAGAAACGTATTTATCATATTTATTATACTTATCAAGTTTTTCACAGTCCTTTCTACAAACAATTTCTCTAAACAGCCTTATGAGGTAGCAGCCAGGCTAAAATTTTGTCAGCTTTACCTATGAAAATGTAGTCTTTGGAACAGAAGAAAGCCCACTTCCATAGTTCAAGTGCAACAGATAATAACTGATAATATGTAAACTATCATTTCACTGTACAATTTGTTCCAACAGACACATTTTCCCATATCTGGAAATTAGCTAAGTGAGCTGGGCTCCATGCCCTCAAAACTTAAAATTTGGTGGGGAAGACATAAATGGACTTAAGCAAGTTTTGCATAAGGATAAATAATAATAACTACTACTGATGTTAGCACTGTTACAGGTAACTTTATACATATTACTTCAATCTCACAATACCCTCTGAGGTAGGTACTGTCATCATTCCCATTTCACAAATGAGGAAAAAGTAGCACACAGAGGTTAAGTAACTTGCCCAAGGTCACACAGCTATTTAAGTAGGGAACTATGATTTGAACCCAGTCAATCTGGCTCCAGTTGGGGTTGAAGATAGACTTGGGTACCAGCCTGAGTTCCACCACATACTAGCTGAGTTATCCTAAGCAAGCTATTTAACTTTTCTGAGCCTCAGTCTCCTCATCTATAAAATGGGAATAATGATACTTAGCTCACAGGCTTTTGTGAGGAGGGTTAAACAGGATTATGTTTGCAAAGTGCTTGGCACACTATCTTTAGCATGGCTAATATCTGCCATCAAGGTAACAAGCACATTAAAACATCTTTTTCTAGGATTTTGATCACCTTCTCTATTTGTCTCACCAACTGGTAAGGCACCATTGTTGGAGAATTCAGATATGCAGGGCAGGACTGCATATCTGAACTCTCCCACCTCCCTATTCTGCTATGTCCTTAGAAATAATATGTCAATAGGTAAAGGCATGGGACTAACAGCATCCCACAGTAGTTTAACATTTATTGTGTTATTTCTGGTTTATCTGTCATGTACCAAGCACCATGCTAGGCACTGTGATGACTAAACCACTAAGACACAGCCCTGACAACAAGGAGCTCACAGTCCCATAGGGGAGAAGCACATGTAAATAATCAAATACCCAGCATGTGATCTGGTCGATCTGTTGCACAAAGTTGTTCAGGAGTGGCAGAGGCTTGATAACTGTGCAATGGAACTCATGGCCAAACTATCCTGTGCATTGCTCAAACCATCAGGCCACGCTTGTCCTCCCCAGTCTGTGCCTTGTGAAATTCTCAGAGTATGCTTCTGCCTCTATATCTTGAGTCCAAAGCCATTACACGGATATTTTGTCTTTGTGGTTCTCAAATGCTCAGCCATGATAAGGATTCCAATTCCAGAGGCTTTGCAAAGTCAAGTCAACATCTAATGTGAAGGTAACTGGTCTAGACATGGCCTAGCACATTCTTTATCTTGAAGGGCTCAGCATTACAAGGCTGCCTAGTTAGAAATCATGTGTTGGAAGAAGTGTCAAGTTGGATTTTTAATGGTGTGGGAAATCTAAAGCAGTCACTCATACTTCGGTAAAGGCTGAGCTAAGACATGATAGCCACATTTTTTTTTTTTTGAGAAGGAGGAGAAAGCCAAAGGACTAGAGACA
The DNA here is from genome assembly GCF_002837175.3 of Physeter macrocephalus. Taxonomy (NCBI): domain Eukaryota; kingdom Metazoa; phylum Chordata; class Mammalia; order Artiodactyla; family Physeteridae; genus Physeter; species Physeter macrocephalus. The sequence goes on along the minus strand of NC_041228.1, from coordinate 15,361,145 downwards.
AACACTGAGGCTTCCTGAGATTAGCTCTTACCCAACAAGACAAGGACCCAAAAATTGTGATTTCCTACTTGTGCTTGAATCTTTCAAATTAAAACTTTCACAAACTTTTATCTACTCAACCCTTTGTAGTAGTCAGCTATTGAGACAATAATTCTGTGTAATAAAAGATGACAATAGTCTCAGTAGAATTCGATAATAAACATTTATTTCTTGCTAACATAACTGTAGGACAACTGGGGTGTTTGCTCCATGTGTCACATCCTAGGACCAAAGCTTGAGGAGCAGTGGCTACCCCAGGTATGCTCTTGCCAGGGCCAGGGTGCTGGTAGAAGTACAAGAGGACTAGCCCAATCAGACAAGCACACACATCATATCCTCTATATTCTCTGCTCACATCATATCCAGTAGCATCCCATTGGCCAAAGCAAGTTACATGGCCAAGGCTAATGTTAAGAAACAGGGAAGTACCAACTTTGGACTACACTACAAAGCTACAGTAATCAAAACAGCATGGTACTGGCAAAAGAAACAGACACATAGATCAATGGAACAGAATAGAGAGCCCAGAAATAAGCCTATGCATCTATGGTCAATTAATGTACGACAAAGGTGGCAAGACTATACAATGGAGAAAAGACAGTCTCTTCAATAATAAGTGGTGCTGGGAAAACTGGATAGCTACATGTAAAAGAATGAGATAAGAACATTTCCTCATGCCACATACAAAAATGAGCTCAAAATTAAAGATATAAGACCTGAAACCATAAAACTTCTAAAAGAGAACATAGGCAGAACACTCTTTGACATAAATGGTGACAATATTTTCCGTATCTATCTCCTAAGGCAAAAGAAATAAAAGTAAAAATAAATAAATGGGACCTAATTAAACTTAAAAGCTTTTTCACAGCACAGGAAACCATCAACAAAATGAAAAGACAACCTACTGAGTGGGAGAAAATATTTGCAAATGATACAGTCGACACGGGGTTAATATCCAAAATATATATATAAATAGTTTATACAACTCAATATCAAAAAAACAAACAACCTGATTAAAAAATGGGCAGACCTGAGTAGACATTTTTCCAAAGAAGACATACAGATGGCTAACATGAAAAGATGCTCAACATCACTAACTATTAGAGACATGTAAATCAAAACAACAATAAGATATCACTCACAACTGTCAGAATGGCTATTATCTAAAAGTCTACAAATAACAAATGTTGGTGAGGCTGTGGATGTACACTGTTAGTGGGAATGTAAACTGGTGCAGCCACTATGGAAAATAGTATGGAGGTTCCTCAAACAACTAAAAAATAGAGTTACCATATGATCCAGCAATCCCACTCCTGGCAATATATACAAAAAAATGAAAACACTAATTTGAAAAGATACATGCACCCCAATGTTCATAGCAGCACTATTTACGATAGCCAAGATATGGAAGCAACCCAAGTGTCCATCAGCAGACAAATGGATAAAGAAGATGTGATACACACACACACACACACACACACACACACAATGGAATGTTACTCAGCCATAAAAAAGAATAAAATTCTGCCATTTGCAAAAACGTGGATAGACCTAGAAAGTAGTATGCTTAGTGAAATAAGTCAAAGACAAATATTTTACGTTATCACTTATATGTGTAATCTAAAAAATAAAAATGAATATACAGTATATAGCAAAACAGAAACAGACTCAGAGAACAAAATAATAGATATTAGTGGGGGGGAGGGGCACGTTAGGGGTAGGGGATTAAGAGGCAGAAACTACTATATACAAAATAGATACGCAACAAGGATATATTGTACAGCACAGGGAATTACAGCCATTATTTTACAATAACTTTAAATGGAGTATAATCTATGAAAACACTGAATCATTACACTGAAACTAATATAATATTGTAAGTCAACTATACTTCCATTTTAAAAAAAGAATCAGGGAGTTACATATTACTAAGAGGCCATGGGCCATGTGAGTGCACTACACTACCGAAGAGGAAAGAACTGGTAACAATAATCCCATTTAACACACTTTCTAAACAATCCTGAAAGGTAGGCATTTATAGGTTCTACTCTTTCTTGACAGCTGAGGAAATTGTGCCTCCAGAATCTGTCATTCATGCAGGTCAGACAGACACTATGTTGCTCTAGCAGAAATAGAATTCAAATCTTCTGACTTCTATAGTTTCTACAGAGATGTAGTTTGCTGACATGTAACTAGCATGCATCTTTTTTTTTTTTTTTTTTTTTTTGTGGTATGCGGGCCTCCCTCCGCTGCGGCCTCTCCCGCTGCGGAGCACAGGCTCCGGACGCGCAGGCCCATCGGCCATGGCTCACGGGCCCAGCCGCTCCGCGGCACGCGGGATCCTCCCAGACCGGGGCGCGAAGCCAGCTCCCCTGCATCGGCAGGCGGACGCGCAACCACTGCGCCACCAGGGAAGCCCTAGCATGCATCTTTAATAATCACATCTCTTAATTATGCTCCCTTACAGGTATCAATTCTCTCCAACAAAGGCCAGACCCAACACTGTCTCATCTGTCAGCATGATCAGAGTGACTATCATTTATTTGGGACCTTCTGCAGTGTTTTTACAAGATATTTTTACTATTACTACGCTAATAAATTATTTATGGTGGAAAACCTGAATCAGAAAACTCTGGCTACTTGAAAACAGACTTTATTAAAAACACCTCCTTTCCCCTCCAACATGTACCCTCCTCCCAAGGCACACACAGTTTCTTTGTCTACTCTGAGCCTTAAAGATTCGGTGGGACAGAGTCGGTGGGACAATGCTGATGGCTGCAGAGGAAGGGGTGTGGAAGAATCAAGGAATCAAGTGGAAGCTAATTATTGAGCACGCAGATTTTACTCTACTGTGACCACTCTTTGCAATCTAATTGACAAGTGGAACAGACTGTAAAGCATCATAACTAGAAGTCACGAAGAACAAGAAGATACCCTGATGTCAGCAGCTTCCCGTATGTATTCACCTACTCATTGGACAAATAGTTATCTAAGGCCTACTCTAGGCCTTGCAAGGTGCTGGAGCGGGGATACCCCCAAAACAAGACGGTTGATCTCTCCTGGAGATTACATTCTGCAGAGAGTGGTAGCTTGTTACCAAAAAGCAAACAGGATAATTTCAGATTGTACTGCGGATTGTGAAGAAACTAGCCTTGTGACCCTGAGTAAGTCACTGGTTTAGCCCTTTTCAGGGGCCCTCGGTGCCCTCATCTGGAAAACCATGGCTGCCACACTGGACCTCCCTCCCGGCCCCCCACCCCCGCGGTTTCAAGGATTAGGTTAATAAACTGAGGTCTGTGAGGGCCTCGGACTCCCGGGCATCGCCTCCTCACGGTGGCTTTTTACCGAACTTCCTGAAGTCCCCATCAGTCGGGAGGAGGCGCATTCTGGGCCCCTCTCCCTAAACGATCACCAAAACTAAAACAAAACTCCTGGCTTGATTATTTCCCCAGGAGCGCCTAATAGCCCAGAGGATGCCGAACAGCAGGAAGGGGAAAGGGGCTTCGCGGTTCTTCGTAATAAAATCCCATTCCCCGGCGCCCTAGACCCGGGCCAGGCGTCAGCGCTGCTCGCTTAGGGTGCCCAGAGTGGGCTGGAGGACTGTCCCTGCTCTCCACTCCCACCGCGCGGGGACCAGCTGCCGCCTGGCCTCCTTCTTCCTTTGCCACCTCGAAGACAAGCCTGACAGCAGACTCTTTAACAGTTCTGGGGCAGGGTGAGGTGCGGGGCTGTCCCCCCGCCCCAATCCCGCCTCGCGGTGGGTCCCCTCCTTCGCCCAAGAGCGGGTCTAGGCAGCGAGAGAGGCCAAGGAGGCTGCCTCTACCCGGCTCCGGGCCGCGCTGTGCCGGGCCTCGGCTCCTGCAGGGGAGCTCCGGATCGCGGGGCTCGATTGTGACAGCTCGGGGCTGGGAAGGGTGCCGTCCTTTCTTCCCACCCCCCGCCCCGCAGCGATCCAGACGCCACTCGGGCCTCCTCCTCCCTGCACCTCGCCAGGCCGGGAGCTGCAGGAGGACGGGGCGCAGTTTCCCGAGTGCCCGGCCCCGCTCTCGCGGCTGCAGAAGCTGCGCCCTGGGGGCGGGGTGGGAGCGCAGAAGGGCCAGGGGCGAAGGGGCAGCGCGAGCCCCGGCCCCGCGGCGCGGCTTCAAGTTTCCACCAGCGAGCGGTTGTGCAACAGCCAGAAGAGCAGGAGCCGAGGGCGCCTCGGAAAACAAGCCGAGCCTATAAACAAAGCCACGTGGCCTCCGGGCCGGGGGGGCCGGGCTAAGAGCAGGCGCCTCTTCCGGCAACAAAGAGCCGCGGCCAGCGGCCCGCGATAAATACGGCGGCCGGGCCAGCAGCGCAGCACTCCAGCGAGCCCCGCGCGCCCGGCGACCCTCCACAGCGCCCCCTGCGAGCGAGGGTACCCCGCTCCGCACCCCCGATCCCGCAGCCCTCCACTCGGGTTCCCTGCAGCCGCTCCCTCACCGGCCCCGGCACCCCGAGCATCCGCCCAGGGCGGCGCGTCCCCAAGGCCGCCGGGCCAGTCCCGTCCATCCGTCCGTCGCGTCCATCCGTCGCGTCCGTTGGCAGTGCCATGCCATTCCTCGGGCAGGACTGGCGGTCCCCCGGGCAGAGCTGGGTGAAGACGGCCGATGGCTGGAAGCGCTTCCTGGATGAGAAGAGCGGCAGCTTCGTGAGCGACCTCAGCAGGTGAGGGGATCGCCACTAATTTCAGCTGCGCAGAACGGACCCGGTTGGTCTCCGGGAGCGGGTCGGGTGAGTGGGACGCAGGCCGGGCTGGAACAGGGTGAGGAGGGAGCCCCTGACCAGAAGGATGGAAGTGAATTGCCCGGGTTTCTGCAGAGGTCGCCAGAGCACGGGATTCGGGGTATTTGGTTTCTCTTATGGTTCAAGGTCAGCGTCTCCAAGTGGGCACGACTCTTTACAGAACCCCGTGTCCCTCTGAGAATCTGACGACAAACGCGGATCTAGTCCCCAAACGCTAAAACTTAAAACACACAACTTCAGGCGTCCCCTGACTTAAAGGACACCGGTGTCGCGCGGTTTGCGGGTCGGGGCGCCGGCGAGTGGGCTGCACAGCTTTCACCCTGGGGTGGCGGGGCTCCGAGCACAAGTCTGGAGACGGGATTGCACACGGGTCCCGTCCGGAGCACCTCCAGGCTCTTCCCACGCACAGGCGACCACAGAGTGGGCAGAGAGGATGAGTAACCAGGAAGGGGCGGCCAGATGGTCCCTGGGGCACCAGCGCTTGCGGGCGGACTTGCGGAGCCATGGTAAGGACTCAGAGACAGAGCTGCGGAGGAGGGAAGGGAGGCGGGGTATAGATCCCACAAGCCTTCTACTTCTGGGAGGACGGCGTCTTTGCACCTGTTTCCTCGGTGGCCCTTTCGGTGAGTTTTCTTTGTATAGTGAGTGCGCCCCCATTTCAAGTGATGCCTATCACCTGCAGAAAGCCCACCTGGCTTGCGTGAGCCTCTGGACTCAAGTTCCCCCTGAGCTCTGTCAGTCTGGTGGACAATCCGAGGTCCACCGTGCCTGATGCCCCGCTTCGTTAATAACACAGGGAAGCAGCGACTAATGAGTGAGGTGGTCTGGAGTCCCTCGGTCACAATCTCCACAGATGGCTTCCGGATCGCTGCCATTTGGCCCAGAGGGGATCAGTGCAGACCGCTTACCCTTGGGTGCCTTTATCCCGGGCCTTTGCTGAAAACCACTACTCCACACCCCCGGCCCTTAAATTGACTTCAGTGGAGAGTTCCTACTCAGATTTACCAGTGGTTGTTTGGCTGAGCCCCTGGCACTCAGTTTCACGAAAACTATCAAGGAAAAATCGTTATTGCCACGTCCTGACCTCCAGAGCCCCACACCTGTTTGTGATTTGTAAAGCATCACCTTCTGTCTTCCAATGGGGAAAAAATATTTGATCTTGTGGGTCTGCCAGGAGAGACAAGAGCACATTGACCTTTATGTTAAAGACACTTTGAAGCAGTCCCTGGGGAGTTTGGGGAGCACTAGAAAGAAATCTTATTTATGGAAAACCAGATAATTTACAGGAAAATAAAAAGACCAACTGCTGTCACTAGACTCTTTTAAGGGTCTCTAGTTACCAATTAGGCCTAAATTATTATCCCTAGACTAAAAGTTTCTTTTTATTTTAGTAGAGTAGAAACTTCCTTCCTTCCTTCCTTCCTCCTCACTCCTAAGAAATGAGGACCTAATATTTTAGTGCTTTATTTTTGTGTAACAGTTTGGATTCTTTCTAGGGAGGTGCAGTCATGATCTGCTGAGCTGTGTCACAGCGGCCCACCCAGGGGATAACTGTAGGATGCTTCTCAGCGGGAAACAGACCATTGGGTTCAGCAGGAGAGGTTCAAAATGCAGAGCCTCTGGTTCCAATAAACATTCACACTGTATCTGCTCCAGGAGATAAGCGGGTATCACTCCTATTTCCAAGTAAATAGTGGTGCCTCTCCCTCCACAGTAGGGGAGACCTGGAGAAGGTTTTACCTTACCACAAAAGTTTAACCCAGGCTGGAATCAGGTAGCTTCCCACCCCCTCTCCCCTTCTTGAACCTCCTTTCTTTCCTCCATTTTCAGGCTTTCTGAGCTAGAACTGTCACCACCAGCATCATCACAAAGGGTGATCGATATAGTGACCACCTGTGGCTCTTTGATGAGTCATTTGAGGAATCATTTGGTAGCTCCTCGCAAAGCAGCTGGCTGTTTGTTTGCAGAGTGTTTTTTTCCCCAGCAATTGTAAACAATCCCTTCCCTACTTAGCATGAGAAATCTGCCAACTTCTTCAAAGCAGTTGGCCTTCTGAGACCTGGGTTTGTAGTCTCGAATATCTCCACTGTTTTCAGTCTTGGTGATGTTTCGCTGTGATGTCAGGTTTGGGCTGAGAGCCGGCCTACTCAGGTGAAGTTGAATGCCTCCCCTGTTAGGAGCAAACACGGCAGGCCCTTTTGAAAGGGAGGGAGCGGGTGGATGTAAAACAGAGGCCTGCAGGGGCCTCATGCACTTACTCTGATTCCACCTACCATTCTGTGAGCTGCCTGAACAGGAGAGAGGGATGAGGGTACACTTGGTGTACTGCAGCCTGGGGACAGTGTTTTTGTGTTGACCACAGTTTGTCTGCCTAGCGCACCTTCTCTGGACTCTGCTGGCCATTCTCTCTGTGGCCCAGGGCCCTGTCCTCCTCCAGCGGCAGAATGTTACAAAACCCCATCACAGCTAAGTGCCCTGAACTGAGATCATGGGAGGATTTCAGATAAGCTTCAAGCAGGGCCCCTTGTGAAAAAGTTGAAGCTACATAAGATGGAAGAGGAATGCCAAGTGTTACATTTGAGGAAAGAGTTCGGCATGAATTGGAGCGATCCAACAATGCTTCAAGGAAGTGATGGTGGAGCCACCTCGTGTGCAGTCTTCCTCACCAACAACCCCCAATCCTGCCCCAGCCCAGCTCCAGGATGAGTAATCTAAGCTCCCTGAGCCTGGGCCATTCTTCTGCAAGCCTGCAGTTGAAAACTCCAATGTTGCTTTCCAGTACAGCTAAGGCCGAACCAGGAAGCAGGAAGTTTACTTCAGTGCCCTGGATGAGTTAGTACATAAGCAAATAAAAATAATAGTTAAGATTTTATGAGTGCTTACTGTGTGCAAGGCACTGTTCTAAGAGCTACATACACTAGGCTGTTTGTTTTGCCAGAACAATCTGGTAACTAGCCATGTGAGCTTGACAAATTGGGTATGTATTGGAGCAAATTAGCATAGAAACTCACTGGCCTTAATCTACAACTAAGCCCTTTGGGGTAGGCCACAGCTTTCTTAAATGGCCTGTTATTACAAATGAAATGAGAAATAGGGCTTTTTTTTTTTTTTTCCTTCCCTCCCTTTATCTCTGCTGCCAAATGGGCTTATTTTGAAATCTGTCACTTTTTCTAAAGTTGTCTTTAAGTATCTTCGTATGTATGTGATGATAGTACAGAGCTGGATGAGGTCTTTTTCTTATTCTAGGCCTGTGCCTATAAAAATCAAGATTAGTAAGAACTGACTAAAATATAGCAACGTTCTGGTTATCATTGAATTTAATGAAGAAAGCAGCCTCTTTAAATGGTTTTGCTTATTTGAAAAAAAAAAAAAATGTCGTGGTTCCTCAATGGTGGTGGCTCTTCTTGTTCAAAATTTCAGTTGTAATTTTCCATTGGCTTTGCATTTCCTTGAGAGGTACATAATTGAACTATCAAAATAGCCTCTAACTGAAATACATTATTGCTTAAAAGAAAACATATAAGCAGGCAACACAAATAAACCCCATAGCCCTTCCTTCCAGGGCCTACCTCTGAAGTCCAAAACCTATTGTCTAAGTGAAAAGTGCAGGGTTTCTCTTTGGTTAAAGCTTTTCTACATTCTCCAGTGGGAGAGCATCATCAATTATGTCAAATTCTTCTTAAACTAGCTTTGGAAATGAGTCACTTGGGCTTAAGGCAGGTTATTGTTGTTTCTGTGAGGAAAGCAAGTGCTCAAATTCCTTTGAGGAATGTTTTCAGTTAGAAAAGAATTAAGATGAAATATAAATATTTAACATTGCTAAGGAATGGTCACAATCTATGGCCCAGGCTCCGAAAATGTTCTGCTAAACCTTAAATGTGTGACTGAGAATAAGGCAGCTTCATTTTATCGTTCTCTCTATGTGGAACTCAGGCTGTAGGCTTTTGTTCATGGTGCATGTGCGAGTTTCTTTTAAAAATAAGGCTTCGTGTGGTATTTTTACACAAAATGGCCTCACTTTGTTTTCTAAAGCTGTTCTCAGCTTTGGTACATCGTGGACCAACCAAGTGACTTTCCATCTTTCTCCCTTCTCCTCAGCATTGATTGAAATTTCTTAAATTAGCTCTAAGGGTTCAGAGTTCCGCCCTCCCTTCCTTCTGCCCCTCTTTTCCTGCTGACCTTGGCGCAAGTCAACTGACTGGTCGGTGGTTTTGTGCCTCTGTAGGTGTGCAAGCAGACAGACACACACTCACGTGTGACACAAAGCCGGACCCAAAACATTCACCCTGGGCTCGCTTAAGAAAGTGCCTCTAAGAGAGCGCATTTCCGGAGAAATCGCTCTGAAACCTAAAAATATCCTGTTTCCCTCAATGAAAAGGAGAAGGCTAATGATATTAGGAAACTCAGTAAATGGTATTAAGCATGGCCTTCTGAGGGAAGATTAACAAATGACTGATTATCTATCAAGCCTATCCCTATGGGTCCAGAAACACTGAGTATATTGTTGGTAATGTCACGTGTAAGCATGTTAGTAAGATACTTATTGTACTTATTGAAGTGCTACTGGAGAGACCATTATGGCAACAGGATACTGGAAATAGTTTCAACCCCTCTTTTCTCTTTTCCATAATATCCATACAATGGAGAAGTGCAGGTGTACCTCATCTTATCCAACAGATGTGGGTCCAAAGAAGACCTACATTAATTAAATTAAATCATATTTTAAATTCAGCAGAAGAACTCAGAAAATTAAGGGCCTCTAATATATGGCTGATGTAAGGGGAAACAAACCCTAATTGATGGTTTACTGGTTGGCATTATAAATCCTGCCTGGCGCATGCATGCCCCACGAGGGTTGGGGGGGATCGGGGAACCTATCTTCTCATCGTACCTCAGTATTTCTCCTGCGTTCCTTCTGTGGAAGCTCTTCAGAGATTTACTCTGAAATCCCATTGCATAATAGAATAGAACTCAGTCAGCCCCCCAAATGACAGCTCAGCTCAGCTTACTGAAGGAAATATGCCCCTGACCCAAGCTGAACCTACACATCTTTAATGACCTATGAATTGGCCAGTTCTGTCTTTTCAGCTCTTATAAATGTATGAGTTGTAAATACAGCTTGTTTCATTTAGGACTCAAGGTCTTCACCTCACAGCATGATGCCTAGTGTTAGTCAAGGAATTATATAAAGCCTAAACAACTAGTACTATACACTAAACATCTCCTAGAAATGCAGTCTGTAAGTCAGATTTTTGTAAATGTTTTAAAGACACAAGGGGAGCATGCTAGTTAAAAGGAGCTTGGGTACACTTTAAATAGGTGAATTGTATGGTATGTGAATTCTATCTCCATAAAGCGTTTTTTTTTAAAAAGCAGCTTGGGGTGGATGTTTTTGCAAAATGAAAGTATTGTGTATTATAGTGATACCAGTAACCATTCCTCTCCCTCCCTCCCTCCCTCCCCATCCATTCATCATTTTTGCTTAAAATAATGTTGTTGTACCCTGCGTGGCTCCTAAAGAGTGCAGGGCTGTGTGTCAAATACAATGGCAGACACTGTTGGGAATTCAAAAGAAGCAGAAGCCCCCGTCCCTGCCTTCCACAGAGATGTGACACTATTTCATCCCCGAAGAGGGAAGACTGGGCCCGTACGGACTTCTTTTGAGGGATTATTTTATTGTTTTGTTTGAGGAGCATGTATGTTTGTGTTTTATAACACAGTAAGCTATTTATAGAAACAGCTCATGTTAAAGTATAGTTGTTACAGCTCATGCCCTCTTGTCTGTTATTCCTAGTTACTGCAGCAAGGAAGTATACAATAAGGAGAATCTTTTCAACAGCCTGAACTATGATGTTGCAGCCAAGAAGAGAAAGAAGGACATGCTGAATAGCAAAACCAAAACTCAATGTAAGCCGTTTGTTGTGAACTTGAGAAGAAAGCTGTTTGAAGATCATTATGATTGGGTTTTGGCAGGGGAACAAATCACACCTCACATGTTTGGCATCCGCTTTCATGTTGACTGTGTCATTCACAGAGGTTACCCGGATCTTTGCACTCAGAAACCTGGCTGTGCATTTTATGAGTGAGATTAATGTATTCTTTACAGTCGTGTTTATAAGTCAGTTGCTAGTTGGGGTGTTTTTTCCCTGCTTGTCACTTATATTTGACATAGTTAATTTAGTTATTATTCAGTGGTATGGTCAGCTGAACCAGTTCCAGTGTGTGCTTTCGTTTAGAACTGTGTTTTGAGGCTTTGAACATAGATTTGTTTCTCCCTCTTCCCTTGTATAAATACTAGTAACATTTCTAGATGCTGGATGTAAGTATGAACGGAGAGTATAAAGTTCTATTAATAAGCAGGAATTACAGCTCTTTAGTTTATTCCATCCGTACTGCATGGTTTCTTCATATTATCTGTTTTATTTCTACTTTTTATGGACTTGTTTAACTTGTAAGCTTGGCATTTAACACAAACTCGTACTTGGGTATTAGATTTTTTTTCTTGAATTTGGAGCTCTGGTATACTCAATCTGAGTAGCAAAGACTTGAAGTGCTTCCGACAAAGTAAATTACAACTCCAGTATTTATACACTGCAGAAGTTAGGCATTTGCCTCCCCTTAGATTGTCAGTAGAGTCTTTGTACTTTTTTGTCAAAACTTTTTTACACTTTGGAATAAATGAAAACGAAACAAGTTTAAAATCTTGGGCATGTTATAAATTTTAAAGCTGTGGGGTTTTGCGTTGTTTTTATTTTGTCTTTGTAGATTTCCACCAAGAAAAATGGATCTATGTTCACAAAGGAAGTACTAAAGAGGTGAGCACCCATCTGTTTATTAAGGAGTATGCTTAGCTTTATGCCTCCCCTGACAGGGTAGGGGCGAGACTGGGAAACTACTTCACATCATGACTGTCTTCTTGGATGTGGGTGGTGGAGGCCTGCAGCCCACTACCTAGCCAGCCATCAGAGTTTGGGGCTACAGAGAGAGATGCAAAAGTCACTAGGTGGGCTCCCCAGTCATTCAGTGAGATGATGTATGTAGAAATGCTTTATAAAGATTAATATTCCCATCTCAAACACACTATTATAAAGCTCTAGCCTTTCCCTCAGGACAGTGCCTCCCTTTTGTTCTAAGATCTCTTTTAGACTTCAACTCGATTCATTTTAGCCCTGGAAGGGTTAATCACTAAATACAGGAGAAGTTTTTGCGCCCACCCAGTGTGAGGCTGCACGAGCTAGATGCAGAAGAGAACAAGACACTGTAATATCTAAATTTGCATGGCACTTTGTAAAACTCTTTTATGTACATTTTCCCTCTGCACAGGCATTTGCTCAGATAACTAGGATACGGGCAGTATGACAGATTGATAGAATTTCTATTGCTGTCAGGGACCTTGGAGAACATCTAGTTCGCTCTGTGACTTGAGGCCCTGAGAGGGCCAGGGATACACCCGAGACCACCCAGGTACTAGAAGCAGAGCTGGGACTCTCTACACCCAGTGCCTTGTGTGTTCACAGAGAAAAGACCAAAACTTCTTTGGCTTCTTCATGAAGCCTTAAAAACGCTTCTGATGATCACAGAGAGAAAAGCACCAGAGATGTGGCAGACAGAGTTGACACACATGGGGCTAATTCTTCCCCCAGGAGTATGTTACAGTGACCAACACACATCACATACCCAGCTCCCAACCTTTCCTTGACAGGCAAGTACAAGTGCGTGCAGAGAACAAGGGCCCAAATGGTACATGTCACGACTTTAGTCACTGACTAAAGCAGCTGCCGGATGTACTACCCATCTTTGTGGCTCATGGTGGGGCAGGGCACCAGGGGCCCAGGGGCCCAGAAAGGGCTGATCATGGCACAGGAAAGCAGCAGATGGCCATAGGTTACCTAACACAGCCACCAAGCTTGTCAGCAGAGTCCAGGCAGATTTTTCTGGAAAATGATCTCTGCACCCCCTGTTTTCACATTCAGCGCCATGGATATTGCACTCTGGGGGAAGCCTTCAACAGGCTGGACTTCTCGACTGCCATTCTGGATTCCAGAAGATTTAACTACGTCGTACGGGTAAGTCTCTGTAGATTATCCAGACTCTCAAGTTGAATTGTCTTTTCAGGTTGTCTTGAAGTAGTTCCCCCCGCCCACCAAAAAAAACCAAAAAAAAACAAAAAACTTTTTAGGACCCTGGGGATTTTAAGGAAAGCAGAAAATGGATTCCTCAACTCCCCCCTCCCCCGATGTACTTCAGGTTCCTAGATGGATACTGAGATCCGCATAGGATGGATCCATCCATATGGATGTCCCTGAGATTGGCCCCCTCAGACAGGGGCCGCCGTAATACCTCATGCGAGCCACAGTGCAGGCAGCACAGGCTCTGGCAGTAAGATCAGCAACAGAGAATTCAGCAGAAAGCAAGTTGTAAAGCACCTTGGCTTGTTTTAAAAACTTTGTGCACCTCTGACTGCTCTCCCTGTCCTTCTTGCCCGGCTTTAGCTGACTCTAGGTGACCCTAAGGCATTCTTGGTTTAAGCCTCAAAACTGGATGAGTTCAAAGCACCCCAGAGCTCCTTCCTCCTGACTCCCTTCCCCCACCCCCATGTAGTAACAATATTCAGTCCCAGGTTCACTTAAAGCTTGAAACTACCTGTTTGGCTCAGTTGCTTCCCATTTTAAACCCTATGTTGGAAAAAAATAAATTTTTAATGAGCTTTAGCAAAATATTAATGATGAAGGTAGTAAAGCAAGGAAGTCTAACCATGACCTTCAAGTCACTGATTCTTTTTAGTTGGTTGGTGGTTGTTTTTCCCCCTAAGCTCCCTTGTATGTTTTTGTCAGTGGTTCCACCTGGGGGGGGTAGCAGCTGTTTGGGTTTTAGGATCAGAAGTAGGAGGGAATTTACCCGCTGTGGGTGTTAGTTGGTTGGGTTTTTATTTTCTTTTTCCTGGGTTGTGCTTCTCGGTGCCGTGTCGTTGAGTCAGATGATTGCAAAGGCTCAGCCAGAGCGCTGACATTCAAGCCCCCTTGAGGCCTGGATCATTCACCTGTCATCTGGGCAGATGCAGGGCTGGCCGTCCCAACGGACCTGATAAAAAACCCAGGCCTCTTGTAGGTTAGAAGCTCTGAGCTGAGCCCATGACCAGACCTGTCTAGTCTTCAGCTGAGCCCTTATTCCAGTCCAAAAGGGATGAAAATAAGAGACCTTCTTGATGAAATGTTCATGTCATTTCATCAAGACTCTGCCGCTTCTGGGAGGTCACTGTGGCCGGCAACCCAGTGCAGGCTGGCTGGAGTCGAGCCTGGGAAGATCTGGAAACTTGTTGCTAAGACTATGAATAGTTTCCATCCTCTAGGTGTTAGAGGAAGACACCCAGATCTGATGTCTTGATTCCAAACTGATCAGCATGTGGTCAGTTTTAAGACGGTTCTCCTTCCCACCTGTTCTCCTTCTCACGAGAAATAAACCAAAGGAATAAGGATTCAAATAGTGCAAATCTGTTTCATGCAATTATGTGCACTAACACTTTTTAGCCTTCCATTAACCCTGTAAACTGTAGGTACTTTTATCATCGCTGTTTACATAAACAGAGGTACAGTGAGGTAAAAATGACCTGTCCAAGGTCACGAAGCTACAGAAGGGAAGAAATCCGGATCTGAAACCTGGGCAGTCTAAAGTCCACACTTTTTAGCTGCTACAATGAGTTCCATATAAGCAGAGGATTGAAAGTAAAATGGCCTGAGGTCAGATCCCAGCTCCACGGCTTTCACGCTGTTTCAGCCTCTCCAACGCTCACGTTCCCGGGTGTAGTAAGAAGGACTTAGAATAACCTAACTTCACAGGTTATCTGTGAAACTCAGAAACATATATGGAAATACTCTGCAGACCAGAATATGTTATTCAAAGTCAGCTACTAATACTTATTATTACCTACTTATCAAAATTATTGTTTATTCTCCCTGAAAAGTCTTTTCAATTTGGTTGATAAAAAATGTTTTTCTACTTAAAAAAAAGAAAAATTACCTGGGGAATCATGCCCTTTGCCCTTGATTGAAACTCAGCATAGAGGACTTGTGTCTGACAGTATCTGAATGTAAAATACATCCTGAGCACATTCTCCTAACCTTTAAGTTAAAGAAACTACTGAATGCTTTCAGTTATTAGGTTCAGAAAGAGGGGGGAATATTTCCATTTTGGAAAGAACAATCTTTTTTTCCCCTTCACTGTTAAGAGTCCTCTGTAATTTGAGAAACGTCATTTTTATAAAGAGCTTAAAACATTTTAATGATAGGCACCACGTTTTGAGGGTTTTCTTCGAAGGAACCTAAGACACTTCTCAAATATTCTTCTTATCCTTAAACCAACTTTGCAAAGTAGCTTGCCAGTATGTTATCCTCATCTTACTACTTCAGCTTAATGGTTTTTTAATACTACAATGATTCCTCGGTCCCAGTAAGAAACCGAACCAACTTTGAAGCCTTAAAATCTGTTTAACCTCTTTAAAGACAAAGTACATTTTTTAAAAAGGTGTCATGTTCATGCTAGCTGTCAATGTTAATAAAAGAGACATGTAGAGGGAATAAAAGGGATAGCCAACACTCCTATCTCAATGTTATGATGTTTTATCAGCATGAAAATTTTGTGGAACTTTTGGAATCAAAATTTGAATATAAATTGGAGAGGTTTTTATACAGCATTTGTACCTTTTTTTAATTGGCTTCAGGCTACACTCATTGCCTCTACCTGCTTCTCTACACACTTCCAATGGCTTAAACATAGTTTTAACTGTGTTTTAAAGATGATTTTAAATTTTTGAAACAGTAACTTATGAAAGGCCATTTTTAAAAAATGGGTTTACGCCGTGCCTCAGGACCAGCACATTTTGGAAAGTCCCCTGGGGAGCCAGCGAGGATTCCAGGGGCTGGGCCAGTGGTGCGGTTAGAACCGTAGCCACAAGAAAGCAAATGCTGACTAGCCCACCCAGGGCACAGAGAGGCCAGCGGAGAGAGTGGGTCTCCAGTAGACACATCAGAATCACATCTGCACGTGAGAATCACCTGTGAAGCTTGCTCCTCTAAGGAAGCCCACCTCTAGAGCATCCGAGTTCATTAGTTGAAGGTGGTGCCCGGGCACTGCTACTTAAATTTATCCACCAGGTGATCCCAGTGTGTTTTCAAGTTTGTAAACCAGCTCAGAAACTACTTGGGAGCCCAAATGTTATATTTTGCATAATGAGTTTTTAAACAAGGCCCACGGAGGCACAAGTGCAAGAGAGGGCTTTAACGCTTTAATGCCAGAATGCTCTTTGATCTGGTCCTCCCAGCTCTCTCTATGGGATGAGAATGTGGCCAAGTACATGGTAACTGCAGATGCTGTCTTCAGACCAGGAAGAACCTTGAATAGCGGTTTCCTGACCTGAATGAAGTGACCCCTGTGCGCATCAGATCAGGAAGGACAAACAGAAGTTTGCAACCCCACTCTCTCTGTCCCTCTGCAGCAAAGAAGAACATCCACAACCTCAACCAGTAGTGTGCATTTTTATTTTTTTCTGCATTACCACCCTAAGTCCATTTGAATGTTTCCAGCAAGTTACTGCATTCCTACCGCCCCTAAAAGTCTTTTCCAAAAACATGTTTTAGTTTAAGTTGACTGGTGGTTTGGCAAATGAAAGGCTGAAATATGGCATGATGGCTCAAATTCAAACCCAATGCCTTAAATTAAGGGCGTGCTGTTGCCAAGCCCCTGGTGGGTTGTGATGTGTATGGGCAGCCTGGCCCCTTCACCAGGTCCCTCTGCTGCAGTGACCTTGGATTAATTTGGTGCTGCACAGCCTTCCTCTGGTGGACGGCGGCCCCTGCCACCTCGGTCTTAAAACTGGTGGATATCTTTTTCCATTGAGACTAAGAAGTTGGGGTGGAGGGAAGGCGGCCAGCCATTCCAATGGCAACAAAATCAAAAGAACAGGGCGCACGCCCATTTGAAAGTGATTGGCAGCAATGGTGGGGAATTGTGAGAACTCACTGTGGGGTATTAACAGTGAGGGCCCCAAGCAGGGCCCTAAAATGAATGCTGGTTAGGCTGCTAGTGATTTTACCGAAGAAATGCTGCAGCTCTTGGAATTCCGAGCCTTCTCGGTCACACTAAGCCTTTAGGCAAGCAGCAGATCCTGCAATTTCTGGGTGCCCACAGAAGTGGGGGACACTCACAGACCTTGAGGGTATGACCACAGGATTAGGGGAGTACATGCAGAAGTAGGGGGTGCCCCCCCAAAATGGAGGAAGGCTGAGAGACCAGAATAGTGGTATTTTTGACCATGGACACCTGACAGTACATTAATAGTTTAGGCATGTATTCTCAATTTATGTATATTCATAAAGTCATTTGTAAATCATATACCTATAAAAGGTGCTAATAATGGTACCTACCCCATCGTGTTGCTCTAGAACTAAACTGAGTTTAAACACATGAAATGCTTTTAGACAGTGCCTGGTATATGGTGAGCATCAGTTGTTGCTGTAACTATTGTCATCTTTAGGGTCCTAATTACAGAATTAGAAAATATATGAAAATAGAAATTAAAGATGAAATAAAATATAGAGATTGATTATTTTACGACTTTTCTACCTGATTTTCTTCCCCATCTGACTTCGGAGACCAGAAGATCAAAAATGTGCCCATTTTGTATAAATTTTTTTCTTGAGGATTCAGAATTTAAATATATCCCACCACGAGCCCAGAAATATATTTTATACTAAAACTCTAGCTAGTTTCTAGGCTAAGTCAGGTGCTTATTATACAGGGGATATGCTAAATTGGATAGGTGAGCTGCGCTTTAATTGCCAATTCAGCAGACTTTTTTCCCATCCAAGGAGGGATGTTCCTGAGAGCATGGCATTGCTGTAAGTTGCTCTGGTTGAGGGTGAGACAGAGGTTTTAAGTATCTGTGAGCTAGGACCCGAAGGCCCCTCGAGTCTTCTAAAAGAAGGGCTTTCCAAAGGCAAGGAGGTGACAACATCCTCTGCCAGGTCCCCATACATCAATACTGCTTCAGGTGAATGGTTTCAAATCCCTAAGCAGGTGTTTTCTATATTAAGTCCATACCATATACCTAGTGTTGCCACAGTCACTTGAGAATCAACTAAGACCTGGCCTCTGCTGGTCAGGAGTTTCTGGGCTACTCTGGGAGACAAGGTACAAGGTACTGCAGTAGCAAATTGGGTTTGGTCCTGTCTAGGAGAACGGAAGAAGCAGCACTGGAGGCAGCTTCTTGGAAGAGGTAGAACCTGAGATTCTCCTTCCTTGAAGGATGGCCAGGATTTGGCCAGGTGGAGAGGCAGGTAGAAGGCTTTGCAGGGACAAATGGCGTGAGCAGAAACCTGCAGCTGGAAAGAACAGAAGTGGAGGGGAGTGATGGTGGGCCAGGGGCCAAGGGCAATGTGACATCCAACCTTGTAGAAGCGTAGGGTGGGGGTAAGCAGGCTACAGCAGACAGGGAGCCCAATTTAAGCAGCCTCCTTGAGGCAGACAGACCTGCTCAGATCAATGCGACAGGGAACAGGGCATCATTCTAAGTTCAGAATTTTCTGGGATGGATGGAAGACAGAGGCAAGTTGTTCTCGGCTAAGAATACAATTAATCTGTGTAAACTTGGCCCTCAGTTAGAGGGATGTTTCACTTGCAAATAATATTTACCCAATCTTGACATGCCTGGAGATTATTAATGTAGCAGAAATGTTCCCTCTTCCAGCCTGTCAGTGTTCAGGCTCAAAGTCAGGACAAAACTTTCCAGGTTTTAATCTGTGTTATCCATTGAGTAAATAAGGGTCTTGGAAGTATGTGGCACTCAGTGCAGGCAGAAGCACTGCCTGATGTAACCAAAGGTTTATTGCAAAAGACATAATTTTCCTATGGGCACCCATCTGGCGTACCGAGCATGTGAGAAATGGTAGGGGCTTCTTGAAGTTTTTTCCTACCTTTGATAATCCTATGGCTTGTTTTCTAATCAGACATATACCTTAAACTGCAGAGCTCACTGTCATAGGAGACAGAAGAATTAGGGATAAGTTACATTCTTAACAATATTCTATGCAAGATAGAGTATGCTTGGGCAACAGCTGCATGGGTAACCTTGAACTAACAGGGAGAGTAGCTGCTGTTTTTGTTGATGCTTCTGAAGCCCCAGTTGCTTAGTGTCCCTTTAAATCTCTTTAAATATGTGTGTGTATGTATGTGTGTGTATGTGTGTATATATATCTACATATATATATATATAGATATAAATATATGTATTTGTTAAGTGCCTGCCGTGTGCCAGGTTGCGGTAGAGTGGTAAACAAGATAACCCCTTCTGTCTTGAGGTTTCTATCCCAATTATACAGTCAGCAAGCAAGTAAACAAGACCATTTCAGACATGTATAAATGAAACAGTGAAGAACACTGAAACCATGGTAAGATCTAGGATGGTCCGCAAAGGGCTCTCTGAGCTCTGAACAGGTGACATGTGAACTGAGACCTGAGGGGTGGGATGGAGCTGGCATGTGAAGACGTGGCAGGACCAAGGCTGGGAGGTGGGAATGAGCTGAGACTGCTCAGGGAACCAAAGGCGGGCTGTGTGGACAGAGCAGAGCGAGGGAAGCACTGGGCAAAATGAAGCTGGACAAGGGCTTCCCTGGTGGCGCACTGGTTGAGAATCCGCCTGCCGATGCAGGGGACACGGGTTCGTGCCCCGGTCCGGGAAGATCCCACATGCCGAGGAGCGGCTGGGCCCGTGAGCCATGGCCGCTGAGCCTGCGCGTCCGGAGCCTGCGCTCCACAATGGGAGAGGCCACAACAGTGAAAGGCCCACATCAGAGAAAAAAAAAAAAAAAAATGAAGCTGGACAAGGGGCGAAGGCCAGGTCAGGGAGGACCTTGCCAGTTATGGTAAGGAGTCCGGATTTTTTTTCTAAGGGCAAAGGGAAGCCATTTGAGGGTTTCAAGCAGAGAAGTGACATGAGCTAACTTATTTTTAAAAGTCTGAATGCTGTGATGAACCGAAGGGAAGAGATGACACGAAATGCGCATTTTCTGTGGGCAAAGTGAGATAGGAGGGCAATCTCCTCTCCCCATTCATCTTCCGCACACCACTTTAAGCTGAGGTTAATATCCCTCCGAGACTGACTATAAGATATTGCAACGAGACTTTTCTTCTACTCAGTATGTCTAAGCCTAGCACGAGCCAAAGCTGAAGGGCAGGATGTGGTTTCAGCATGCGGCAACCACCAGCCCTTCCTCCCGTGGCCCAGAACCGGTCCTGTTACTGCACAGCTAGTCACTGTGGATCGGGTCCTGCTGGATCCCCAGGCGGCCCCCACGGTAATGATAGCCTGGAATTCAGGAGGAGCTGAGAACCCTCTTCTCCAACCCCTAGCCCAGTCCCCCACCCCGCCTCTCCTTAAACACAGCCACAAATTACTGGCACCTGGGCTAAAATTTGCCCAGCAGAAAACAGCCATTTTCAAACAATCCGTTTTCCTCTGCTTTTTCTCGTGTGGCTAGAGGCAAAGAATCCAACTGGCTCAGTCATCTTGGTAAATAAATTGCTAGATACAGCCCTACTCCCCCTAGGCACCCAGCTCTCTTGACACAGAAGAAAAATTAATAAATTCTGTCTTCTTTACCACTAGTTCCACACAATACTGGTTCTGGGTCTGTAGAGTTATTGTGATCTGGAAAGTAGACCTAAATGATTTACCCAAAGCAATTGCCTCATCCTAAATGCATTATTAACCCTTTTTGGGTATTATTTCTCCCTTAATGTGAAAAGCTGATTACCGGTCCCAGTGTAATACTGATATAAGATTTCCAGACTCTTTCCTAGAACATAACACACTACATGGTATTGCTACTATTTTTAGAGTAAAGTTTCGACCTAGATGCAAATTTGATTGGCCTTGACAAACTGAAGTCCTTAAACTATCAAAATACATGTTCTCCGTTAGACATATCTGGGTCCAAGTCCTGGCTCCACCACTTGCTACTGCTGTATGTCTTCAGGTGAGTTGCTTAACTTCTCTGAGCCACAAAATCCTCTTTTGACTAGTGGAGAACCCACTTCAGTGGGCTGCCTCTGAAGATTAAACAAGATGACACATGTAAAATGCGTAGCATGTAGTAAACACCCATTATTGTTAGCAAAATAAGACTTCATGGTAGATGCAACTATGTAAGCCACAGAATGTATCAACATTAACTTTTATCAACAGACAGGGAGCTACTAAATATATCAGAAACATAATAAAAATGACAGAGAGGAATATGAAAATTTGAAAGCATTTAAGCATTTGGTTGACAATATATAAAGCTGAAATACAGGGATTCTAAAGGTCTCTAAACCAGCTGTACTTTACCCTACTATTCACTATGCCTTCCCTGGCAGTACTTCTACCTAGTAATAGTCTCTGTACTATGATAAAAATGAATGATAATAATTTACTGAGTATATTCTTGCTATCAGGCACTGTTCTGAGTGCTTTATGAATGCATTTAATCTTCACAGCAACTCTAAAGTAGGTACTATTATCATGTATGTTTTACAGATGGGGAAACTGAGGCAGGCAAGTTTGGCTCTGGAGCCCTCACTCTTGAACCCTATCATAGACACACACACACACACACACACACACACACACACACACACACACACACACAATCAGAAATTGACAAATTATGGCCCAAGGGCAAAATCTGCCCCCCATGCCTGTTTTTGTAAATAAAGTTTTATTGGAACACAGCCACACTTATTCATTTACATACTGTCCAAGGCTGCTTTTGTACTACAGTTTGCTGAGTTAATTAGTTGCAACAGAGACCTTATGACCTCCAAAGGTTAAAATATTTACTATCTAGCCCTTTACAGAAAAAGCTTTACAGAAAAGATAACCCTTGCTATCCACTTTAAACTTCACTAAAAGATTATGGTTTGGAAGGGGAAGAAATAATACCTTATAATAATAATGCCTTGTATTTGGTATTTACAGTGGGTTTTTACATACCGATCTCATTTAATTCTCATAACAACCCTGTGAAGTAGGTAGTCTTTTTTTATTTCCACTTTAGAAATGAAGAAACTGGGGTTCTGGGAGGTTAAATGACTTACACCACAGACTAGATGGTAAACTCCGTGAGTCTAGGGATCGTGTGTCTTTATCTGCATCACCTACCACAACCTAGGATAGAATGGGCATGCAGAAAATACTTGCTAAGTGAATGACAACTGTAAAGGTCACCCAGCTAGAGCATCCGGGTCTCCTCCTATTCTGGGGTTCTCTCTCCTGACCCCAGGGCTGCCGGACAGTGAAAAGAAGGACTTTCTCTTGACACCAGAATAAACAGAAGGTGGTTGACGTGTCATTCTCCTGACAGTTGATCGATTTTTGCTTCTGTATCTTTCTCTTCCTTAGTCAAAAATCATCTCAGTCAGACCAAAGGGCTTTTTTGTTTCCCCTCAAATGCATAGTCACAGCCTTGAGAATTTTTGTGTCCTTGTGATTGGTGCATTTTTAGACAAGATTGAAACTGACACCCTCATGAGATGGTAGTCACATGAAATGGGGGTTTTGGATGGATTTCAGGCAGAGCTCTGCCCGCCCTCCTCCCACCCCATGATGAGTCACTACCCTTCCCAGAGCAGACTCAAGACTTTTGTTTTCTTTCATCTTGCTTTGTGCTGGTCATGTGAGGCTCAGGGTATTAATAGACCCTGGGCTTGGCCTTCTGAATCTTGTTGTTGGTCAAGGAGATAAATGAACGGTCTGGCCAGTCCCTTTGTGCCATTTTTCACTCCTCTCTTGACTGTCACGCGCTGGTTGGTGACAGAGCTGAACTGGAAAGGCAGAGGACAACCCGTCTGGTCACCGCCTGTGGACGTGGCCTCTGCTGATGTTTTGACTTCTTGCCTCTCTTTGTGGGCATTTGGTCAGTTCCTGACGTCCAGCCTTGGATCACCAGTACTAATCTTAAAAACCAGCCTCAGTCTTTCTTTGCCACCTTCCCCCAGCCTGATGACAGCATCTCTCCCTGTGTGTGAGAGAGATACATAAGCCAGGCAGGAAAAGATTTGGGGTCTTTTTTTTTTTTTTTTTTTAACTCAGAGTAAAATTATGTTCAGGAAATTAAAAGTCTGTCCGTGGTTTGACAGGCTCCTAAGGGCCTCCATGGGGACAAATAAACAAATGCCTTAGAAGCAGAGGTTCTTTAAATTGCCTGGGGCTTTGATCCAAAAGTTTCAGTTCTTCTCTGCAGCCCAATTTTTAAAATGTCACTTTGCTAGTTCCCTCAGCCTTGATTCCAGCACCCAGCACAGTGTCATACTTGGTGTTTACTGACCTGAAGTGAAGTTGAGCTGGGGCCTGGCCAGGAGATGAAACTCCCTTGGAAGGTTTCCTAGGAGCAGAGATAGAAGCTTTAACATAAAAGGGAGGTCCTGGGTCTCTAAATCTAGTTTACTGGCTCTAAGGCTAGTGAGTTTTACTTAGCCTGGTGGGTTCTGGTGCAATTAATTATTTTCACTTTATATCAACCTCTTTTGTTCGATAACTCTGTGAAAGCATGAAGTGTGTTAAGAAGGATCCCGCTGAGCCCTCTCACTCCTTGTGGCATAGTTGGTAAACTTAGTTTCTTGAGCCTCACTTTGCTCATCTGTTAACTGGGTTGAACCACATGATCTCTAAGAGCCCATTCCAGTCTAAAGTTTCATTTTTTCAATAATAGAATCTTTTTTTTAAATCTTGCCACATTTATAAAGAATTTTGCTTTTGAAGGGAAGAAAGATTATGCTAAGGGTGCACCAACTTAAGTTATTATCTTTATTTCTTTTTGTTTGGTGATAACATGGGTTGTGGGAATGGGACATACTCCTTCAGTAAACCAACCAACCTTTATTTTCTACCTAATTTATGCCAGGCACTGTGCTAAGAGCTTTATGTGCATTCCCTCATTTAATGCTCTCACCAATCTTGGAGACTCTAAGTATTACAAGTAGAGATGAAGAAATTGGGGCACCAAGAAATTCAGGAATTTACCCAGAGTCGCAGAGCTAGTAAGTGGTCAAAGCAAAACTTGCACATAAGTCTAAGAGCTACAAGGTTCCTAGCCTCTAAGTAGAAATATGAGTATACACTGTACATCCCTGAATGTCTCTTTCTTCCTGTTATTGGCTTCTTTCTACAGAAAGTTAAGCGCAGTGAAAGATTCTAATTAACAGACATTTTTATTGAACGCTACATAAGCAGGAGATATCTGGATAAGAACTGCCACTTCCTTGAAAAGTGCCCATGGTTGCTGAACTTGAGCTTTTAGGTGCCTTGAGAGCAGTCCCAGCCAGTGGGGAGAAGTTCAAGTAGGGGTAAAAAGAGTTCCCGCTGGGAGTGATTATGTACAACTCCAACATCACAGGTCATAGGAGGTTTTGTTCCCTTTGGAGAACCTCAGCTTCACTCGCTGAAGTAGGACAAGTAGAATGAATTAGCCCTGGCTGAAGCCCACCTCTTTATATTTAAAAGAAAAAAAGCAATTAAATATTCAGCCTGATGCCTAGGTTTTGAATTACCCCCATTTGTCTTTTACTCAGAGCATCTGCTTTTTATTGCATTGTGGCCCTGCCTGCCATTTATCTCTCCCCGTCAGTCTGTATCTACGTGTCATGTGACTCAAAAGTGAAGATTAGAGGAGAAAAATATCTCTGTAGTCTAAGCCTGGCAACTTCTATTTTTATCCACAGCTGTTGGAACTGATAGCAAAGTCACAGCTCACATCCCTGAGTGGCATTGCCCAAAAGAACTTCATGAACATTTTGGAAAAAGTGGTACTGAAAGGTGAGCTTTCTCTCTCACTCTCTCGCCCCTTTTTATAGGCCTGGGGCCGGGCAGATGAATTTTCCAATGCAGTGGACATGTCATTGGATTTAAGGAAATGTAAGCAGATGGAAATGAATGACTCCAGATGCATTTCAGGGGTGCTGGATTCCAGTTTAGAAAGGAGGGCCATTCATGCTCATGACAAAGGGTGAGACCATCATCCTCCTGTCCTTGTGTTGGGATCATCCATTTGTCCTGCTCTAAGCCACTCAAGCTTCTTGGTGTAGGCACGTGTCCCAACCTTGGCTACCGAACCTCTAGATTCCAAATTCCTAGAAAATTGAGCTGTGTACAAGGCAGAATAGATCCATAGACTCTCTGAGCTAGAAAGAACTTTACGTCTCTGGCTCAACTGACTCATTGTGTATACGGGAGAAAGAGTCATTTATCCATAATCACACAAAGAGTCAGCCAGACTGGATGAGAATCCAAGCTCCTGAGCCCCAGACCTGTGCTTCTGACACTGATCATCTAAAAGAGACATCACTGCTGGGCAAAAGAAGCTGCTTTCAGATCAGGTGAGCTATTGGTGCTGGTGGGACAATGAAAAGAGAAAGAGTCTTTGTAGAAAACGGGGAGAAGAGAACAAAGAGGGACCTAGATAATGGAAACTCTACCCAATAACCTCGAGTGCAGAAGCTTGGCCAAGTGTAGAATAAACACCAGTGAGAAAGAAAACCATATCCCCAGTGGGTGTACCCAGGTAACACTAGCAGAGTAGAGAAGAAGAAAGAACCACTTGTAAACTATGGAGTGTTCTAGTCTCATAAACGTTACTACTTTTTTTCTTCCCCGCTCAAGTCCTGGAAGACCAACAAAACATTAGACTAATAAGGGAACTACTCCAGACCCTCTACACGTCCTTATGTACACTGGTCCAAAGAGTCGGCAAGTCTGTGCTGGTCGGGAACATTAACATGTGGGTGTATCGAATGGAGACAATTCTACACTGGCAGCAGCAGCTGAACAACATCCAAATCACCAGGGTAAGCTGGAGCACCCCAGCCTCCTCCTAGCAGGAACGGCTGCAGTTGGTTCCTCTGCTGGGATGCCGGGCAGCCTCGCCAGGACTTTAAATCCTCTCTGGTGATGGAAGAGTCTGGACAGTTCTGATTGGATGCTTTCCTTTGGGTGCTGAGGGTGGGCTGGGGGACTTTCCGATAAAGGGAGGGTGGAAAGAAGAAGAACTTGGCAGAGCAGGATCAGAGTATATGAACGATGACGGCCAATGGAAACGTGGTGCGTAAACTAGCAACTTGACCTTGGGGCCGATGTAGGCTATTTCACTGAAATCTTTAGTGGGATCTGGAGATCTCTGCCCATTCCCTCTTAAAGTATGAGTTTGTTTATAGCTTTAGGATGCTGCCTTGTATACAACAGAGCTGTGATGGCAGTGGCTTGGAGAGCTGGCACCAGCCTTTTAAAACTCAAGTTCCAATTATTAATAGTTATGATAAAGGAAGGCTTTGAGTAAAGGCTGTAAACATACAGGTAGGAAAAGACATGAGCAATTCTCACTCAAAGCAAACAAACAAACCAAACAAACCACACATTACCAGCTAAACTACTACCAGTAGTTTCTTTTGGCTTTTAAAACATAAGTTGGCCCCCAGCTCTTGGCCTCTTAAGAGCGATCAGGAGGACTAAGGCACACAAAAAATGTGAGAAAGATGCTGGTGTCATCTCTCAAGGCTCCCTAATGGACAGACACACTTAGGCAGCTCACGTAGCACTTGGCTGACTTATCTAATCACTGACCATGGCTGTTTTAAGTGGTTCCGGGACCCAGGCTGATAAAGTTTGGGTCTGCCCTGTCTCTCGAGAAAGAAACATGAAAAAACTTCTTTGACCTCTTTTAAATATTTCACTATATGAAGTTTGCAAAATGCAGTGTCCTTGACTTTACTGTTAATAACCTCTCTGTGCCTTAGTTGTTTTTTTTCTTAACTCTGAAACAGGCAATAATTGCAAGTCTCAGAGTTCTGTGACTTCCTCAGAATCACTTAGGCTACTTCCTCAAAGAAAGGAAAAAAGAACAAGAGAGCTCTATCCTCTCCAAGGCTATCTCACACACACACACACACACACACACACACACACACACACACACACACACAGTGATACCCAACCAGCGATATAAATAAGCAAGTCTCATAGTCTCATTAGTCCCAAGGGCATCTTCCCTCCAGCAACTTGGAATACCCATTTAGATGGTCACACTTGCCCAGAACTTGCCTCTGTTCCATGCGCTTACTTCCCCAAAGCCCCCCTCTATTGATCTACAAACTCTCTTGGGAGGTACCCATTGTAGTTGCTATAACTCTTCATGGAGTGAGGGTAAAGGGGGATCAGAGAAGCCCAGTGACTCTCCCCAAGTGACACAGCAATCGGGGCCAGAGCTGAGGCCAGAACCCTGGGCTTCTTATTCCTAAAACGGGAAAGCTTTTAACATCAGTGGTTTCCAAACTTTTTTTCAATCTAGCTCTCTTCCAACTATTTATTCAATGACCCAGCCTTTTGCAAACCTTTTAAATCCAATGGAATCCTATGCAGAACAGATCAAACGCTGAAGTTCATCTCACCCTCCCCTCTGCTCACGGCACCCCAGCCAGGCCAAGCTATTCTCTGCTATTCTCACTGTATAAGCTTGGGCCTGCCTCGGGATTTTTAAGCCACCTCCCTCCCTGACCATCCAATCTACTGAAGCCACTATCGTCTCACCTTCTTCAGAGCCGCTATTACGATCTGAAATCATCTCATATGTATATTCACTTTCCTGTCTCCTCCACTGGCTTATAAACTCCACAAAGAAAGGACATCACCATCTTGTTGCCTGCTCTATTCCTTGTCCCTGGACCAGAGCAGATGGCAGTCAATAAGTTTTAGTTGAATAAATAAATGAGTGAAGGGGACGCCCCTCCCACCACCTACCTTAGAACTTGTTCAATGTTCAGAGGAATACAGTTGGAAAATATTGCCCTGTATTTACAGATGAGCATGAAGATTTACCAATTGCAGGATCTGGGACTAGTGATTTAAATTCTCTGTGCCTCAATTTCCTCCTTTGGAAAATGGGGGCAGTCATGCCTATCTCAATGCGCTGGTGTGAGATTTAATCAGGTAATATACAGAAAGCACTTAGAACAGTGCCTGACACATAGTAAGTATTGTAAATGCGTCAGCTGTTATTATTATGAAGGGCTCACTCTGTGGCAGACACTCTTCTAAGTCCTCTAATGTATTCATTAACTCATCTAGTGACTAATTGTAAGTAGGAGGCATCATAATAGCTAATATTTACTGGCCACTGTGCTCAGTACTTCCAGGCATTGTCTCATGAGAAAAATCACACTGAGTGGTTAAGAACAATCTGGCCTGGCCCTCCCCACCGATAAGATGTGGGTTGAACCCAGGCCTGTCTGCAGAGGCTATACTTCTACCCATGACACTTTACCCCCTCATGCCCGCCTTCCCAACCCTCCTTGGCTCTGAGCTACAATATTTTGAGAGCAGTGCTGGAAGGAAAGATTGAGAGAGAGAGAGAGAGAAGGAACTTAATTACTTCAGTCTGGACTGTATATTAAAACTTACTTTTTAACAGTTTGGACCAAAGAGAAGTATGTTATTACGTGAAAATGTTAAGGTGACATTTACAGTAATTGCTTTCTAATTGCCAAAGTTCTATCAGTATTTTCCCAGCAGATAATCTTGTTTTCCTTCAAAATTTCCTATCTAATTCTATGGAGCCAATTTTTATTGGCAAAAATAATTATATAATAAAGAATGAAGGGGGAAAAAAACTAAGAGAACTGGCTTGTAGGTGAAAAAAATCAAATAGAATCATAGTGTCCTGGGAGCAAGGCAGAGAGAGTTTGGCAGCATGGGGGGTGGGCAGGATGAATATGAAAAGATTTTCAGCAAAACCCTGGTAGGGGGAGCAAGAGTAACTTCTTTTTCTTTTATATGCTTATATTCAAATAGAAGAAGGCATGCAAGCAGTTAATCATTTATCAGGAGTAAGAACTCAGCATGGGGTCTGGGCAAGGATTTTGGAAAAGTTCAGGTTCGAAAATTTGAGAGTGAATTCTGCCAAGTGGACTTTAATAGGAGTTCATGTAATAATTGGCCTGGGAGTTTTAACCAAAAAAGTAGATGCTTTGAAGTGCTGGAAACAAAAAGAAAATCTCATGGCAGTTTTATTGGCTCATACGATCAGCAGCAGATGATAAATGACAAATAGGTCTAGGACCTTCTGCAGTCCGGCAAAGTCCTGAATTCTGCAAACAATTGAAAGTTCAGCCCAGCAGCCTGAACAGTATAAATTGTCAAGTCACAGACACTTCTCACGAATTAGGAGGCTGAAGCTACTCCAAGTCTGAGATTGTTGGAGCTGGACGTGATCTTCGAGACTTCTACTAAGCCAAGTCATTTTGGACACGGGGAAACTGAGACCCAGATTTCCTAAGGGCACTTGGGGTCCGGATCTGCTGCTTGTCCATCCCGTGTGCCTCCCATTCTTCTCCATTGCCCACCTTCCCTCTGCACGCCTGCCCTGCTCTGCGGAGGCGCGGGAGGGGATTGCTGAGACTGTGTGTCGCCCTGGAATCCTGTGTGTTCCAGCCTTGATGTGCCTCATACAGAGTTTAGTTCCCTAAAATTTCGAGGAGGGAACTCAGTACTCATTCCCAGGATATTTTCCCCTCAGCTAAGGAAGGGTTTCTTCATCCTGTGTTTTTTTTTTTTTTTTTTTTTTTTCTGTGTGACCTCCAGAGGTGATAGAACACTGAGCTAAAAATGTCAGTAGTTCAAATTCAAGAGCTCACCCAGGACTAACATGGGAAGGACAAAGAACCATGGTCTCGAGCGATTTGTGCTGACTTCTTATCCAGATGGCAGCAGCCAGTTGCTGTTCAAGAAATAGCAACAAATACTACTGAGGACCTTCTGTACAGATTGTTCCCATAGCACTTGGCGCTTACATCCTTGATGGCATTTAACCTTTGTTCTCTAATGACTTGCTTATATTTCTGGGTCTCTCGCCCATTGCAGCAGCTCCGGTGCCAGGCATAATAGGTACACAGGAGAGGGGTTTTGTGCTGGGCTAGTCTGCAAGGGATACAAGCTTAGACCTTGCCTTTGAGGATCTGGGTCTGGGTGGAATAACATGAGCTCATCAGAATTTAAACATTAAAGGGCTTAAATATAAATTCAAGGATATGTAGAAGCAACTTCTGCAGAAGCTCATGATTAACTGCCAGTGTGTTCTCCACAGACCAATAGTTATCAAAATGTTCCGTGCAGCCCTAGGTTTAAATAGAGATGCCTCAATGGATGATGGATCTTAGGCTGAAAGGTTCTTGACCAGCCATTCCCAAAGCATGCATACACGTGTGTACACACACACACACACACACACAGCCCAGTATAGAGTCTTTCTGTTGTTGCTGTTTGTACCTATTGAATTATTTGACTTTCATCATTCCACAAATATTTATTGAGTGCCTACTATATGCTAGCACACTTCTAGACTCTTCTAGACATAGCAACGAAAAAACACAAAAATTTCTGCCTCCGTGGAGCTTAGATTCTAGCAGGAGTGTTCCATTCAAGCTTCCTTCTGCAGATGGGTTACGTGACATGACAATAAGGAAGTTGTTGCAAAAGGCACCTGAAAGAGATCTTAGGAATTCTAGGAAGATGCAGTGGCTAAGGCTTGAGGGAGTCACCAAAGCAGAAAAGGCCTTTCAGAGGAAGTGAGTTTGAACTGGATGTGAAGAAGAGTCACATGTGGACAAGCAGTGGCCCGGGCAGAGCGAGGGCCTTGTGGCCAGCGTGTTTGGGGGCCGGTGGGAAAACCTACGTGGGGAGATCAATGGTCACAAGGAGGTGGGCAGTGAGACCCGAGGCTGGAGGTGCTCTGTCCAGGGTAGTGAGTCCTTTGGGAAGCTAGCGAATATCGTAATTGAGTGAAGCACAGGAATCCAACGTGTGCTATTGGGGGACTCTTTCAGAGCAAAAGTGTAAGTAGATGAAGGGGACTCAGAGGTACAGACCTCCAGGTATAAAATAAATGAGCCATTGGGGCTGTAATATACAATATAAAGAATATGGTTAATAAAACTGTAATCACTTTATATGGGGATACATGGTTACTAGACTTATCGTGGTTATCATTTCATAATGCACACAAATGTCAAATCACTATTCAGTACACCTGAAACTAATATAATATTGTATGTCAACTACATTTCCATTTTCTAAAAAGCGTACAGCCTTGTGCAACTTAGGAAAATCCCTCTGGTACCATCTGCTGGAGCCGCTCCAGGCTGTTCTTTGCGGGTCTTGGTCATGGGTCCTGTGTCTGTACTTAGAGTAGAGAGAACTGCTGCTTTGATCTCTGATCAATAAACCACCTTGAGGCTGGAGGATGAGGGGACAGCTGCATCCTTGATGTCACCTGGTGCATAGCTCCTCTCTGCCCTGCAACTTAACATAACCCTTCTCCCCACAGCCTGCCTTCAAAGGCCTCACCTTCACTGACCTGCCTTTGTGCTTACAACTGAACATCATGCAAAGGCTGAGCGACGGGCGAGACCTGGTCAGCCTGGGCCAGGCAGCCCCTGACCTGCATGTGCTCAGCGAGGACCGGCTCTTATGGAAGAAGCTCTGCCAGTACCACTTCTCCGAGCGGCAGGTCGGTGCAGCCCAGTGGCCGTTCTTCCTTCTCTTCCTCTCTGCCCGCCACCCGCAAGCTGCCTTGGCATCCTTCTCAAACCCACTCTCCAGGGCTCCCTGGTTTGACTAGAAAACAGTTCAAGGAGTTTCTAAATAATATCTGTGAGATTTTGTTTATGTGTTTCAATAGGGAAAAAATACACCACCTTATATTCTTAACCTAGTCCCACGTTACAACTTGCTCCAAAAAAAATTCATAAATTGGCACCAGTCCTTCTTTTCTCTAACAAAATAACTTACATTTTTATGAGATTTTACAGCTAAAGGACTTTTACTGATGTTATTTCATTTTGTGTTAATGACCCAGGGAAAGGTAGATATTATGCCCACTTCAAACGGATGGAGGGACTAAGGGACTAAGGCCACAAGTGGCTAAGTGACATATCCAAATTAGTGGAGCGCTCTCTAGGTGGGGAAACTGGCCTTGGATTTGAATTTGGGCCTTCTGACACCAGCTCTAGGCCTCTTTCCCCTCCGCACACTACCGCAGATTTTTTTTCCAACTTCTTTACGTAGAAGTGTGAGCTCAACAAGTTCTGTTCACGAAACCACTAATATTTCGATATAAAATAGAGCCATTGTGCCAAGCAGTCACTGCATCTCCCTGGAAATAATCACTCAAGTCTACAGCAAAGAAAAGACTGAAGTGGTTTACTGAGATCACCTAAACTTTCAAGACCAAACAAATGCAATTTAGTACAGGTCACCAGTCAGGCGTCATCAGCCACCTATTTCTTTTAAAGACTGGTTAAAACCTGTTGTTTCCTTCACTAGCTAGAGCTCAGAAGCTACTTCTTTATATCTTTGCTACTTTTCCCCTAGCTGTTGCCAGGGTATAGATGAAAAAGGTGGAAAGGAGGCAGGAGCAGAACTTTTCAGAACTACTTTTCTTTGTTTGATATTTAGATCCGCAAGCGATTAATTTTGTCAGATAAAGGACAGCTGGATTGGAAGAAGATGTATTTTAAACTTGTGCGCTGTTACCCACGGAAAGAGCAGTATGGAGACACCCTTCAGCTTTGCAGACACTGCCATATTCTTTCCTGGAAGGTATATGTCTTGGAGGTCGTTGCCACACATCCCCAGCCCAGAGCCTAAGAGCCAGTGGCACCAGCACTGTGTCCCCGAATGCTTTCCTGCTCTTCACTGTTGTAGCCCCCAGCTGAAGGTGAAGGTAAAACTGATTCAGCCCCCGGGGAGAGAAACTTTCAAAGACCTTCGTTTCCTTCACCCCGCTGTGTTTATTTTTTTCTGCGAGCCCCCCCCCAAACTCCCCCATCGCTCTGTGCACAGGTGTGCGCACACGCGCACACACACACACGCAGCTCTTTAGTTTTTCCATAACACAGGGCATTCATTCTTGACAGAGGAATGTTGTTTTGAGGTTGGGCCATGCCTTACTTAGGGTGCTACAAGCCAATGAGATGCTGCCGAGAATGCCCACCTAACCATGATGTTCCTTTCTAGGGCACCGATCACCCGTGCACAGCCAATAACCCAGAGAGCTGCTCCGTTTCACTTTCACCCCAGGACTTTATCAACTTGTTCAAGTTCTGAACCCCACCCAGCACATGACAACACTTCAGAAGGGTTCCCCTGCTGATTGGATGGTTGGAAATACAGAGTTTGGACGCTTCATTTGTAAATAGTGTACATTTTAGACATTGGCTCAAAACTTCTGAGATAAGCCATTGAGAGGACGTTGGAGGGGAGAGATGCAGCTGCTGGCTGGGAATTTAAGCATATGGACTTCTCATTAGAATTGGTATGGAAAAGCAGAAATACTGTAAATAAACTATTTTTCCTAATGATTTGCCAGCAAGACTATAAGGCAGGAATTCTATTTCATCGGTGAAAATGGAATTCTCTTGACGTTCACTGAGACTCCTCTATAGTTCCCTAGAGATGTGGGAGAAGGGGGCAGAGCTCAAATACAAGATAGAATGCTCTTTGTTTACAATGTGAAAATGTGTTGGGAAAAAAAAAAAAAGAAGAAAAACGACATATGAGAAATCCCTGGGCTTTGGGTTTTGATCTGGGGTTTGTTCTGACAAGGCAAAGGAAGCACCAGTCATCTTAAACCCGCATGGGTATAGGGCCTTATCTTCTGAAGATACCACACAATAGTCTACCTCGGAAAGCTACAATACTCGCTCTGACAAAGCGCGTGGTCCAGTAGGCAGTCTCTGTTTTTCTTGTTTCTTCATCGTATAAAAAGTGATTTAAAACAGGCAGAGACATTGGAGGCAATCCTCATCATGCTTCAGGCTTCCTTTTTAGACGAATGGGACACTCTCGGCGGTTGCCTCTTTTCTAGAACAACCCCAAAGCATCTATGCCCTTTTTCCTTCCATGCTGTAGCTCATCCGGGACGGACGACATCATAAGGCCAATTGAGAACAGCTCAAGAGGAAACCCTGCCACAGGAAAGACAGAATTAGTCACCCAATAGCTGTGAAGACTTTCTTATTCCTGTTTAACTTCTTGGCTTGTCTGGGCTTCCTGGGGTATCTTCACGGATAAGCCTATCCCTGGGGGCTGTTTGGAGCCAGAGTACTGATAAAGGCTCGTAAAAGAGGTTTTACATATCCGCTGCTGTTCTTCTTGCTGGGTGATAGTTGAGGAGTTTTCTTTACATGCAGCACCAAAATTTCGTCAACCTGAGGTAGGGCTTCTTGTAAGGATGACAAAGTAAAGCCTGGCGTTCCAGCCACACAGGGAGGGAGCAGAGGTACTATGAGTTCATCCTAAACTTGCTCCAAACCCCAGGGGAACTTGCTAGGCCAGTACCAGCAGGTAACCATGTGGCCGGAGGAAATCTCAGGACTTAAGGAGTCAATATTCCTGGGAGGGAATGGGGGATGGTTTTGTTTTTTACTTTTTATAGAACTTTGCTTTTCTACAACAGTGTACATATTTTTGCAATTTTATTTGCTTTCCTTTTTTGGGGGGTAAATAAAGTGGCCACCCAGCATGACCCTGGCACATAAGTGAAGCAGAAATAGGACCTTGGTTCACATTTACGTTGAGGAGCAGTGTATTCTTAGGGGTTGAATTTGGGGTGACCTGAAATGGGGAGAGATGGTTAAGAATGTACAGGGACAAGCCAAGGGACCAACTAGTGACGTAGGACCGCTTCACGCCCTTCCCTCAAAGCACAACCCAAGTACCGGCACCCGGAAGGGAACTCGACCACTAGCTGATGTCCCTCACTTTGCAAGGTCTGTGCCTACCCCAGGGTTTCTTAATATCTTCTCTCATCACCACCCCCCGAAGAAGAAAAAAGTAAATTGTTTATTTCAATTCTGCGCAAAAGTAAATACTGAAGAATAAGATCCTGTTGGGTAAGGCTGAGCTTTGGAGGGCCACAAACTACTGTTAACACCTCTTCTCCCCCCCAGTCAAGGTCACACTGAGAAGGCAGGGTCCAGACCATGGAATAAAAAGCTCTGTCTTCCAGAATTCAGGCAGGTTCTCGCCAAGGTCTCAGCTTCCTTAAAGATGTGAGTGGAGCTGGATTGTCGTTGCTGTGAGGGCTCTGGAGCCTTTGACTCTGGCATTTTTTGGCGTTCATGGCCTTCCACATCTTCCCCCCAACTCATGACCTCCACCCCTCCGTGCTGATGGAGCAGATGGAGACTCCTCGGCACCTTCAGGTTTGCGGTCCCAGAGTGTCGCCTGCTTTGACTGTCCACACGAAACTGGCGAACCAGTGTCACTTGGACTGTCCGTGGTGCTCATGACCGCACAGCGTGCCCCACGCAGCAGGAGCATCTGTGCAAAACAACCCTACCACAAGGGACAGGCTTCACGGTTTTCTGAAACGTCTACCCAGATGGTGACTCGGGGCTCTCCCCATCTCCTCTGGCATAACTGGAGGTGGTGTGTGACAGAATCAAGGAAAATTTTTAAGGAAAAGAAAAGAAGAAACCAACATTTGTGGTTCCCTTTCATTGGAAGAGGAGAATAAGGAAGGAAATGGCAGGTGGAGAGGGAGAGGGGAAGGAAGAGAAGTGGTGTGTCTTTGATGCTGTGGTTTGTGGGAGGGCAGTGGGGAAAAAAGCCCAGCGGGTGTGAGCATCTGTGTTGGTGCCACTGGGTGGCTGTGAAGGATGGCCAGAGCCTCACGTATAAGTAAAGCGAGTTGAAAAGAAAATGCTTGTTCCCTGGGCACTGATCGTCTATAGAATTTCTATTGGCAAACCCTCCCAGGACAAAGTGACCTAAAAAACAAAAACAAAGAATCTCTGTCTCAGAACTGCTGTCCTAAAAGCCAGAGGGACATGACAATGGGAAGTGCTGGAAGAGACAGAATGCTCTACTGTCTTTGCTGTACCTACCTACCCCCACCCCAACTCTGTAAAGGAGAATTTAAAATTGATGTCAAATATGAAAGTAATCTGGACTTCCAGAGAAGGGAAGAGTTTTGTCCAGGACAGTGGAAGCCGAGCCACAGGGATGTTATGCTTTGGTTCACCACACAGGTTTCCGAGCAACGATCCTAGAGTTTCTTGAGAAGACGGCACAGCATTTGAGGAAAGGAGACTATGCGAAGCTTAGAAGAGCTCAACTTATAACAAGATCCAGACATTTTAAACTAGATGGTGTTATTACTCAACGCTGTTACTTTTAGTGGATGGACCAGTCACGTGGGAGGATTGTGGCAGAAACTACAATGTGAAAACATCCCCAATTTTGAGATCAAAAGGGTCAGCTGTAAGATGACCTATGTTTAGTGATGATCCATTTTATACTGAAGTGGCTCAGAGGAGATATTGATATTTTAGATGGGCTGAAAAACTGTCAAGGCAAGAACGGGCTTTTCTTGGCAATGGTGAAGGAAGGTAATGAGTTTGTATTGCCTTATTGCCACAGTTCTCTCTTCAAAAACTGTTTGGGAGCTTGCAATTAACAGAGCCTCCTTGTTGCCGCTGTTTTTATGTGGGAGAAGAGAAAGAGCTTGGAATTTCATTTGTCTAAGCAAGTGGTGTGATTTACAAGAAGTTCAATCATTTCAAAAGTATATCATTCTTAGTGTTCAATACAATGTTTATCATAAAATAGGCACCTGCGTTTATATATTCCTGCCAGGCTGAAGGGCAATTATGTCTTGCTATGCAAACACGCTATTTTACGTGTGAATTTTTTTAACTGTAATAATTTTATGTGCGAATTTTTTTAAAACTAAACTCTTATCATCATTTTCTATGTTGACATCTGTTGTTTTTCGTGTTTTTTTGTTTTAATCTGCTTCCAGCTCTCCGAGTCTGTGAACCATCCTCTGACTGGATGCTGGCCTAAAATCCTATTAGTGTTTAAACAGACCTCAGAAACACCCTGAACCTCTAGGCGAACGCAGAGATGGGGCTCTTTGATATATCTCGGGCCCTTGATGTCTTCAACAAACAAGATCGTAATTCCTTTAAACTCAATGTTTTCTGTAGATGCTTTCTTCTCGGTTTTGTTAAGGAGAGTTAACCCTCGTGGTTTTCCAAAGGAGGGAAACTCCTGCCCCAGACGTGAGCGCTGGGAGGGAGGCTAGAAACGCTGGGGTCTGGCATTCCTTCTGCCTTTTGAAATGAGGGAGTGGGTCCAGAATATTCAGGTGACATGCCTCGACCCACCTGGCACTCAGCAGTGGGCCTCAGCGTTAACTTGGGACTTTCTGAGGCCTTAACTTCGTACCCCCTGCCCCGGCACCTTTTGTTGTGGCTGGACACATGTGACACCTGAGCTGATTCTTCTCAAGACCTTCGCTGTGGAAGGCAGGTCGTGTCCAGTGTTCGGTGTCTGGCCGTTAACTTTTAAAGACATTTTAAGTCCCTGATTCTTCCTGGAGAAGTTAAGGCGTTGCTTAACATTGTTACAGACCTCTGACTCTGCTGTGAGTACGGCATACTAGTGAGTACAACCTGCTTGCCACAAAGTAAGCAGCGTATTTTGACAAATTTATTTTTCCCTGGATAATTAGATTTTAATTATAAAGGTGGCCCCTGAGACAGATAATGGCTGAGCAGCTGGCTTGCTTTCTAAAAACTGAGGTTCTGATGGTAACCAAGCAGGTATTTCCTCTCCCCTTAGACTAAAAGGTGCATTTAATCCATCCCTTCTATCTCCCTGGTACCTGCTGTGAGATCCAATAAGCTTCTACCCAGTGGAAGATCACTCTCTGCTAAACCTCACAAGCAAAGGGGGGTTGTTCCATGAGGCAGCAAGGAGCAAGGGACCACGATATTCATGACTTTGTCTGCTAGACATTTTTCAAAGTGTCCTTGAACTCAGCAAACAAAGCTTTCTGAGAGATCTCTCAAAACTCAGGCCCTGCTCCGTCTGGCCAAAAATGGATGGCTGCTTCAAAACTCTGAACTTCTTGAAACTCCATCTGCTACAACATTACTTCTGGAGTTTGAACATGACTTTTTCTGTCTTTGAGTATAGAAATGTTGGTTTAATTATGATACACAAGTCTGTTAAACAGAAGGCTCCAAGCAGTGCTCTACACTTGAGAACACTTGGCGCCATCTTTATTCTACCAAGTGCCAATCACCCTAGCCAGAGGGGGTGTATATTAAAGTCCATATCCTAAGCTTTAGAAGCTTTAAAGTACTTTTTTAATTAAAAATACAATAGGGTATTGAACATTTTAACTAAAAGTTTAAGGTTAGACCAATTACATGCGAAGATGTTTATTTAATATTGTGTGAGCTGAGTCCTTCTGTATAAATTATTTGCACTCTTTTCTTGCATGATGAACTGATCTCTTTTTTTATAGTTGTTTGTACCAGACGGTGGCGTATTTTTGTAAAAAATTTTTTGACACTGAATTGCAATAAATGTTTTTCCAACAACACACACTCGTGCATTTTTGGTGCATGTCAATTCAAGTTGGTTTTTTATCGAACTGAGTATGTTTATCTTTTGTTGAGTGAAAGTTATATTCCTTCTCCCAGAAACTTATCATCATTGTAAAATTTTCTAGGAATACACAGAAAACTAAGCTTGCTGCTGAGTACCAACATGAATCAGAAATACAGTATTATGCTCAAATGGGGTATTTCCACTTACTATTCATATAATAGAATGTTTTGGGAATAATGAACTTTAAAGTCAGTATTAATTTACTCAGCAACAGACATGTATTGAACAGCTACTATATGCTACACTGTGCAAGGCACTGGGTATAGGATGGTGAACAAGACAGATGGGGTCTCTATCCTAATGGAATTTAGATTCTAGTGGGAAAGAAAAATACAAGTAGGGGATGAATTTAATTTGTAATAAGTGCTATGAAGGGAATAAACAAGGCACTGAGATGTAGAATAACCAGGTGAGTTGGGGGCAGGGGGAGCTCTCTGAGGAAGTGATGTTGAAAGGTGAGAAGGAGCCAGCCTCAGAAGATGAGGGCATGAGCATTCCAGAAAGAGGAAACGGCTTGTGCAAGGTTCAGATCATGGTCCTGTCACTTACCTGCAGTGTGACTTTTGTCACCTTAACACCCTTCTCTGTGTCAGTTTCCTCGACTCTGTTGATAATAAATCTATTGCTATGGCTGTGAGGGTTAAGTGAGCTAATACATGTAAAGTGCTAGGAGCCAGGCACATAAAATATAAGCTCAGTAAATGTTAATAATTATGATGTCCTGAGCAGCAAGAGAATCGGGTTAGGAATTGCACTGCATTCCTAGTTGGGTGTAATATGCTCAAGTGACTAACCCATGGATGACAGACTTCCTCGACACATTCACTCTGGAACCGGCCCTGATCCTGCCACTAACTCTCCATCAGAAAATGACATAAAAGGCACCTGAGGGGGCTTCCCTGGTGGCGCAGTGGTTGAGAATCTGCCTGCCGATGCAGGGGACACGGGTTCATGCCCTGGTCCGGGAAGATCCCAAATGACGTGGAGCGGCTGGGCCCGTGAGCCATGCCCACTGAGCCTGTGCGTCCGGAGCCTGTGCTCCGCAATGGGAGAGGCCACAACAGTGAGAGGCCCGCGTACCACAAAAAAAAAAAAAAAAAAAAAAAAAAGGGCACCTGAGGATAATTGGGGATTTTTTTTTTTTTTAACTCCCAACAGGATCACAAAATCTCACCATTCCCTACATATCCCATGCATTCTTTGCTCAGGCCATGCCACCTGCCTAGAATGCTTTTCCCAGCCGCTCTGTCTGATAAGCATCTATTGCTCCTTAGGACCACCTCCTGGCTGAAGCTTCCTCCAACTGAGAAAATCTCAACTTCTGTATCACTTTTTTGCATATGGACTTTGTTACACTGTAATCTTATTTGTACCTAGCACAATGCCTGGGCTGAATCAATGAATAAACCCACGCACAGATTCATAAAATGCTTTTGAAAGTCTCAGGACCACAAACTTATCCTGGACTAGAATAAGAATCAGTGTGAGCTTCTGTGCATACAACTATTTATAGTGTCTCGGTTAAAAATTAATGGTAGTTGAAAAAGTAACAAATGTGGAAACCTAGTGTTCATTAAAGTTTCTTTTAAATTCAACTAAACCTTTACAAGTCTAGTAAGTTTTCATATGAAATACGAGGGCCTTTTATTACTGTTTGATAAACTCACATTGGACAGACTAAACAAGTCCCTTTTACAAACAATAAAAATTCCTTTAAACATTTTAAAGCTGCAATTATAACTCTAATGCATTTGCTTTTTTAAAAAATAAGCACTTCAAATAACTGCTCAAAGAAGCTTCAACCCTAATAAGCAAAACATTCCCAAGTAAATTAATAACTTATAAATTTAGTAAACATATCTCAAATTCTCTAAAAAAAATCTAACATTATTAAAGTTAGTGAAATTTTTATACCTTTCCATTAAAAATCGTATCTTACACTAATAGCTTATTTTTAAATGGAAATCATAAGGCTGCTATGGTGGGCAGAATAATGTTTCCCCAAAGAGACAAGGAATGATATCGAAGTCTATAATCTGGAAAAGGCAAGGAAACCATCAACCCCTAGAGCCTACAGAAGGGAACCCTGCCCTGCTGACACCCTGACCTTGGCCCGGTGAAACCTGTGCCAGACTTCTGACCTTCTAATGAATTTGTATTCAGCCGCTAGGTTTGTGGTGACGTGTTACGGCCACACAGGAGGCCGGGAGAGCGCATCAGGCAGACCCTCTAGCTCTGCCCCTCCAGGCAAATGCCCACCGATCCCTCCGCTGCATGTCCCCCATCCCACGCTGAGTGAGGAGTGTCTGCAAATAAAAGGCACAGCCTAAATCAGCAGCAGTGATCTTGGCCACCCTGATACGCGGACCTGCAAAAAACTGGACAGGAGGGCTCTGCCTGTCGGGGACAGGCGTAAAGCTGCCTCCCTCCCGTTCTACATGGGCTTCATTGAGGCTGACGCCAATCATGTTTGTACCCAAGAAGCATCACAGAGAAGCAGCATTTCAAATTTTCGCCAATGTTTAAGCCGTGTTTATGAAGCAGCAATGTCCTGGGCACCGGAACAGCCATTCAGAAGTGTGAACTCAGCACTTGCTCTCAGAGAACTTTACCGACCTGGTCCCCAGGTGGGCAAGAGAGTGGATGTCAACCACAACATACGATCCAAAGTTCTGAGTGCCCTAGTGAGGGACAAAGTACCAGGGGAATTCAGAGAGGAAGAACTGAGTTTGTGCTTCTGAGAAAGAGAGCAGTGCAGCATCAGACACAAGCCGACTACATGCTCTTCCTGAATCAGTATGAACAGGGGCTCCTCCTTTGAAATCTGGGAGCCAGGGACTGTGGCTTAAGAACCAGAGACCAAGACTTACCACCCAAGCCCATCTGGTGGTTTCAAATGGTTTCTTGAAAACAAAAAACAAAACACTGAAGTTTGGGCAGATTTCCCTTTTGGAGACAACTAAAGCTCTCTGTATTCCCTGCGGTCCCAGTGCCTGAGCCTCACCAGCGTTCTAGAAAACTAACAGAAGCCCAAATGAACCCCAGATCTCTTCAAGGAGCCCTGCAGTGGGGATTTTATGTGTCCACCTGGCAGGGCCATGGTGCTCATTTGTTTGCTCAAACACCAATCTAGATATTGCTGTGAAGGCAATTTTTAGATGTGATTAACATTTAAATCAGTAGACCCTGAGTAAAGAAAATGACCCTCCACCATGTGGATGGGCCTCATCCAATCAGCTGAAGGCCTCAAGAGGAAAAGCCTGCGCCCACCCACCCCTCCGCCCCCAAGGAAGGAATCCTGCCTCCGGACTCGAAACTGCAGCATCAGCTCTTGGCTCGGGCTCCAGCCTGCCAGCCTACCCTGCAGACTGTGGACCTGCCGACGCCACCACGACTGCATGAGCCAATTTCTTAAAATAAATAAATTCTATAGATAGACAGATTTTAAAGAACAAAATATTTTATTTTAAAGAATAAAATCTATCTCTATGTTAGGGGAAACACTGACCGAAGCCGCCCGCCCTGGCCAGGCAAGATAGCAGCCACTTGCGTGAGTCATCTTACAACAGGAGGTCCTGGTAAGGAACGCAGAACTAACAAGCTACCATCAACCGCAAGAATACGGGAAAGGTCTCAAGGAGAGAGGAGACGCCAGTCCACATGTCCTCCCAACCTCCCAGAATCCTCCTCGCTGGAATCCATCTTGGCTGAGAGGTTGCGCACACCACCAGGAAGGACCCTGAGTCAGAATGACTGGCCAGAGACAACCCAGAATCTAACCCCATTCCCATAAAACCCGAGACTACGAGCCACATGGCAGAGCAGTTCTCCTGGGTTCCCTCACCCTGCTGCTCTCCACCCGGGCGCCCCTTCCCAATAAAGTCTCTTGCTTTGTCAGCACACGTGTCTCCTCGGACAATTCATTTCTGAGTGTTAGACAAGAGCCCACTCTCGGGGCCTGGAAGGGGTCCCCTTTCCTGCAACATCTATATATCTATATCTGGGGGAGGGGGGTACTATATATATATCTATACAGAGATGGAGAGAGAGAGGGAGAGACATCCTATTGGTTCTATGCCTCTGGAGAACCCTGACTAATAAATACAAGCTCCTAGAAAGAGAACAAAGGCAAGGAAAGTCTAGAAGAAGGCTTCAGAGGGCAAGGGAGAAAAACCAGAGGGAGAGCGGAATCTAGTGGCTACAAGAGGCAGTTAGCCAGCTACCACATCCTGAGAAATAACATTTGGCAGATGCCAAAGAGTGCAAGGAAACAGTCACTTTGAACCCACATAAGAGTACTTGAGTGACTCCCCTTTCTTTGTACTTTTTAAACTCGTATTCAATTGTTTTAATTTTACTTTGCAATTTCGTTTTTTCTTAATTTCAAAATTACTCCAAGGAGCCCCTACTTCCTTCAGAGAGGCAGCAAGGCATAGTGAGCAAAGAATCTGAAGCCAACCTGCCTGAGTATGAACCCTGCCCTGCCTCTTCCTGGCTGTACCAGGCACTGTACTAAACCTTGACCTGCCTCAGTCCCCTTATCTGTAAAATGGGGATAATGACAGTACGTACATCATGGAATTGTTGTGAGGAGTAATTGAGTTGCTGCATTTTACACGATTAATACCTTTTGTGTGGTTAGAGCAGTGCTTAACACTTAATAAGCTTTACATAAACATTTGTTATTATTATTCACAAGCCCACTATCTTTTTTTTTTTTTTGCATTATGTGCTCTAGGCAGAAAAACCATGTAGCCTTCACTGTCTCTAAAGAGAAACATAATAACTAAATCAATGACCCCCACAATTCTAGCCTTTGCTTATTGTTTAAAACCAGTGGTCTCCAACCATCCCATCAATAAACATTTTTTAAGCATAAACCCAATATATGTGTATTTATTTATCTATCTATGAAGTATTGGCAGGCACTACTACCATGAACTAATATTTCAAAGCATAATGCACACATAGGAGGACAGTCATCATTAGTAATAATGGACGTAAATCGATATTTCAAATAGTTGTGATCATTATGAACTTTCTGGCCAATTTTTAGTCAGATCTCATTAGCTTATCATTAAGCTAATGCAGCCAGTGAAGAGCCATATTCGTGCTCACATTTTTCTGTTCCTTTGCATCTGCAATAGTAGTATCGTCATTCTGCTGTTTCTTTGCGAGAAACTAGGAAACTTCTTAAAGCATCTGTCCATTTTGTGAGATTTTGTTTATTTAAAACTAGATACTGTAATCCATAAATCCATTTAGTCAGGCATACAGAAGTTACACTATGTCACAGTACACTGAAAACAAACGATCAACTTGGCGTACCACTGGCCTCCGCTCCCCACTGAGGCCAAGGTGCCTCGGGTACTGACGGACATCTGATGGATGGACAGAAAGGACCACTGTCAATCCAGACATTAAACATTTGTAAAGCTTTTGTGCTGGTTGTTCTCTGCTTGTCCCCGAAGATCCATTCTCCGCTCCTCTGCCTAGCTCAGCGCCCTAGCAGGCTGACCACAAAGGGCTGCGTCCCCCAGACTCTCTTGCCAGCTGGCATCTGGTTGGGTTTGTCCAATGGCAGGTGCTGGCAGAGACCAGAGCAGAAAGAGAAAGAGTTCAGGGTCCTTCTTGCCTGCTCTCTCCTGACTGGCCCCTGGTCTCTGGCAGAAACTGCAGCCCTCCTCCACATAAACCCTCCTGACGGCTCCAGCCATCACGAGGCTCCTCCCCAAACCCGGGAGAAGTAATTTTCCTTGTTGCTCATCTCTGGGGGGCCTCAGCATCTTTTGTGTTCCCTTAACCCTGCCCACACCTGTCTGAGTAGTCCCTTCAATGGAACTACACAAGATTATTTCCTGCCAGAGGCCTCACAGATAATTTCTTTACTTCTTACTCTTTAATAGAGAAATCAATGGAAGTTTTCTTTTTTTTTCCTTCCAGCAGCTCACTTTGGAGACCACTGGTTTAAAGAGCTATTCTGATGATTGAGCCAAATCACTTTTCCTGACCAGTGTGAATGGAAGCCTTAGATTCCCATCACTCTTTGCTCAAGCCAACAAATGTAGGCTGAAAAGAGGAGGGCTCACAAGATGAGCCCCGGACAGCTGGTCAGCAGACTCAGCTTCTACTCAGGACTGTCACAGCAGGGCTGAACCTCAGGGAAGTCACTTCCGTTCTCTGACTCAGTTTCCTCATCTTTAACAGGCAGGTGGGCTGGATTAGCTAGTCTCTAGGTCCCTTTTAGCTCATATAGCCTTTTGTGATTTTAGGAAAT
This sequence comes from Physeter macrocephalus, assembly GCF_002837175.3. Lineage (NCBI taxonomy): Eukaryota > Metazoa > Chordata > Mammalia > Artiodactyla > Physeteridae > Physeter > Physeter macrocephalus. The sequence continues at coordinate 15,316,521 of NC_041228.1, read as the reverse complement.
CATATAATAGTTCAGAGGAAACTATGTTATTTTGTCTTTTTGTTTTATTTCTTGTTTTTTTTTCCTTCAACACACTCTCCATCCCCTCCCAACTCCCACAACAGGCACATATACACTCTCCATCAGTTAGAATTTTTCTTGGGTGAAAGACCTTTAAATTTTATAAACTCCAAGGTAATAAGAAATAAAGGAAGCCCAGATGCAGCATCAATAATAAATTGAATCCTACTCTTTCTCAAATGCTTTCAAATACATTTTTAACTGCCATAGCAACCCTGTAAGGTAGATACAAGTATTATCCTCACTTTACAAATGTGGAAACTGGGGATGCTCAGAGAAATTATATGATGTGTTCAATATCACACAGTGCGGCAGGCTGGAGCTGGCTCGTGAGAGCTGAGTTGAATGGATTCATCTTTTTCCAACCTCACATTCACTGGCATATTGGTAACTTAAAATCAGCCATAGTGGGGATATTTTGACCTCAGAAATCAGCAAGAGCTACAAATCAGAGCTTTTTTTTTTTTGAGAGAGAACTGATTTTTAAACATTTACTATCACACACTCTCTACACACAGTTACTAAACCACAGAGGTAGGTTTTAAGCTCAGATCTGATCCTAAACCTGGCGTCCTTTTATGACTCTACAGCTGTCTTTCCCACACAGCATCTAGTACGATATCTTGTGAAGAGTCTTTGTGAGATACATATTTCCTGCACCAGGTGCCCCGGGGGGTCCAGGCTAAACCCTCATTAGCCTTGCCATCCAAATGGTCTTTCTTTTAGAGGAAGACTTGCCAGCAAATAACTGAAAGACTTCTTGGCTTGTGTTCATAGCCCTGCCCCTAGCAGACGGGAAGAGATTACATACAGAGCACAGCCCTGCATCCGTTTCCCTCCTACGTACAAACACAGCCCCTCTTCCCCTCTCCCAGTTAGGATGCGCCCCTCTTTCTAGGTCGGGCATTTCACAACTCTGAAGTGCTTCGACATGAGTGCAATTTTTTTTGAACTATAATTGATTTACAATATTGTGTTAGTTTCAGGTGTACAGCAAAGTGATTCAGTTATGCATATAAATATATATATATATATTCTTTTTCAGGTTCTTTTCCATTATAGGTTATTACAAGATATTGAATATATAGTTCCCTCTGCTGTACAGTAAATCCTTGTGGTTTATCTATTTTATGTATAGGGATGTGCATCTGTTAATCCCATACTCCTAATTTATACTTCCCCATGGCTTTTTCTTTGGTAACCATAAGCTTATTTTCTGTCTGTGAGTCTGCTTCTGTTTTGTAAATAAGTTAAGTTGTATTATCAAAAGTGATATTATATATTTGTCTTTCTCTTTCTGACTTACTTCACTTAGTATGATACTCTCTAGGTCCATCCGTGTTGCTGTAAATGGCAATATTTCATTATTTTTTGTGCCTAATTAATATAATTTTAACTTGAAAAAAACAGAGACGAGAGAAGCCCTGAATTCAGGCAACCCTAAAAGCATGAACTTCATAGATTTAAGGACATTAAACCTAACAGAGATCTCAAGATGTGATCTGGTCCCGCTTCTACCAAGGCATATCCCCCCATTTACAGATGAGACAACTAAGGGTTAGAAATGCTAATTATCTGCTGAAAACAGGACCTTACTCTGTAATTTGCTAATTATAGTAACAAGATGTTGAGTATCTCTTGTCCCAGAACTTTGTTGTGGGTTTTTTGTTCCCATTATGAGTTAATTTGAACTAGTTTAACTATCACAGGTTACCTCACTTCCTAGTTCAGGGGACAACTGTTTTTTTCAAGTACTTCTCACAGGGGCCACATTCCTTAACTCAAAGAGCAGTTGCCTGGGCATATAATTGAGGAAAAAACTCTAGTCACTCTTTAATTTCTGAACACAGTTCACAGAGTCATAGGTACAGGTGTGAAGGGACATACATTAAAGAAACACATTAAACTTTGTGGTCTATTTCACAGAATCACTTATGACATAAAGTGCTGTGTCTCCTATATTATCCCTGGAAGTTTTTTTTTAAGTTGGAAATGCCCCTACTTTTGTTTTGGTTTTTTCCCAGCTTTTTTGAGATATAATTAACATATAACATCATGTAAGGTTAAGGTAAAACAACATGATGAATTGATACACACATATATTGCTAAATGATACCACAATTAAGTTAATCATCTCTCTTAATTACCATTTTTTGGTGCCTGTAGTGAAAACATTTAAGATCTACTCTCCGAGCAACCTTCAAGTATATAATACACTGTTAACTAGAGTCACCAGGCTGTACATTAGATCCCCAGAACTTATTCATCTTATAACTGAAAGTCTGTACCCTTTGACCAACAGCTCCCCATTTCCTCCACCTCCCAGCCCCTGTCTGTTTCTATGAGTTTGGCTCTTTTAGATTCCACATAAGTGAGATCATATAGCATTTGTCTTTCTCTGTCTACTTATTTTACTTAGCATAATGCCCTCAAGGTCCATCCATGTTGTCACCAATGGCAAGATTTCCTTCTTTTTCGTGGCTGAATAATATTCCATTACATATTTTTAAATATATATTAAAATGTATATTTCACATGTAATATATATATTATATATGTATATATTTATACATCAAATATTCTTTATCCATTCATATGTTGATGGACACTTAGTCTGCTTCCGTGTCTTGGCTATTGTGAACAATCCTGCAATGAAGTCCCAGAACTTGGGATAAAACCCAGTGCAGAGGACAAATGGTGCCGAGTAGCCTGACATTCTAAGTTCAAGAGCTGGAGCCAGCCACCAACCTGAAGGGCTTATGGAGAGGCCAAAATCACCTTGACTCCCTCCATCCTCTGAATCAGTGTAATAGGAGGAGTGAAGAGAAGGGAGGACAGTGTTCATGGAAAGAGCCTATCCCCTCCCCTACATCACAGCAGGGACTCCAGGAGAATCATTCATAAAGCCCAGGAGTTCCAGTGATCTGGAAGACTGGCATTTCATTCCCCTACAGATGGCTGCTTGGGCAACAGGCTTGCAACTGTTAACTGGGAAGGGGAAGAGAGACTTGGAGAGGACACTGGCCTGGGAGATGAAAGGGCAGCGAGGCACCTTGCCATGTCCCCAGCAGCATACAAGGGTGTGCAAGTTTCCCCTGGGTGGAGTGGACACTAAGAAGGTAGCTGGGCTTGAGCCATCTCCTCTGCATCTCGTTAAAGAGGGTGTCTCCCACGTCACTGCCTGCAGCAGCCACTGAGGGGGGGCGGGGAAGCAGGGTCAGGGGAAGAGGTTGCACAGGAGGCAGCTCTCCATGCTGGGAAGTGTGGGGCGACAGACTCCCAAATGGAATTCCAAAGGACTGGCTCTCACAAGCCACGGGAGCCCCAGCTTTGGGCACCTGCCTCAGAGGGGACCGGCCGCAAATCAGCTGGAGATACAGCAACAACCCGTGTAGAGAGGATGGAAACCTCATCTTGGACTGCTAAGTAAGGCGAAATCTCTGCCTACTCCCCATTGCCACCCTCCTACCCACCACCTAAGCTCCAGGAGGAGAAATAGCCACGAGGAAACAAGCAGCCGCTGCAGCCACAGCCTCCCCTGCACCGGCGGGGAGGGGAGGGGAGCTACGGAGGGAGTCTGAGAGAGACGTTATCAAATAAACCAGGCTGAGGCTCAGGACTGGACTGAAACTGCTAATAACCAGCAGGAACTGAAAAGCTGCAGAATTTGGCCTAAAGGTCATCAAGGAAGCTGTTCCCATGAAGCCTCAGAAACAGCCATATAAAACAGTTGGGAGCCAATACTGAAAAAATATGTATTTTCATGTTGATGGCCCAAAGTGACACTTCCCATTAAGCTACTTCCAATGTATTCAATATTATCGCCTACTGTATACCTGGTACTACTGAGCCAAAAAAGACAGCTAGAGTCATCGTACTTGAGGAGCCCACATACTTATGGGGGAGAGCCAGCACACAAACCAATAATTTTAATATTCTACAACCAGGTATACATGAGGTTCAGCAGACACACAAGAATATTTATATTGAATAGACTTTTCTGTGTTTCAATTTCCTCATCTATAAAACAGGAACAGTGACAGCACCTACCTCATAGGATGGTTGGTTGGATTAAATGAGCTATTGTATGTGGAAAAGTGCCTGGCACAGAGTAAGTTGAACACTTGTTAGTAGTCAATACTGTAGTTATTATTGTTACTTTTATACTGAATAGCAAGGCACTGTTCTAAGCGTGCTAAATGGTTGATTAATCTCAACAATTCCATGAAACAGGTACTACTTATTATTCCCATTTTATAGAGAGAACTGTGGCAAAGGAGGATGAGCAGCTTGCCCAAGGACACACAGTGGAACTGGAATTCAAACTTAGGCTGTCTAAATCCAGAACCTGCACTCACTGTGTAACATAGGAGTTAAGACTGGCCGATTTTGCTGGGCACGTCCAAGAATGCAAAGGCGAAAGTACTTTTTCCAAAACAGCAACCGATAAAATGTAGTCCTAAAATAACTTGCACCAAAAAAATCTGGCTCTGGACTCTTTAAAAACATTCGCACAAATTTTTAATCCAATTTTAAATTTGAAAAGGCAGAAATTATCATGGGGTCCTGTGCATGCAGACATGAGTTCGCTGGTCGATATGGCTGGGGCCCCTCCTGGCATGCTGATCTGTCAACACTGCATCTGGCTCCGCTGCAGAAAGCTGCATGCTGCCCCTCGGCCAGGTGCCTGTTGTGAATTGGGTGCCAAGCCCTCCAAAGGGGAATTTCAGGTCCTCAAAATGCAGCCTGGACAAGCTAGGCTTGCTCTCCATGTTTATATAACCATCCCAGCTCCAAAACAAGAGATGCCGGTACTCTGTACTCACAGGCTTGCAGGCCTGTCACTGGGGAGAGAAAACATGGGTTATAGCCCCATCTACCTGTGGAATCCAAACTTTGTCTGGAAGCCTAAGAAAGCTCCATGAAAAGCTCCATGAAACAGCACCGCCATTCAAAACATCCTTTTTTATTAAATAAACAGAATTTGGCTTCCCCAAAACTGAGCATGGCTGTAGCATTGTAAATGATATCATCTCATCTGGGTATAGCATTTTGTTAAAATTGAGAGGCTCCTATAAAGTTCCTAGCCACAAAACCCACCCCTCAAACATGTTCTTTAATCAAGAACAGCAAGAAAAGAGTTCAACTTGAGAAGTATTAAAAAAAAAAAAAAGTTCATTAATCCACACTATGCATCAGGATTCCAGATATCGAAATCTTGTTTCTCTTTTACGCACTAAATTGTGAGCTTGTGTTCACTGTTCCCATGGGGGGTTGGTGGTCCCAGCTTTCAATTCTACTTCATTTCATCAATCCTAAGATTAACATTCATTTTTCATATCTTTGAATTCAGGCTGCATCTTACAATCTACGGCATCTTAGATATAAAGAAACACAGACTCATGATTGAAACATGTAGCCCATCAAGTGTACTTTTAAATCTCTCCCTGGTCAGCCCCTCCTCTCCTTCTCCACTGCCTTCCCCCCGACTAGGGCCCTCAGCATCGCTTGCCTGGAAATTTACAAGAGGTGCTTAACTTGTCTCCCCATCTCCAGCCTGAACCCCTCCAACATATCTACTTTGCTGCCCAAGAGATCTTTCTAGAACACATTATCTAATCATAGCACTTCCCTGTTTATAATCATTCAATAGATAATTGTCGAATCTGAATAAGAGGTAAATGAAGATTCTTTTTGCCACTTCTTCTGATTTTAGGTAGGTGTCTTAGTCTCAGGCTGCCATAACAAAATAACAGTCTGGGGCCTTTAACAACAAAAACTAATTTTTTCACATTTCCAGAGCCTGGAAGGTCCAAGATCAAGGTCTGGTAGGGTCCAGTTTCTGGTGAGTGCTCTCTTCCAGACTTGCAGACACCCATCTTCTCACTGTGGCCTCGGATGATAGACACTTGACCTCATTTAATCTTAGTTTCCTCCTAAAGACCCTATCTCCAAATACAGTCATGTTGGGGGTTAGGGCTTCAACATGTGAATTTCAGAGGGGGGGACACAATTCAGCCCATAGCAGTAGGTTTGAAAACATACATAATAAAATTTGTAATGCATCACCCAGACTATTAACAATGGCTACTTCGGGATGGGGGGAAATGGGGGTGGGGGAGCGTGATTTCGATGGACCCAGAAGAGAGCAGTGAAAGGGGACTTTCACTCTTTTTAAAAAAAATAAATTTATTTATTTATTTATTATTCATTTATTTATTTATTTTTGGCTGTGTTGGGTCATCATAGCACTTCCCTGTTTATAATCATTCAATAGATAATTGTCGAATCTGAATAAGAGGTAAATGAAGATTCTTTTTGCCACTTCTTCTGATTTTAGGTAGGTGTCTTAGTCTCAGGCTGCCATAACAAAATAACAGTCTGGGGCCTTTAACAACAAAAACTAATTTTTTCACATTTCCAGAGCCTGGAAGGTCCAAGATCAAGGTCTGGTAGGGTCCAGTTTCTGGTGAGTGCTCTCTTCCAGACTTGCAGACACCCATCTTCTCACTGTGGCCTCGGATGATAGACACTTGACCTCATTTAATCTTAGTTTCCTCCTAAAGACCCTATCTCCAAATACAGTCATGTTGGGGGTTAGGGCTTCAACATGTGAATTTCAGAGGGGGGGACACAATTCAGCCCATAGCAGTAGGTTTGAAAACATACATAATAAAATTTGTAATGCATCACCCAGACTATTAACAATGGCTACTTCGGGATGGGGGGAAATGGGGGTGGGGGAGCGTGATTTCGATGGACCCAGAAGAGAGCAGTGAAAGGGGACTTTCACTCTTTTTAAAAAAAATAAATTTATTTATTTATTTATTATTCATTTATTTATTTATTTTTGGCTGTGTTGGGTCTTCGTTGCTGCACGCGGGCTTTCTCTAGCTGTGGCGAGCGGGGGCTACTCTTCCTTGCGGTGCATGGGCTTCTCATTGGGGCTCCAACCCGTGTCCCCTGCATTGGCAGGCGGATTCTTAACCACTGCGCCACCAGGGAAGCCCTGGACTAACTTTTAATTCACATCATTTGCTTTGGAAACTTGCTGCATCCCACTGAGGGGCGAATCAGATATTAGAAACAGGTGCATTGACATCAATTATCTGCACTATAAAGATATGAGGCAAAACCAAAGAAGTTTTTGAAGGCTACGCCAGAGAGAACTCACAAAAGAGAAGGCTGAGATAAGCAAGGGCAGCATGCCAAACGTCCTACTTTATTATAAGCTCCAGATTAGGAGCAAACCACTCAGCTTGACAACCTGCACTGGCCTGGATATTTTCCATTTGCTGCTCCAGATCCACTCTCCACTCCTCTCCATCCTCTTTGTCACCTGAAAGGCTGACCCGTGCGAACAGCATCTGTGGATCCCTTGCCTGTGGCTTCTAGTTAGATCCGGCCAATGGAAGGAAGACAGAGAGATCTGGAGGCGGAGGCAGGGTAGAAGGCAGATTATTTATTGCTGCCAACACCTCCCTGTTGTAACTAACTACCACAACCCTAGAGGCGTAAAGCAACACAAATTTATTACTTTACAGTTCTGTAGGTCACAAGTCTAGAATGGGTTGGCAGCACTGGTCCCTCCTGGAGGCTCTAAGGGAGAATCCACTCCTTTGCCTTTTCCAGTTTCCAGAGGCTGCCTGCTTTCCTAGGCTCTTAGCCCCACATCTCTCTGACCTCTGCTTCCACCGTCACACTTCCTTTTCTGTCTCTGAGCGTCCCTCCTCCACCCTAGAAGGGATGCTTTGTCCCAAGGGCACTCTCATCCTGTCTAGCTCATTCTCCACGCAGCAGCAAATGAGATCATGTCACTTGTCTATTTAGCACCCTTTGGTGGGTTTCCGTTACACTTAGAGTAAAACCTAATTTCTTACCAAGGGCTGGTAAGGCCCTCCATGATCTGTCCCGCCTATCTTTCTAGCCTCATCTCACCCCACTCTCCTTGTTATACTCCAGCCACACTCACTCTCTGTCAAGCCCTTGAACTTGTCAAGTTATTTCCCCACCTCAAAGCCTTTGTATTGTTTCTTCTTCCTAGGCTCTTTCTTATCATCAGGGCTTAAATGTCACCTGCTCAAGGAAGCATTCCTTTAGTTCCCCATGCAAAGTAGGGTCTGACCTTCCTCCCCAATCCCAACTCCATTATTCTATTATTTCAACCCTTCGATTATTTCCTTGGTGGCGCCTATTCCAATGTGTAATGATTTCACTTGCTTGTCTTTTTAAAAATATTTATTTATTTATCTGGCTGGGCCGGGTCTTAGTTGCAGCACACAGGATCTCCACTGCCACGTGTGGGATCTTCATTCTGGCATGCAGGCTCTTTAGTTGTGGCATGCAGGATCTAGTTCCCTGACCAGAGATTACACCTGGGCCCCCTGCATTGGGAGTGCAGAGTCTTAACCACTGGACCACCGGGGAAGTCCCTGTTTGTCTTTTTATGTATTCTCTACTAGATTGTAAATCCACACGCACAAGGATTACGTCTTACCTCATACTGTATCCCTAACGTCTCTGAGTGTGACAAAGCAGACCCTTAATGCAATATTTGTTTTGTGTGGTATACGGCCATTTCTTAGACTCTAAGAAGCAATGGTTAATAAAGCCAAAATTGTAGACTTTATTGCTGTGTGAGCCAGTTTCCTTTACTTGTTTATGAACTCTCTAACCTGACCAGCTGATGCCATCATTGTATCTCCAGCCCCACTATAATGTTGCAGGTAATAAATACATTAAATAAAAATCCTTACCATCACTATTCAATTCACCCGATTCAACAGCTACTTAGAAGCACTACGCACTGTGTATCTTACAAGGAGAAGGGTGAGGGTGAGTGCCATCATCTACTTGCTTTTTGTTGGGTTTTTTTTTTTCAAGTTTAAATAATTTTTACTTAAGCACTGATTTTACAAAATGTGATAGTTCAAAAGGTGAACTAAACTTACAACTTAATTTGTTCATGTAAATTGCCTTCAAAATACATCGGAGCTAGATGTGTATATAAGATTTTGCATGTGTTTTGGAAGAAATCACACAGAAGCAGCTGCCTTTTTCAATAAAAACTTGGCCAGTTTCCTATCTCTTTTGGTCAGTCCACCACAGTCATGTGATGTGAGAGTTATCTGGACGTTGCTGTACACATTGAACCACTCCAGGTGATGATTCATCTTCTCTGTTTGTAGGGCAACTCAGGACATAAAGCCAAATGCCTTGGATAGTTACTCCTCCTTCTCAGACCTGGCTTCCTCACATGGGAGGAAGGGGGTGGACCAGTGATGTGTGTGACCCACTGTGTGACTCGATGACCAGCATAAGGAGATAAGCGCTGTGTTCCCTGATTAAAATTTTTGAAAGAGAACTCTTTGTAGATGGCATCTCTCTCACTTAATTCCGACCATCCTGCTGCTTTAAGGTCAAGTGTAACTTGGTGCCTCCCTGCTATCAACCAATGCGCATCTGCAGACTTAATGGCCACAAAACAGAGTGCTCATCTTCTCCAACATCGAGTTATTTTACATTTCTTCTATTAAAGAATTCTGAACTGCCAAATGGGCTCATGGCCACGAGGCTCTGGCTCCTGCCTCTCAGTGCAGCGAACCCTGTTGTTTTGTTGTTGCCGCTGCTGTTGTTTTTCTGGCCGCGCCACGGGGCATGCATGATCTTAGTTCCCCGACCACGGATCGAACACGCGCCCCCTGCACTGGAAGCATGGAGTCTTAACCACTGGACCACCAGGGAAGTCCCCTGTCATCATCTACTTGTAATGAAGAATAGCATTATTTTACTTATACGTGTAAATAATAGCAGGAATTAGTTACGATGCCTATTATGGGCCAGAAACCATGATAAATCTGTTATATACATCATCTCATTTAATATTCAAAACAGCCCTACTACAGTATAGCATACCAACTAAGAACATAGGTTCTAGAATCATATTGATTTGGGTTCAAATGCCAGGTTTGCTACTCTTGCAAAGTTCCTTAACTCCTCTGTGCTTCCATTTCTTCATGGGTAAAATGGGGGATATAGTAATAGCCACATCTTGTTAAGGTCATTGAGAGAATTAAACGAGATCATGTATGTGAATGTGCTTAGTTCAGTGCCTGGCACATAGCATTCTATAGATGCCAGCTGCTTCTTCTTAACTTGCTCTTCTGGGGGACACTGTATGTCCTACAGCATCACACGATGCGACCAGCACACAGGGAGACTCGGTTAGCCAGGCTGAGTTCCTGCCCTTTAGAAGCACACCATCCGAGACAGCTGTGAGCACACACTCAGAATTCAGAAGACAGCAACATGTTCCTCCAAATGGCTGTGTTCATTTCATAGGCCAAGCCCAGTAAACCCATGTTCTCATTTCCTTTTCCACCAAAATAGCTATCTCTGCTCCCTGAAGAGGCCTTGGATTATTATAGTTCCCTAACTGCCCTGAAATTCTCAGGAGAGAAGGAATGTTCTTTTTTTTTTTTTTAAAGCAGGCACAGCTTGGAGCTAGAAGACAAAAGGTTAAATTATCTTAAGCTACAACAATGTAACTCATTTCCTGTTTTTCTCAACTGTCTAGACGCAGATCTCATAAGCATTAGCCATGAATCCCACCATCAGGTTAAAAATAGAAGGTTTAAATATGAAATGCTCTTGGGGGGAAAGATTGTAGGTTTCTACCTTCATCAGCAAAATGACTACTTTGAAACAGGATATTTTGTCTTTGTTGTTAGTTTTTCCATAAGTTCTGTTGAGCTGTATTTTGATAAGCAGGAGTGGAGAACACCTTTTTTCTAAAGAATATATCTGCCCCTGTTGAAGCAAATGTAATTTTCCCCATAGATTTTAAAAGCCATCTGAAGACATACCTTATAGCAGCTTCACTTAACAAGGAATGTGGTCACACTTACTTTAAAAATTTCACGTTATTGTGCAGACCAACATTTAGTCCCAAATAAATTTATACAACAAAAATTGCATATAAATTTGACGTTTTCTTCTTCTTTTATATCTTCTGCTTCTATAAGTTTGTCTGATATTTTGTTTATAAAATATAATTTTTCTGGAAAACGTATTTTTTTAAAAAACTCCTTTAATAATCCCTGAGCAGTGTTACACAAGTGTGGGGGGGATCTACCGTGACAAGTTTCCCAAATTCACTGGACCACAGAGCCCTTTTATCCTGATGAGCCTATTAACACCTCCCAAAACAGTACCCCACGGAATACCAGTTTAGGAAACAAGAATTGGATACCTCTGTGATTTTTTTTTTCTGTTTTCAGAATTCTATGAGGTTAGTCTCTTCTCTAATAACCTCAGCTATGTGAATCATAACATAAAACTGAAAGTAAACAAGTACTACTGACTGTTTATTTCAAGTAAACAAGCAATATTGTAATGTTCTCCTTATTTGGGGGAGACGAATAGAAGCGTACCTTGCACATACTCAGGCATTTACTTTAGAATGAAAATATTTATTATGGCTTTTCATATTTATACAGATTCATACTGAAATAAACGTAGATGTGTGTGTGTTTAGTATACATACACATATTTCCTAGCTCTGTCCACTGAGAGGACCTAGAAACAATGACACCCCGGTAGCGATGAGCACACCCACCACCAAGATCGTGGTTTCTAAATCCATTCTCCAATAGAAGGAACTAGTGCTTTTCGGAAAAAAGGCTGATTCCAGGGTTGGGGCAAGGAAAATGCAAGAGGAGCTTAGAAAAAGAAGGAAGTGCCATAACGTACGAAGGTACAAACAAATGATAGAGCATGTTGAAAGGATACGGGAGCCAACCTGATTATGCTCCTAGTGGCCAAAGCTAGAACAATTTGAGCAACAAAATTAATAATGATAGTATTAGATTATAACCCATAATATAAAATGTGTATAAGCTCATTCTAATATAAATAAGTGGGGGAGAAGGAACAACTCTTCCCTAGAGAGGAATTCCAATTAATAAATATAGGCATGAAGGAAATAGAAAATCTCCAGTAAGCAAATACCACACTAGTAACTGCTGCTGGCAAGAATCCTCCATAGATGCTAGAACCGAGTGTGCAAAAGTATGAGAAACAGGATATATATTCATAGTCTCAAAGTATCTCCCCAAGATATTTGTTAGCTACAAAAGGTAAAACAGTAACTTAAAATGGAGAAACCTGACAAGTACCAGTTTAACCAAGAGGTCAAGGTTAGCAACACCAGTTATAAAATATACTGGCGTCATGTACCTCCTAATATGGTACATGGTGGAAGATGTAACATTACTTCTGAGGTATCCTTGCCAAAACTGCATTACCTCAGTTTAATCAAAGAAAACACAGACAAACCCAAACTGAAGGACATTCCACAAAGTAACTGATGAGTTCTTTTCAAAAGTGTCGAGATCATGAAACACAATAAAAAACGACATTAGAGAAGACTAAGCTAGTCTCCTCTCATAAATTCACTGGATCGCTACAGGAAATTGGAAAGTTAAACAGGAAAACAAGCAATTTCAAGTAAGATCTGTAATTTACTTAATAGTATTATATCAATCTTAATTTCCTGGTTTTGATCATCATACTGTGGTTAATTAGGATGTTAACATTAGGGAAAGCTAGTGAAGCATATATAGGAATTCTCTATACTATTTTTGTAACTTTTCTTTAAGTCTAAAATTAGTTCAAAATTTTTAAAAGTTAAAAAAAAGTTCATTAGCCAAGTATTTATAACTCGGTTCCTGTGCATATCAATGATATTAATAACATTAATAGTAATAATAATGTGATAAAATTTTTTTTAAACTTTCAATTTCTGATCACCTTTAATATACCAGGAGTTGTAGTAGGAGCTTGTATGTGTTCCTTCCTGTGTGTGTGTGTTTTCTTTTTAACCTTTACAACGTAAGATCATAAAGCTAAGCAACATGACCAAAGTAATTTTGCTGGTAAATAGCAAGAGATATGACATCGACTTTTGCTATAACCTAGCAGAGAGGATGAAAGTAAATTACTTACTGTTTGAAAGAGGCTAAATAGCAACCTAAACTTATAGGCAATGCTGAAGATCTGTGCTACACTATTTCTGTTTCTTGTTCATTTGTCTAAGACTTGAAGGCATGTCAACAATGCAGAAATTCAAGAATATAAATTAATTAACACCATGCATGAATAATGTCCTCTTTACTCTCTGAAATTTTGTCTATAAAATTCCTCAGGGTTGCATGCATGCTTTGGAAGACTTTGCCAAGCACTTTCTCACACACTGGTTTTATTTAATGCTCACAATCACTAAATGAGATAGGTTTCATTTTTGCCATTTTACAAACAAAAAGAAAAGTAAATCTCAAGGAGGCTGAGAGATTTTTCTTCTCCCCACACATCCCTCCACCCAATAGCCAACAACCCCAGTCATTTTTGTCCATTGAAATTAAGGTCAACTAACATCCAAGTTGTCCTTGAATGAGAAAATAAGTAATGAAAATACAGGGTTGGTGGCTGGCAAGGGGGCAGGCAGATGGGAAGGAGGAAGACATTTTGGCTAATTAATAGTTAAAAATATGCTTCTAAACTCAGCTCAACCACTTTCTGTGACCTGGACAAGTTATTTGTTCTGCCTCCTTCTCCTCAACTGAAAAAAAAAAGAATTTCAGTAGTGTAGTGGGGTGTCCCCCTGAACTCATGTCCATTCACAACTTCAGAATTTGACCTTGTTTGGAAATAGAGTCACTTAAAATGTAACTAGTTTATTTAAGATGAGGTCATACTTGGAGGGTCCTCAAAAAACTAAAAATAGAACTACCATATGACCCAACAATCCCACTCCTGGGCATATACCCAGAGAAAACCATAATTCAAAAAGATACATGCACCCCAATGTTCATTGCAGCACTATTTACAATACCCAGGACATGGAAGCAACCTAAATGTCCATCAACAGAAGAATGGATAACGAAGATGTGGTACATATATACAATGGAATACTCAGCCATAAAAAGGAACGAAATGGCGACATTTGCAGAGACATGGAGAGACCCAGAGACTGTCATACAGAGTGAAGTAAGTCACAAAGAGAAAAACAAATATCGTATAATATTGCTTATATGTGGAATCTAGAAAAATGGTACAGATGAACTTATTTGCAAAGCAGAAACAGAGACACAGATGTAGAGAACAAACTTATGGATACCGGGGGTGGGGGGGATTAACTGTCAGATTGGGATTGACATATATACACTACTATGTATAAAATAGATAACTAATGAGAACCTACTATATAGCACAGGGAACTCTACTCAGTGCTCTGTGGTGACCTAAATGGGAAGAAAATCCAAAAAAGAGAGGATATACATATACGTGTAACTGATTCACTTTGCTGTACAGCAGAAACTAACACAACATTGTAAAGCAACTATACTCCAATAAAAATTAATTTTTAAAAAAACCAACAAAGAAAACAGTAAGATTTGCTCATCATAAACTATAAAAAAAAATAATTAAAAAAAAAAAAAAAGATGAGGTCATACTGGAGTAGGGTGGCCCTTAACCCAATATGGCTAGTCTCCTTAGGAGAAGAGGAAGCAGAAACACACAGGGAGAGGACAATGTGACTTTGGAGACAGAGACTAGAATGATGCATCTACAAGCCAAGGAATGTAAGCTAGAAGCTAGAAAAGCCAAGAAAGGATTCTCCCCTACCGGTTTCAGAGGGAGCGGGGCCCTGATGACACCTTGATTTCAGACTTCGATCTTCCAGAACTGTTAGAATTTGTGTTTGTTATTTTAAGCCACTGAGTTTGTGGTACTTTGTTATGCATGCAGCCCTAGGAAATGTATACAATTGCTTTAACAAGGCTAAGTTTACAAAAAGGTTGTGTTTCTGCCCTCCAAAAGTTTGCATTACTAAATAAATGGATAGAGTCAACATAGGTACACTTTGAAGCATCTGTGCTGGTTATTCACCATTTACACACACAGTCTCCTCCACTCCCTACCCTTCTGTGTGGCCTGGAGGGGCTGATTCTGAAGGACTGCAATGTCCAGGCTCCTTTGCCCTTAGCTTCTGGTTGGGTTTGGCCAAAGGGTGACAACAACTGGGAATTGGAGGAAAGGATATAGAAGGTTGGATATTTCCTACTCTCTCCCTGCCTCAGTGTTCTGGCAATGTCTTCACCTCTCTACTACTACAGCTCCTGCTACGCCCCCTGCCCAACTCACAACTGCCATCTGCAGCTCTGAGATCCATGATACAATTTCCTACCCTGCTCCTTCAGGCCTTGGCGTGGAACAGCTTCCCTCTGCTGCCAGTCCCTGAGATCCACAACACCCCTATTGGTTCCTTTTATCCCTGCCTATTATGGGCTGCTTGTTTCTGTCCCCTCCTGAATTTCATATGTTGAAGCTCTAACCCACAATGTGATGGTATTTGGAGGTGGGACATTTGGGAGGTAATTAGGTGTAGATTAGGTCATGAGGGTGGGGGTCCCCATAGTGGGATAAGTGCCCTTTTAAGCAGAGAAAGAAAGACCAGAGGGACTTCCCTAGTGGTCCAGTGGGTAAGACTTCACGCTCCCAATGCAGGGGGTCCGGGTTTGATCCCTGGTCAGGGAACTAGATCCTACATGCATGCTGCAACTAAGAGTCCGCATGCCGCAACTAAGAAGTCCGCATGCTGCAACTAAAAGATACCGCATGCCGCAACGAAGATCCCATGTGCTGCAACTAAGACCCGGCACGACCAAAATAAATAAATAAGTATTTTTTTAAAAAAGAGAGAGAGAGAGAGACCAGAGCTTTCCTCTGCCTCCATGCGAGGAGAAAGAGGGCAGTCATCTGCAAGCCAGGAAAAGAGCCCTCACCAAGGCTCTGGTCTTAGACTTCCCAGCCTCCAGAACTGTGAGAAATAAACATCTGTACTTTCAGCCACTTAATCTATGATATTTTTATAGAAGCTCAAGCTAAGACACTGACTCACCTGGGTTAACAGCCCCTTCGTTAAATTGCCTTCAAAATCCTGGCTGAGTGTACCTTAGATTTTCCTTCCAAGACCCTGACTGACAGACCGGCCATAATGTAAAACCAAACCGATATAAATCTGGCCAATGCTGGACTCTGTCAGGGTGACTCATACCTGCAGTTTTCCCTTCTGGGCAATGGACTTTTTAAATTATTGTATGAGTTACAAGAGTCCATTCAGGTCCATCCAACCTAGAAAACTACCTTTATGAATAATTCGAGAAGTGCTTTAACTCTGGGCTCTAGGAAGACCACAAAATAATGCATTAAAAATGATTATAACATTGTAAATCAACTATACGCCAATAAAATTTTTTTTTTAAGTGACTGGGCCCGGGCTTCCCTGGTGGCGCAGTGGTGGAGAGTCCACCTGCCTATGCAGGGGACACGGGTTCGAGCCCCGGTCCGGGAAGATCCCACATGCTGCGGAGTAGCTGGGTCCATGAGCCATGGCCGCTGAGCCTGCGCGTCCGGAGCCTGTGCTCCGCAACGGGAGAGGCCACAACAGTGAGAGGCCCGTGTACCGCAAAAAAACAAAACAACAAAAAAAGTGACTGGGCCCAACACTCTACAAAATACATGCCCAATTCTCCTCAAAACTGTCAAGGTCATGAAAAACAAAGAAAGATTGAGAAACTGTCACAGACTAGAGGAGACTAAAGAGACACAACAACTAATTCAATGTGGTGGTATCCTAAACTGAACTGTAGAACAGAAAAGGGACATTACCCTATTTTCTGTGTTTCTTGAATGGAGCACTTAGGTTATCGAAATGAACCTTTGGTTTCAACCAGGGTGGGATACGTCTGGGGAGACCCTGAGAAATAGCCCTACGGAGAGCAGCTTCAGATGGAACACAGACTCCTTCAGACATCTGGACGTAAGCCCCAGCCTTTAAGCCCTCATCCCTTTCACTCTCCAAGCTACAAAATGGGTCCATCTTATCAGGTATTAACCCTTAGCAAAGAGCAGTGGGCATGAAGGGTATCTGGGGCCACAGTAAGAATAAGCTCACATGGGCCCTTCAGAGCATGGACAGCATCTCACAGTCTCTTTCACCTCTCCAAATTCCTTGCAGAGGTAGGGCCAGCACACACATTTTTGTGGATGCTGTTAACAGAAAATGAGATTCTACACAGAAACACACATAGCAGGGACTTGTCTCCTATATACACCTGTATTCCCTTGGCCTGGTTAGTGTCTGTATAGTAGGTACTCAGTAATCACTTATTTGGTGAATTAATTAGTTTATCAATCAACTGCTGCCCGTTGGCACTGATGACATCTTAAGAAAAGGTGTTACAAGGTCCCCATCCAACAGTCTCAAAGTTTTATTCACATTTTTATGTTTTTTATTTGGACCTCTCCACCTCATTCAAATAGTCACTATATGTCCCAAATATACGTCACAAAAGAAGAATTCCGTGATCTTGTTATTATTTTTCACTGATTAA
Source organism: Physeter macrocephalus (assembly GCF_002837175.3). Taxonomy (NCBI): domain Eukaryota; kingdom Metazoa; phylum Chordata; class Mammalia; order Artiodactyla; family Physeteridae; genus Physeter; species Physeter macrocephalus. The sequence continues at coordinate 15,299,005 of NC_041228.1, read as the reverse complement.
AAAATAATAACAATTGATGATTTTTGACAAGGTTGCTAATATCAAAGGGAAAGAACAGTCTCTTCAACAAATGGTGTTGGGAAAACTAGATACCCAAAGGGAAAACAATGTTAGAACCTTATCTTACAGCATACACAAAAACTAACTCAAAATGGATTAAAGACTTAAAAATCTAAAACTGTAAAACTCCTAGAAGAAAACACAGGGGAAAAGCTTTATGACATTGGGCTTGGCAATGATTTCTTGGATATGACAGCAAAAGCACAGGCAACAAAAGCAAAAGTAGACAAATGCGATTACATCAAACTTTAAAATTTTGTGCATGAAAAGACACAATCAACAGAGTTAAAAACCAACCTATGGAATGAGAGAAAATGTTTGCAGATCATGAATCTGATAAGGAGTTAATATCCAGAATATATAAAGAACTCCTACAACTCAACAACAAAAAATCAAATAACCTGATTTTAAAATGAGCAAAGGACTTGAATAAACATTTCTCCAAAGATGATATGCAAACAGCCAACAAGCATATGAAAAGATGCTTAACATCACTAATCTTAAGGGAAATGCAAGTCAAAATCATAGAGAGATACCACCTCACACCCATTAGGATGGCTACTATTAAAAAAAAATAAACAGAAAATAACAAGTTTTGGTGAGAATAAGGAGAAATTGGAACACTTGTGCACTGTTGGTGGGATTGTAAATGGTAAAAAACATGTAAAACACCATAAAAAACAGTTATGGCAGGTCCTCAAAAAATTAAAAATAGAACTACCATGTGACCCAGCAACCTACATCTGGATATATATTCAAAAGAATTGAAATTTTTTAAAAAAAGAATTGAAATCAGGTTCTTGAAGAGGTATTTGCACACCCATGCTTTAGCACTATTCACAATAGCCAAAGATGGAAACAACCCAAATATCAATTGATAGATGAATGGATGAACAAAATGTGGTATATACATACAATGGAATATTATTCAGCCTTAAAAAGGAGGGAGATCCTGTCAAGTGCTATACAACATGGATGAACCTCAAGGGCACTATGCTAAGTGAAATAAGCCAGTCACAAAAGAAGACAAATGATTCCACTTATATCAGGTATCTAAAGTAGTCAAACTCACGGAAACAATAAATAAATGGTGGCCACCAGGGGCTGGGGAGAGAAAGGAAAAGGGTGTTGCTCTTCAATGGGTAAAAACGTCCCCTTTGCAAGATGAAAAGGTTCTACAAATCTATTTCACATCAGTGTGAATATACTTAACACTACTGAACTGTATACTTAAAATGGTTAAGATAGTAAATGTTACGGTGTTTTTTAAAAATAAATTTTGAATTCATTGATATTTGGGGGTTGGGGGAAGGCATATTTCCTTGTTTGGGGCCTGTGCTAGAATCTTTGTCTCCCAAGGTCCATTTCCACATCATCTCTTGACCTCATGGCCATCTCCTTGCTCCTGGTCCCTTGCTTCATTTGTTTACCTCTCACTCATAGCCGTTGAACCTCTCTTGTATTCACTCATCATCTGGCCTTCACCTCTCCCTTTCTTTCTTGCCCACAAATCCTACAGGATACAGGATTTGGTCTTCTTCTAAGTACGCCAGGGAACCCCCTGGAAGCTGAATGTGAATTGCCAGTAATCAACTTACTAAATCAGACCCTTAACAATATTCTGCATACAATATATTAATGTCAAGTTTAAAGAGATTAATAAAACACCTAAAGCAAAAAGTGTCATATTACAAAGGCACTTTAAAAATTATTCCAAACATGAAATAGCGTTTAAACCCCATTATACTAACAATCTTATGATATTAACTTCCACGCATTATCTGGTGGGAATGTAAATTGGTACAAATCTTTAGAAAAGTAACTTGGCAATATGTTTTGAGAATCATAAAAATATCCATGCCCTTTAACCTATTAACCCCGTTTCCAGGAATTTGCTCGAAGGAAAGTATACTATAAAAGAAAAAAAAGGCTTATGTATAAAAGATGTTTATTTCCAAGTTATTTAGGTAACTGCTGGTGGACATAATCAAAACATACTTTGTATTTCTCCCACCATCCCTCCAAAAATGTATTCATTTGAGGGGGAGTGCCAGTAGGAAGAAAAAAGGAGCTTGTCCTTGACTCCAGACGACAACTACGGCAGGACCCTGCCTGCTCTGGTCACTTCCAAGTAATGACAGTCTGATGTCACATCAAGTCACAAACATGGTCTTAATAGAGTAATTCAATGTGTCAGGTCATTATATTAATCAACAATTCAGTTTCATCCCAAAGCTTTCCTCCCCCTTCCCAGCTAGAGCCAGCAGTTCAGTGAGAGGTGTCGGCGGGGGGGAAGGGGGTCTCATATGCAATTTCTTCTCTCTTCCACTACTCTTTCACATTCCCTCCCCCACTCACTAGCTGCTGTTTTGGATCCCATGTCAAAGAACCAATGGTGTAGAGGTAAATGGTTATGTCTGGAAATACTTTAATTGGCTTGTGACTGGCACCGTCGTAAGCCGACTTCGTGCTCTCTGGGCTTCGAAGCTATAAAAAACTGCCTCTTGCTTGTGCACTTTTCATGGGATCTTTGGAGATCCCCATCTCTGGGGACCGCTCCAGTCTTAATTCTCAGAACAAAGGAGAAGCATTCCCTCCCAGCTGCCACTACCCCCCTCTGCCCCGGGCTCCCTGGCAATCCTCTCCACTCAGACTTCATCATTGGATTTCCTCTCACCCTCCCAGAAAGTCTGCCGGGCAGGACTTAAAATGACTCCCACTGGGACTGGATAAACTGTATATAGGTATACGATTAAATACTGCTAAGCTATAAAAAAGAATGAACTATTGATACGTGCAACAACATGGCTGGAACTCAAGGCTGTTATTTCTGCTGAGTGAAAAAAGCCAATCTCAAAAGGTTATACACTGCATGATTCTACTATGTAACACTCTTGAAATGATAAAATTATAGTGATGGAGAAGAGATTAGTCATTGCCAGGGAATAGGGTCCGCTGGAGGGTCTGACTGCAAAGATGGAGCGTGAGGGAGTTTCTTCCTAGTTATGGGGCAACTATGTGTCCTGATTGTGGTGGTAATTACATAAATCTACAAATCTATACATGTGATAAAATTTCATAGTAATACATACACACGTGAATGTAAAAAATGGTAAAAACCATGACACTGTACCAATGTCAATGTCAATTCCCTAGTTTTGAAAATGCACGATGGTTATATAAGATGTTATCATTGGGGAAAGCTGGGTGAAGGGCACACGGGAACTCTGTTTTATTTTTGCAACTTCTTGTGAATCTTGGAGGATTTTTTTTTAACATATTTTTAAAAATAGCTCTAGCCTAGTACTCTCTCTCCCAAGTGACTCACATTTGAGTCCTAGGAAACACTCTCTCATCCTGTGCCCCAACAAACCCTGGGAGGGCAGAACCAAACGCCACCCTCTGTGTCCTGCTGCCACAGGCCAGTCTAGCCACTTCTCTTTGCCCCCAACAGTAGAAAAAAATATCTCAAGCTCAATATGTGGTCCTGAGGAAGCCCCCATCATACACTTTCAGATAAGGAGGTAGCGCCCTGGCCTTTCCCCTGGGGAGGGAGGGAGGGGTCCCAACATGCAATGCTCTCTCCAATAGCATCTCTCCACCCTCCGCCCATGTCCACACGCCCACTTGTGTATTCAGTCTGGCTGCAGGGATCCAGGACTTAGAGGACAGGTCCATGAGAATTCCCCTGGTGTAGTGGATGCTGTGGTCTCTGCCCAGATCTCCCCACAGGACTGAGGCCCTCACTGCCACCCTGAGTCTCTTTGAAAACTGGTCTAAGCTAGCTATCTCACCCAAGGTCATGGCCACTTCCCAGGGGCAATCTGCATCCAATGACTGGTCTGTGTAGAGGCAAAAAGACCTAATCTCCTTGCCCCAATAGGGAACAATTCTGCAAGACCATCTCAGCTCCAGAGCTAGCAGAGGGCCAGCTGAGGCCTTTGTAGTGACTGCATCAAAGTGCAACTATTCCTTCTTCCAGCGCTACTTCCTTTATTCCTCCATAGGTGTTGATCCCCAAACACTCTTCAATAAACCTCCTGTACAAAAATCTCCATCAGGAGGCTTTTCCAAGGAACCTGACCTGTGACACTTGGTGAATGCCATATATGATTATCAGTCTCACTCTCACTTTGCAATCTGATATCTATTGAATTGGTGCCTGAGTCAAAATTGAGAAAGGAAAAGCCCCGCTTAACACCATGTTATGCTTATAACAGGAATAACCAAAGAGAAATTTATTAATAAATCAGGACAAACCAGCTTCATGGGATAGTAAATAGCCAGTAAAAATTATGAACATTTTGCACCAAAATATTTCAGAAAAATGACCATGATCTAATATTAAGAGAATACAAAATTGATTCTGGATCAAAATAAAAGAAAAAGAAAAAGCAATAAAGGACATCTTGGCGATATTCGGGGAAATCTGAATATAGACAATGTATTAGATAATATGGTTTCATCAATATTAACTTCTTGGACATGATAATAATAGCATTGTGATTAGGCAGAAAACTGGTTTTGTTCTTAGGAAATCCTATTGAGAGAGAAAGAGGAAGAGAGAGAAACTCTTTCCGGTAAAGAGCAAGAACTCACTCCCTGTAGCAATGTTATTCCCATTCCTGTGCTCAATGCTCCCCCTTGTGTACCAAGAGAGCAGAATGCATTCATCAAAATGCAAGTGAAAACTCCCCTGCACAGTGGGAAAGCAAAACTCCAAGACTTCTAGAGAAGGCAATCAAAGTGTGGCACATTTTAATGCACTCTCTCCAAACCCCTAACCAACAGTGTAGTTCCCATTCCCCAGTTTGCTGTCCACGTGTCAAAATCTGAGCTTCAGTTCTGGTGGAGGGAGAGTGTGGTTGGCCAAGGGGTGGGGAGGAGGGTACCTACAGCTTTGCCTGTGAAGGTCATGGGCTCCAGAGTCAAATAACCCGGGGGCTAAGTCCCACTTGGTTCACTTCCTAGCTGGGTGTCCGCTAGTAAGGCAGGGATGTGAGGCAGGGATGATAGCAGTACCTACCAAAGGGTAACTGGAAGGATTCAATGCCATAATGCAGCCCAAGACATAGCCTAGGGCTTGGCCCATGGTCTAATTAAAGTTCATTAAGTATTAATCAATTTTTATGATCTACTAACCTCCTGAGAGCCTTAGAAGTCCTACTGCCTTGTAAAGCACAGTTTGAAAAATACTGCCCTGGAGTATCTGATTTGTAGAGCTTACTCTTGGGTGAGAACCCATCTTGTTTTTCCTACAAAGCTAAGATTACTCATCTCATATTAAAAACAAAAAATAGGGCTTCCCTGGTGGCGCAGTGGTTGAGAGTCCGCCTGCCAATGCAGGGGATATGGGTCCGTGCCCCGGTCTGGGAAGATCCCACATGCCGCGGAGCGGCTGGGCCCGTGAGCCATGGCCACTGGGCCTGCGCGTCCGGAGCCTGTGCTCCGCAACAGGAGAGGCCACAACAGTGAGAGGCCCGCGTACCGCAAAAAAAATAAAACAAAAACAAAAAAACTCCCCTTACGTGCACTGAAAAGGACTATTTCGTCAGGTTTATCTTTCCTCTTAAGTGATTTCCAGAAAAAGTATTCTTTTAGTTTTCCACCAACTTTTCTGCTCACCTCTGTGCCTCCTCTGGGTCTTCTGCTTTTGACCCTCTCACCATGGTCTCCTTCGAGGCAAGTCACCCTCAGGCCCCAGGCCAAGATGCCTGGAGACTCTCAGCCTCGCTCCAATGTCATGCACCCAGCTGCCTTTGCCTCCGCCTTCCTCTTGTTCCATCTCTTCCTTTCAACAAATCCTCACTGAGCATCTATCTGTGAAAGACACTGTTCTTGTTGATCTTGGTTACAAAGTGACCGGGATCATAGTTTCTGCCTTTTATTAGTTTATACTGGAGTCTAACTGGCCAGACTTTAGTAGGAAAGCCAGACATGTAAAAAGACTCAGGGAGTTGTTATAGCAGATACAAAACATGGTTAGCAGAAAATAACACCAGAAGCCTACTGGGTTTAGGAGAGCTGAATTAAAATCCTAGATTTCCTACAGACTGGATTTGTAAGCTTGAAGAAGTGAAATAACCTCTCTGGGCCTAGCTAGTATCATCTGTCAACTGCCTTAGGCTGGGTTCCCCCAAAGCAGACCTTGACACGGGGGATCCCAGGAAGCACCAGCAAGGAGTGGGGAAGTGAGTCAGGAGAGGCAAGGAAGCAGGCTGCTGAGCAGGTGTTGAGTGGCTAGCAGGCCCCACTCAGAGCTCTACCCTTTGAGGAGAAAAAAAGCAGAAGCATTTATCCACCAGCTCCAGCACATCAGCAGCTGAAGGCTGCTCTGGGCATGTGAAGTCCTCCCTGCTTCCAGCCTGCCTGAGCCAGGGCCAAGTGCATTAGGACCAGGGAAAGCCCTTCACGGACGCACAAGGGCTTCACTCAGGTGAGGAAGAGTAAGGGGAGACGGGCACTACAGGGGAGGGAGGGATTGACAGCATCTGCTACACCTTCTAGAAGAACTGTTTTGGCGGACAAATGCGAGACTTGGGAAGCCCTGAGCAGAGTACGTGGCGGATGCATTAAACGCACCCGAATGTAAAAGTACGATGAAGCATCTCCTCTACGCACCCCTGCATGATAGAGCATCTTAAGCATGCTCTTATCTCCTTGCTTCCTCATCAACCTTCAACTGGTGAGAGCCCGACCAAATCCTCAAAACAAAATCTCCCAGACCCATCCTTCCTCCCATTTCCATGACGGTCTCCATAGTCCCGAGCCCCATCTGTTCACATGCGGAGGCCTCTTCCCTCTGGTCTCCCCTCTACCAGCCCCCACCTGACAATCACAGTTCAAGGACACCCTACAAAATGCTAATTTCCCTACATCTCTCCCGTTTAAGAGCTTGCCCCCGTGGCCCCTTTTTTCCCTACAAGATTAAGCCCTGAATATCATCTTGAGGTTCGAGGCTCTCATGCAGTAAAGACACACCACATTCCAAAGACAGGCCACCCCATTACTTCCCTAGGCTCTCACTTCTATAATCCACCCAGCATCTCAGTCCCGAGACCAGTTTGAGAAGCAATGCCCTAATTTCGCCTTTGGATTTATTCCAATGGGACTGGACTGTCATCTTAGGGGGTAGTAATTCTGGAGTCAGACCCACGTTCAGATCACGTTCGTCTGAGTAGTAACTGTGCTCCTTTGGAAACATTGTCCACACCTGTTTCCTCATCTGAGAAACAGAGATAATAATAATCCCTACTTCAGAAGGCTGTTGTAAGGATTAATCTTTTCTTTTTTTTAATATTTATTTATTTATTTATTTAATTTTGGCTGCATTGGGTCTTCGTTGCTGCATGCGGGCTTTCTCTAGTTGTGGGCAGCGGGGGGCTACTGTTGTGGTGCGCGGGCTTCTCATTCTGGTGGCTTCTCTTGTTGCGGAGCACCGGCTCTAGGCACGTGGGCTTCAGTAGTTGTGGAGCACGGGCTTAGCTGCTCTGCGGCATGTGGGATCTTCCCCGACCAGGGCTCGAACCCACGTCCCCTGCATTGGCAGGAGGATTCTTAACCACTGTGCCACCAGAGAAGTCCAAGGATTAATCATTTTATACACAATCAGTAGCTTTGACCAGTGCCTGCTACAAAATGAGTGCCCAATAAATGTTGGCTATCATTATGGGTTCCCGCAAGGGGTAATTTTAAGATTCTTAAGAGAAATCAAGAGACATCTATCTACTAAGAAGGTTTTCTCTCTGCATGAGCTCATGCTTCTTGAGCCTTCCTGCACCCAAACCGCAGCTCAAAGCCATATAAGGCACCGAAACACCCCTCACCAGTGCACAGCTCGTCAGCCAGTCATTGAAAGGTCTCACCTTTATTCACAGCAGTCATATCAAAGGTTAGAACAGATGGACAAAAGGCTAAGAGCAGTATAACAGAAAAACAATTTGGGGAATTCTTCCTCGTTCCTCAGTCTCTCATCATGTGAATACTGCCGGCAATTTCTGTAAGTGTGCGTCACACATCCCGGCTTTTTGTGCTGCTGGTCAATGCAGCTTTCACTACAGAGAGCATCTGAGGCTGCACCTGTTAAAAGCTGTGTTTGTTTATTAAAAAAAAAAGTCATGTGGGTAAATGTGTGAGTGAGGGAAGGTGTGGTTTATACATTTTCTATTTTTAATGAGTAATATATTCACGGGGCTCACAACTCTTAAAAACACAAAGGGATATACGATGAAGTTTCCCTCCGTCCTCTGACACCAGCCACCCAGTTCTCCTGTCCGGAGGCCACTAACATTACCAGTTTTTTTTGTCAGATATTCTGCACAAATACATATTTTTTCTCTTTTAATACACTTTTTCCTTTGCTTTTTAAATTTAATTTTACTAAATATCTAATACATGCAAAAGAATATAACATAAGCTTAAGGTAACGAATAAAAACACCACTACTCAGCTTAAGAAACGTAACCTTCCTCATTTGTTTTCGTAGCTTCATAATGTTTTCCTCCATAGCTATATTATAATTCATTTCATCAGTCCCCAGTGGGTGAGCCGGTAGGTGGTTTCCAATGTTTTGTTGTTACACTGAGTAACCTTGTTTATCCACCATCTTACATATGTGCAGTATGTCTGTAAGATAAATTCCTAGAAGGGGAATTACTAAGCCAAAGGTATGCACATAGGTCATTTTTACAAATAAATTACCTGGATTGCCTTCCATAGAGTTTGAAACAAATTGATTTTTTTTATTTTTGAAAACTTCCAAGATGCCTAGAAGTTTAATAAGTGGCAACATCATTTAAGTGACAGAGCTAAGAGGATGGGAAAGCGAAAGGGTCACTTTAAAGTGCCATTTTTTTTTTAAAGGATGCACTAAATATCTTTTTTGTTTCACCCTGAGGTTATCATATAAAACAAGTCCTGGCCTCTCCTTCAATACTCAGTAAAGAGTCCAAGTATATACTTTCTTCTGGTTTAATTCCTGTAAGGATTGATATTGTTCAGAACTGACCAAAACAATTATTTCCCGTAATGAGGTAATTATGTAATCAAGTTCAGCAACACTTCTTTGTAATTTTGTTTACTTAAAAATGCCTAATGCGGGGCTTCCCTGGTGGTGCAGTAGTTAAGAATCCGCCTGCCAATGCAGGGGACATGGGTTCGAGCCCTGGTCTGGGAAGATCCCACATGCCGGGGAGCAACTCAGCCCGGGCGCCAGAACTACTGAGCCTGCGCTCTAGAGCGCGCAAGCCACAACTACTGAAGCCCTCACGCCTGGAGCCTGTGCTCCACAAGAGAAGCCATCGCAGTGAGAAGCCTGCGCACCTCAATGAAGAGTAGCCCCTGCTTGCTGCAACTAGAGAAAGCCCATGGGCAGCAACGAAGACCCAACACAGCCAAAAATAAAAAAAAAAAAGTTTTAATTAAAAAAAATGCCTAATGCCTTAGATATTTAAGAAGTACATCTTGGGGTCCAAGTTTTGAAATAAAAATCCCTGTGATATATAAGTTCTCTTGACATTCAATAGCATCAGGAACAAGCAGGATGACTATTACCTAAAGTATTTATCTGGAAATACAACCACTGTCAGATTATAGGAAACTATGAAATGGAATGTCACAGCCTCTGGAATTTGGCATTGGAGAGTCATGTAAATAAGTACAGTGAGTTAAAGTGACTTACTCAAAGCCAACATTACTTCTAATCACGAATCCACTTACAGCAAAAGAAGTAAGTCAATGAAGTGGTGCCCCCAGGATTCTCTGGTTTTACAATGCTCCCCATAATCCGGAAGTAGCTGATCTTCTGGATGGTAGAATAAATGACCTATTGAAGGCTGAGGCACAGTACCAGCTGGGAGACACCACCTGGTGATATTGAGGTCCTGTCCTAAAGAATGCAGTAAGCCATGACGGTGCTGCCAGAATTCATGGGTCCAGGCACCAAGGGAGAGCAGTGAAGCATCTCTGACTGCTACACCCAATGACCCCGCTCTCCAAATGTTTGCTTCCCTTCTCTGTGACTTTGAATCAAATCCTTTTCGGCTTCAAGCAGCAAGAGTGACTTCTGTTACCTGCAACTGAAGCCTGACTGGTATGTTTACTGAATCAGCATCCCTCAGGGAGGGTTCTGAGCATCTGCCTTTTTTTTTTTTTTTTAACAAACTCTCCAACAAATCTTAAGCTCAAAAAGTTTGAAATTAATTGATAAACATTGTTTGCAGTAACTACAAAGTTGATTAATTCAGGGAGATAGCTTTGAAAGACACTTTGCCCAGGCCACGGGGAAACTGGATGCCCCAATTCCTGCCCCACGATAGAGAAGCCCTCTCTAGCGACTGGAATTTGCTTACAGAATGTGGAGGTGAACTGGGAACTGGGTAAAGATGATGGCAGCCTGGTCCTAACGTGGGATTATCTGGATTCAAATCCTGCCTCTGCCACTCACTAGCTAGGTGGCTTTGGGTTAGTTACTTTAACTCACCGTGCCTTGGTTTCCCTATCTGCAACATGGGGAGAGTAACAGTTATCTACCTTACATTGTTGTTATAAGGATTAAATGGGTTAATACACATACAGGACTTAGAAGGGCTATCTAGCGCCTACTAGGCACACAGTAAGTGTTAGCGATTCAAACACGTTACCTTTCAGAGTTATGAAAAATTCCCTCTCCCTCTCTCAGACATACACACACACACACACACACAATCTCATCTGAGCCTCAAAATAACTCTTAAGTGAAGCAATGAAGGCCCAGAGAGGTTAAGTGACTTCCTCAAGGTCACACAGCAAATGACTAACAAAAGCACAGCTACAATGGGGACTAAGGACTCAAATCTGATTTCTCCTGTATTCTGAGTGCAGGCACTAGGTCTCCTCCACATCTGGCCCCGAGGAGGTCACACACAGCTCTGCACCCTGTGGGCCTTCGGGGGGAAGTGACTCATCCATTGCCCGTGGTTCTAGAAACGGTGTGTGCCAGAACAGTGACATTATTAACATTTTGCCCCTCAATTTCTTTCCAATGTTCTTCCCGGAAATTGCTCTAAAATACCAGATCCCCATGGAAACCACAGGAAAGACTGCCCACTGACTCTAAGTGAAATTCTGCTACGACTGCTCCCTTGATAACAAATGGATGTTATTAAAAGCCTGGCTCTAGGGCTTCCCTGGTGGCGCAGTGGTTGCGCGTCCGCCTGCCGATGCAGGGGAACCGGGTTCGCGCCCGGGTCTGGGAGGATCCCACATACCACGGAGCGGCTGGGCCCGTGAGCCATGGCCGCTGAGCCTGCGCGTCCGGAGCCTGTGCTCCGCAACAGGAGAGGCCACAACAGAGGGAGGCCCGCATAC
>NC_041228.1:15273909-15287258 GCF_002837175.3 Physeter macrocephalus | reverse complement strand
GCTGCAACTAGAGAAAGCCCATGGGCAGCAACGAAGACCCAACACAGCCAAAAATAAAAAAAAAAAGTTTTAATTAAAAAAAATGCCTAATGCCTTAGATATTTAAGAAGTACATCTTGGGGTCCAAGTTTTGAAATAAAAATCCCTGTGATATATAAGTTCTCTTGACATTCAATAGCATCAGGAACAAGCAGGATGACTATTACCTAAAGTATTTATCTGGAAATACAACCACTGTCAGATTATAGGAAACTATGAAATGGAATGTCACAGCCTCTGGAATTTGGCATTGGAGAGTCATGTAAATAAGTACAGTGAGTTAAAGTGACTTACTCAAAGCCAACATTACTTCTAATCACGAATCCACTTACAGCAAAAGAAGTAAGTCAATGAAGTGGTGCCCCCAGGATTCTCTGGTTTTACAATGCTCCCCATAATCCGGAAGTAGCTGATCTTCTGGATGGTAGAATAAATGACCTATTGAAGGCTGAGGCACAGTACCAGCTGGGAGACACCACCTGGTGATATTGAGGTCCTGTCCTAAAGAATGCAGTAAGCCATGACGGTGCTGCCAGAATTCATGGGTCCAGGCACCAAGGGAGAGCAGTGAAGCATCTCTGACTGCTACACCCAATGACCCCGCTCTCCAAATGTTTGCTTCCCTTCTCTGTGACTTTGAATCAAATCCTTTTCGGCTTCAAGCAGCAAGAGTGACTTCTGTTACCTGCAACTGAAGCCTGACTGGTATGTTTACTGAATCAGCATCCCTCAGGGAGGGTTCTGAGCATCTGCCTTTTTTTTTTTTTTTTAACAAACTCTCCAACAAATCTTAAGCTCAAAAAGTTTGAAATTAATTGATAAACATTGTTTGCAGTAACTACAAAGTTGATTAATTCAGGGAGATAGCTTTGAAAGACACTTTGCCCAGGCCACGGGGAAACTGGATGCCCCAATTCCTGCCCCACGATAGAGAACCCCTCTCTAGCGACTGGAATTTGCTTACAGAATGTGGAGGTGAACTGGGAACTGGGTAAAGATGATGGCAGCCTGGTCCTAACGTGGGATTATCTGGATTCAAATCCTGCCTCTGCCACTCACTAGCTAGGTGGCTTTGGGTTAGTTACTTTAACTCACCGTGCCTTGGTTTCCCTATCTGCAACATGGGGAGAGTAACAGTTATCTACCTTACATTGTTGTTATAAGGATTAAATGGGTTAATACACATACAGGACTTAGAAGGGCTATCTAGCGCCTACTAGGCACACAGTAAGTGTTAGCGATTCAAACACGTTACCTTTCAGAGTTATGAAAAATTCCCTCTCCCTCTCTCAGACATACACACACACACACACACACAATCTCATCTGAGCCTCAAAATAACTCTTAAGTGAAGCAATGAAGGCCCAGAGAGGTTAAGTGACTTCCTCAAGGTCACACAGCAAATGACTAACAAAAGCACAGCTACAATGGGGACTAAGGACTCAAATCTGATTTCTCCTGTATTCTGAGTGCAGGCACTAGGTCTCCTCCACATCTGGCCCCGAGGAGGTCACACACAGCTCTGCACCCTGTGGGCCTTCGGGGGGAAGTGACTCATCCATTGCCCGTGGTTCTAGAAACGGTGTGTGCCAGAACAGTGACATTAACATTTTGCCCCTCAATTTCTTTCCAATGTTCTTCCCGGAAATTGCTCTAAAATACCAGATCCCCATGGAAACCACAGGAAAGACTGCCCACTGACTCTAAGTGAAATTCTGCTACGACTGCTCCCTTGATAACAAATGGATGTTATTAAAAGCCTGGCTCTAGGGCTTCCCTGGTGGCGCAGTGGTTGCGCGTCCGCCTGCCGATGCAGGGGAACCGGGTTCGCGCCCGGGTCTGGGAGGATCCCACATACCACGGAGCGGCTGGGCCCGTGAGCCATGGCCGCTGAGCCTGCGCGTCCGGAGCCTGTGCTCCGCAACAGGAGAGGCCACAACAGAGGGAGGCCCGCATACCACAAAAAAAAAAAAAAAAAAGCCTGGCTCTAACAGACGACTGCCGTAGCTCATGGTGAAAGCCATGCTCTCCTTGGACTGAGAGGGTGAAAGAAATAGTTAATTCTCTGATGCCAGGCTATGTGGTCAGCTTAGAAGGAAAAAGTAATGTGATCCCCAACTGTCACGACCAGACACACAGAACAAGGTGCTTTCAATATATGTTTGCAACAGGTAACTAGAGTGAGGAACCCACCAAGAGTGTGACAGTGACACTGATTCAATCAACTCGTGATAATCTCTGCTCTCTGGAAGTCATCTGTAACGTGCTTTCTAGACCAAAAGGTGAAAGAATAGTAGGGCTTGGAGTGGAGGCTTGCGAGACAGCTAAAGAAAAAGGACAGCACAACCTAAACGAGAATTATATACCTTTTCTAAACAGTACTGTTTGCAAAAGGACAGTATAATCTGAAAAAAGAACAGAATCCAGTCAAAGGGAAAAATGCAAAGAGCAAGAATTTAGCAGCACTTTTCCAGCATTACCCAGACATCCTGCGGGGGATGGGAGACCTGACCTTCCAGACCCCTGCAGTAACAGGAATTGTTCCTTCATTAAATATTTGAGGCACGTTTGTTGAGTGCCTACACCGTGGCAGACACTGTACTAGGCAAGGCAGAGAGAGCTCACAGGCTAGTGAAAAGAAATAGAAAACACACTTTACACAAATAAATACACAAAATCATTTCAGATAGTGATAATTGCTATGAAGGAAAAAAGGGGTGAAGTAGCCTGACGCTGACTGGGGCAGGCAGCTTCCGACACATGACCAGGGAAGGATTAGTTGACCTGTCAGGGAGCTAACAGCCAAGAGAAAATATGGGGGGAAAGGGTCAAATCAGAAAAAATGGAATGTGAGGTCCCTAAGGAAGGAATGAGTTCATCCTGCTCAGAGACAGAAACCTCACAGGGGAGGGAGGACGGGGAATGGCTGGGAGTGGTGGAGCTGGAATCACAGAGGCAGCCAATTCAGACCCCACAGGGCCTTGTGGGCCAGAGTAAGAACAGTGGATTTTACCTTAAGTACATGTTGAAGCCAGTGTGAAGTGGTGGTGCTGGTGGTTTTAAAGAAGGGAAGTGAGATGATCTGGTTTATATTTTTAAAAGATCACTCTGGCTGCTTTGTGCAGAAAACACTGAAAGGTGGGAAGGGGACAAGGAAAAAAGCAGGGAACCTATGAGTGGTGGTGGCAAGGTTTCTCCACGACCCAGATGAAACACAGCCGGCCCGCTCTCCACCGGTTCCACATCTGTGCACTTTTTTTTTCCTTAAGTTATTTTTATTTATTTATTTTTTAATTGGGGTATAGTTGTTTTACAATGTTGTGTTAGTTTCCACCGTACAGCGAAGTGGAGTTTCCTTGTGCTACACAGCTGATTCTCATAGTCATCTATTTTATACATACTAGTGTATATATGTCAATCCCAATCTCCCAATTCATCCCGCCCCCTTTTCCCACCTTGGTGTCCATACATTTGTTCTCTACATCTGTGTCTCTATTTCTGCCTTGCAAACAGGTTCACCTGTACCATTTTTCTAAATTCCACATATATGCGTTAATAGCCGATATGTTTTTCTCTGACTTACTTCACTCTGTATGACAGCCTCTAGGTCCATCTGCGTCTCTACAAATGACCCAGATGAGCCCCAGATGAGCCCAGCATCTTCATGGGAAGCAACGAGTCCAGCTCAGTGTTTTCTTTTTTTCAGAAAATGAAGCAGATTATCCACTAGCTGTGACCATCACTCTACTAACAACGTTCTAAGAAGATTCTGAGCTTCTGAACAAGGTTACCATTCCATTATAGGAGTTTGAATAACTAAAAGAACAGTGAAACATATGAGGATAAACAGAGTGGCAGAAATTGTACACAGACAGAAGAGGGGCCTCTCTTAACCATGCCCCCATTTAACATAGGCTCAGTAAGTGTTTATTTGAATTGAACAGCAACCCAAAAAAAGTCCCGATGAAATGGGGATTCACAGAAAATCAGAGCCACAGCTTTCAGGCTTTATCAATGCTTCTGCTCCGTTGCTCTGAGCCAACCACTCAACCACCAGAATTCCAAACTCTCAGGCCACTGGCCTCCACTGTTCTTTGATGCCCAAGACCAGCTACTTGCAAGGTTCCCACAGAGCCGTGTTGGGCCCCTAGTGACACAGTACTTTCCCTTCATTCCCAGAGGACAGGGCTTTCAAGAGGGTGAGAGAGCAAGGAAAGGGGTGCACCGCATGAAGGGTGAGCAATGAGGAAGCACACCTCACACTGTACCTGCCACCGGTGGTCCCTCTAACCACCAGGCCTCGTTGCCAGGTCTGGTCCACTCAGCCAGGTGTCTTCCTCACTCAAGAGTGATTTTCCCTCAGGAATCTGTTTTCCTCTCCTCTAGCTAGGATAGCTCTGAGGACCCCTAGTCCATCAGAGAGGCCCACACATGTCTGAACTGTAAATGAGGACAGGATTCATTTGGCTTCTTTCCCACAAGGCTCTCGAACTTCATGCAAAATAAGAGGTATGGATGGATACCTGCGTTCAGTGTTCCTGAACATTCCTGCAAAGGGCAATAATCCCACAAACACTCCAGGACACTTAAGGGGCAGCTTGCACGAAAACACCGAGGATCTAACTCCACATGGAACATCACAAAGTCTCATTTCCAACCCAGTAGAAATACCCTGTGACAAGTCCTGAATGGGCACTGTATTAACTAGGGAGGGCTAAACTGCAGAATCAAGACTCACCAATGACTCTGTGACTTAAAAAAATACACAAGTGTGTCTCTTATGGAACAGTTCTACAATATACTTTTCAGGCAGGTCTGCAGCTCGGCTCCATAGGGTCATTCAGGAACCCAGGTTGATGGTGGCTCTGCCATCTTCAGTGGGTGGCTTCCAAGGTCATTCTAGTCACCATCATATCATCCAATAGGAAAGGGGGTGTGAAGAGAGGTGTGAAGGAGTGGGTGGGCAACGTCCCACAAGTCAGCCCTGTGACAAACACCCTTCCCCTTACATTCCTACGGTGAGAACCTGGTCACATGGCTATACCCAGCTGCAAAGGACACTGGGAAATGTAGTCCCTGGCAGAGCAGCCACAAGGCCAGCTGCACCTCTGTGACTCTGAAACAAGGGACAGCAAACTGTAACCCAAGGGTCAAATCCTCGAGCCC
Source organism: Physeter macrocephalus (assembly GCF_002837175.3). Classification (NCBI taxonomy): domain Eukaryota; kingdom Metazoa; phylum Chordata; class Mammalia; order Artiodactyla; family Physeteridae; genus Physeter; species Physeter macrocephalus. Next base: position 15,282,053 of record NC_041228.1, on the reverse strand, counting down.
CCACATTTTATAAACAAAGTTTTCCTGGAGCCCAGCCGCATCCATGCATTTACTTATCGTCTATGGCTGCTTACCAGCTACAAAGGCTGAGTTGAGCAGCTACAGCAGAGACCTTATAGACTGCAAAGCCTAAAATATTTACTGTTTGGCCCTTTATAGAAAACATTTGTATCCCTTTTTCTAGAAAAAAAGAATGGATTCGATGGGACAATTAGCAGTCTACACCTCCAAAATTTATCTCAGAAATTGCTATAAAGACACATGGCCAAAAATACTCCTGGAACCTTTTTTTTTTTTTTTTTTTTGGCAGGGGGTGGGGTCATACCAAGAGACTACAACAACTTCAGGACTGTTCAGTTATGGACCATGCACACCACAGAATACAATGTATCCCTTAAAAGAAAAGAGGAAATTCAACATATACTGATTGGAAAATATCCAAATATATTAACTTTAAAAAGTAAAATGCAGAACAATACTTTTAAAGTGTTACCATTTGCGGGAAGAAAAAAAACCCAGAATTTATTACATAATGCTATATGCTTCCATGGGCATAAAAAAATTCCTATAAGGATAGAAAAGAAACTGAAAACAGGTTGTTTCTGGGTAGGGAAATCAGAAAACTGAAGGTAAGAATGGGAGGGAAGAGTACTTTTCATTGTATACCTTTTTAAATCTTTTGCGTTTGTACAATGTGCATGTGCCATCTATTTTTAAATAATTAAAAATTAAACTGAGAAAAACCACACACAAAAAAGCGTTTGTCTTTACTTCCACTGCTAACAAACCCTTCTTCTGAAAGACACAATCACTTGTAAAAGCCACGGTAATACCCACAATCAGGTATAGTCAGTTCTATTGACCTGGGAGCCATTTTATATTGTGTATTTGCTTTCCCATCAGATTCTCAGAGATACCTTATTTCTCTTATTTTCATAGTCATCTACAAATTCTATTTTAGTCCCCTGCTTTTCTTGAAAGTTCCTCTTTCCAAACAGCATTTATCAGTATTTATTCAGTTCTCTCACACATACTGAGTATAAAGAGAAGCAAATCTGACCTCAGAGAAAAATTAAGCACAGAGAGACAAAAGAAACAGTTCCTGATAAAATCAACAATTCTGAAGAAAAATCTTGCAAGGGATCTTACCTTTCAGTTAAAAATGACAGCGATCCAACTCACACAAACTGAAGAGAAAAAGGAACCCACTGGTTTGTATAACTGGCAAGTTCGAAAATTGGGGTTGGTCTGAAGCAAAGAAAGATCCAGGCACTCAGAAATGTCCTTGGGGCTCCCGCTCTGCTCGGGTGCATTATGCAGGCAGGCCTTTCTTCTGTGGCAGTCAAGATACCCACCAGCAGCCCCAAACTCCCAGGGGCCCTAGCCCAGCAGTCCTGATGGACAGAGAATTATCCTCTCTTAATGTCAATACAGCAATTCCAGAGAACACTGTGACAGGCTATTCCTAGACTTGTCCAGGGGTGGGGTCCAAGCCTGGCCCGGTTTAGGCTACATGCCTCTATTTATGGGCCACTAGGACTACATACGATATATGATACATGCAAAGAAGAGTTCCCCAAAGGGCACTGTAGGATTGGTAGGTAGAAATAACAGATGTCCTCTATTGCTTCTAACAAGTCATGACAACAGCCACTGGATATGTTAACATAACTATAAACCTTGCTCATCACACTGGTTAGAAGTAGGGGGTTTTCAATTTCAAGGCAAGGTGGCTGCAAAGTTCAAACTTACACACACAAGATTGTCTGACTGGTCTGTACTAGACATAATTTTGAATACCAGATTGGAAACCTGCTCATAAATTGGCAGGGGAAAAAAAAAAACCAAACCAAAGTTCCAAAAAATGCAATTTATAAATCAGATCACAATCCTTTGGGGTCTCTGAATTCTTTTTGCTCAGGGCAAAGTATTTCTGTGGTACAACCTGCCAAAATCTATCTTCTTTATTGTAGTCACATACTCTGTAAATGACCATCTGAAACTCAACGAAGTTATCTAAGTTTAGGGTCTATATTTAACTCTAAATTATAAAAATAATTTAGGTTGTATTTGTATTCCTCTTACCAAAGTTGATTCACTTTCTCCCAGCATCTTCCAGGTCAGCCGAGCCAAATGGATATATGGTCTTTCCTTAGACTGACTGACTGACTGACTCCTGAGGAAATGACTGCAGGTGTCCCTCCAGAGCACAAGGCAGAGGATTTGAGTGGAAGTTTCTGAGTAAGCAGAAGACTCATCTAAGAGCAAAAGTTTGCACAGCCCTGTTATAAGAAATTTGCTCATTTTCACAACAGAACCATGGAGGACGTGAATGAGAGCTAGTGCTATATGCTGGTTTAATGCCAAACATCTTTTATCTGGAATTATATGATGAAAGCCAAATTTCCAAAACATCTTCAGGAAGGAAGACTGATCAACGTATTTTAAAGCAATGGTTCCCATCTATAATTGAGACATTCTTGGGTATCCCAGATTATCAAAGAGGGACACAAAATCTTCAAAACAAAATTAATTTAGGTCAATTTTATTTAAAAACATATATAAATAGGCCAAACAACACTTAAGCCTGAGAGGGCTGCAATCTTTGCTAAGAACAGAATGAATGGTCCAGAAAGACTAATACTTATTGCTGATTGAGCTCACAACGTCAGCCCTCTTCAGGCAGCAGCACAGTCACTAGCAAACATTTTACGGGCACCTTTTATGGGCATTAGAGATTCACAGAGCAACGGGCCACAGCCCTGCCCTCAAGGAGCTTACAGTATAGCTGGAGAGACATGAACCACCCAAAACAGACACAAAGTCCACACATTTATCATAACAAAAGCAATTACTGGCATAAGTCTTCACATTTTTTAACAAATGAGGAGTAGGAATATCTGAGCAACTACATCAAGTTTCAACCTGACATACCAAAAAAAAATTGTTTCTATCTATTCTTTTGTTCACTTATGCTTCAACTCAATTGACTTAAAAGAGGAAAGCATAATTCCAAGCCAAATGTACCATCATAATGTTTGCTGTCTCAGATGAAGGGGTGGATTGTTCACGTCCTAGAATTTCTCCATGGCACTACATCCAGAGGTCAAGTTCAGTAGTTCTGACTGCCAAACCGATGTACAAATTCAGACAGTGAGTAGACGGCTCCCCATCCTACCTCAGGATCCATACTGATAAAATCATTCAGGTTCATTTTGGAATCTACAAAAATACATGAAAGAAATGTCCACTGAAATCACAATTCTGGCTTAACAGCAATAAAACAACCCAGAAGACCAAAAGTAGGGAAAATTATTCAAATGTTTCATAAGGGGTCAATATCACTTCTCTGGTATTCTTGTCTCAAATGTATAACATCAATCTAATCATGACAAAACATCACACAAACCCAAACCCAAACTGAGGGACACTATACATAGTCAATGACCAGTACCCTTCAAAAGGGTAAAAGTTGTAAGGAAGAAAAAAAAAAACTGTCACAGATTGAAGGAGAATGAGATGAGGAGACACGACAACTACATGTAATATCCTGAGCTAGACTCTGGACCAGAAAACAGAAATAGGGGGAAAAGTTACAAAATTTAAGTAAGGTCTACAAGTTAACAGTACTGTGTCAATATTTTCATACAGATTTATTATTTTCTTGATTTAGATAATTACACTATGGTTTTCTCAGATCCCCCGGGAATCTGAATAAGAGGTATATAGGAGCTCTCTGTACTGTTTTAACCAATTCCCTAGCAGTCTAAAGTTATTTCAAAATGAAAAGTTAAATGAAAAAAATGCATAAATAAGCAAACTGCCAGTTTACTGGATACAGCTGCCAATTTATAGGAAATACAGAGGATACAAAAGAGATACAATCAGCAAAATCCAGACCGTTTCTCCCAGATTCATTTCTTCAACAAATAAATTACAAGAAAAAAAAAAAAAGAGTGGGACTCAGAATCTCTACATATTAAAAAAAAAAGACTCTAAAGAGACATACCAACCAAGCACGATGGGGGGGGTTTTATCCGGACCTTGATTCACATGAACAAAGTACATGAAAAAAGATTATGACTTCATGAGATAACTACAATAATCTCAACACCGACTACAGAGATATATGTTGATTTTAAAGAATTATTGTTAATTTTTTTAGATGTAATAATGGCATTGTGGTCATATATTTTTTAAATTAATCCTTATATTTTCGAGATTCATACTGAAATATTTAGAGTTGAAAGGATATAATATCTGGAATTTGCTTCAACATAATACAAGAAGGGGGAAAGTGGATGGGATATAAGTGGATGGGATATCAGCCGTGAGCTGATAACTGTTGAAAGTCTAATATACTGTTCTGCCTAGTTTGGTATATGATTTAAATTTTCCATACTACAAATTTTTAAGTGTATACAGATGCTTCTACTCATCAAAGAACTGTTATGCGAACTGCACTTCCACCATAAACTGTCAGAGAAGTGGACAAAATATATTTAGCAACTGTTTCCAGACACCAGACAATGGGCAACACACGACTGACTGCTAAGAAAAGAGAAACAAGGGCGGGAGCTGTAGGATCCCTCCAGCTCACTGCCCGGTGGGCTGTTTCCAGACCACAGCACCGAGGCAGGGACACAAACAGCATGGGAGTTTCCCGCCGACGGGAAGACCGAGATCTAAGTTCAGGAGGGCCTGGCAGCTACATGTGAGGGACACAGTGTGGGAGAGGAGAGAACTACGCAGAGAGTGTCCCGGATTTCTGCAGAGGGAACTCACTCCTCTACCCCTAAGTCTTTGTGGTTAAGGACTAATCTCATGAGGCCAGGACAGAAGCACCGTAAAGCAGTCAGTCTAATAACTCCCAGAACTTCCATGGTCCCCACCAGCCAGGGTAGAGAGAACTCATAACACATGGGCATTCGGTAGAATCCTCAGAAGGGTTACACCAGAACAGTGGGGCTAAATTAGCCCTGGGTGAAAGGCTGCTTTGAACCTGCACTAAAAAAGCCTAAAACCAAGCCCTGAAAGGATCCAGCTGACCCCCAGGAATTTAAGTGTATGACAGAACCAAATCCAACACTGTTTTTAAAAGTACCTCAAATTCACAAAGCTCGGCACCTAACCAAGTATTATGAATCACACAAAGAAACAGGAAAATATGACTCAACACCAGGAGAAAAATCAATCAACATTCACAGACAGAAACGACAGAGATAACAGAATCAGCAGACAAGGACCAGCTATTATAAACATGCTCCATATACTGAAAAGGGTAGAGTAAAACATGAGCATGACAAAGAGGGAAATGGAAGATATTAAATCAGCCCCAAATGGAATGTCTAGAGATGAAAAAATAAAATACGTACAATGAAAAAAAAAAGCACTGGATGGGATTAACAGCAAATTAGTTAATGAAGAAGAAAAGATCAATAAATTTACAGGCAAAATAATTATTCAAAATGAAGCACATACAGAAAAAGTGTGAAAAAAAATGAACATCATTGACCTAAGAGAAGTAACAAGCCATCTAACATACGTGTAGAGGAAGGACAAGAATTTTTTTTAAAAAGGGGGAGAGGTCAGAAAAAATATTTGAAGAGATAATGGCCAAATGTTTCCAAATTCGATGAAAACTATAAATCCACCAATCTAAGAATCTTAACAAACCTCAAGTTGAATAAAGCTAAAGAAAACGATGCCACAGTCCATCATAACCAAATTGCTGAAATCGAGAGATAAAAAGAAAAACCTTATAAAGCATCCAGAGCAGGGAAGAAACACACACTACATTTAGAGAAACAAACACAAGAACAATGGCATGCTCCTTGATCAGAAACTAAGCAAGCAGAAAACAAGAGAGAGACACCTTTAAAAAACTGAAAGAAAAAACATGTAAAACTAGCATACATTACCCAACAAATATATCTTTCAAAAGTGAAGGTAAGCACTTAGGATACAGAAATCTAGAAACAGAGTCACTCCCACCCTTACAAGAAAAGCTAGATAATCAGCAAAAGCAGGACTTTTGCTGAAGTCATCAGAGAGTCAGGGATGCACGATGACCAAGGAATCCAAAATAAAGGAAAAACAGGCGCCTCCCAGGAGAGATGGGGCAAAAGTTCTTGCTTACCTGGGGTAGATGCCAGACTCCATGTAAGTCAGCTAAAATCTTTAACAAATGGCTAAAGGAAACCTCAACTTCTGAAATACAACTGTATTCAATTTCTAGGGCTTTTTAATGTAAGTAAATAAAAGATGATTACGATCTGCAGGCATTCATTACCTAATAACATATAAAAATAAAATAAGAATTTTTTTAATTTTTAAAGATCAGTGTATAACAAATCAGCACTTGCCTATAATCTCCCCAAGAGGCACTACAACATTTCTGTTTACATAACACTGGTCCTCCAGCTGGGATCAAATTAGCCAGTGTTACTATAACACATCATCTGAGACAAGGAGATGAGAGGTAAATGCAGACAAAAGGCAGCAAAGGGCTCAGAAAGAGAAGGGGACAAATATGGTAGACCCTATAACTCAGCCCAAGACTTGGGAAATGTCCTTAAGAACTGAACCATCTGTGGTTGGTACTGGAACTGAGCCTTCAGAGCAAGGCTGCAAGACTGTGAACCTCCGTTTCCTTCTTTTTTCAGGGAGGGGAGAAAAAAAAAAAAAGAGTTCCTTTATTTAAAATACACTAAATGCTGAATTGAAAATAGTGGGCCTGCAGACACATGACCACCAAAATTATTAAATGTATAGGCTTAATTGTAATGTGAAACACATCAAATGTACTAAATTTTAAGCCCTCAAGGCCAATTCCATAACTAAATGCAGGGGACCAAGGAAAGCTGCTATGAAAAAAACAAAGCTGCATCAGTTTAAAGTCTGATGTCTTCTTGAACCATTTTTTTTCTTTTTTAACCTTTTTTTTTTTAAATAAAGCAATACTAATTAGCTAAAGGTAATTCCCCTGTCTCCTAACTTCAAATACATTCCTTTGATAAATACAGGGCTTGAAGTAATGAATTTACCACACGAGAGAACATGAACATGTGGTTAAATTACTACACGAGAAACCAGTATGTTTACCCCACATTCAGAGCAGATTCCTTTGAGTTCCAATGTCAACCTCAGGAGGCCCCTGATGAACTAGTTACATAGAAGGCAAAAAAAGATACCGCACTCCCCGCTCCTGAGCACAGGGTACTAATGGAGGCTACCTCCTTCCAGCTGGGCACCGGGGGCAGGCAGAGGGCTGAACCTTCACGCGCTCCAGTGCGCGTCTACCAAGTGAAGAGTAAGTGTAAATAAGACGTGAAGGGGTTGCCACAAAGCCTGGCACCTTTGCCAGGCACCTCCTGGGAAGTAGTCATTAAAACCCAAAGGAACGACCGGGGCTGACAAGGTGGTGTTTACTGAAGGTCCACGACGTGTCAGGCTCTGCGTTAGTGCTCACGTGTAAAAGAGAAATGGGGAGCCGTGCAAGCATTGTCCAGACCACGCCGTCCGTGCAGCAGAGTGTGTGAGACTGAAAGCAAGACCCATGATGCCCTTTTCTGACCTGAGCTATCCCAATTCTAATGCTGAGGCTGGGAACCAGGTTGGTGAACCCAAAGAAACTCCAATATAAACTTTAAAAATCATGAGAGCTTTTCACAGAGAGCCTCAAAAATCAGAGCTGGAATCCTCTTTCAGTGTTCACTCATTTCAAATACACCAAATATATTTTTTACTTTCTCCCCTGCTGAACTCTGAACACTAATGTCCTATTTTCCTGGCATCCTTCATGGCTTACAGAGCATTTTGACTCAGATGGTATCATCCTTGTGAGGGGATGTTTCACCAATAAATGGCAACATTGCGAATTAATTCCCACCATAAATAATGTTTCCAACTCAGGTGAATGCCAAACAATAGCAACACGGTGAAGAATCCTTTACCTACTTACGTCTCGAGAAATTCGTAATTGGACTGATGCCTGAAAGCACATAAATGAGATGAGTGGGGCAATAAAACCTGCTAGCTCTCACCTCCTTTTAATGCAGACTTCGTCACAGAGCCAGTGAAACGACATTTCACGTACCCCAAAGATGCACTGGGAATTTCCTTCACCATCACATGACACCCAC
>NC_041228.1:15251612-15273409 GCF_002837175.3 Physeter macrocephalus | reverse complement strand
CGATAGACCAAATGACAGCATGGGGTGGGCCTGGCTACTCAGCACCATGGCGTGATGTCTAACAACACAGTCGTGTAGCTCTGTGACCTAGGAAATGTGCTTAATTTCACCAACTGTCAGTTTCCTTCTCTGAAAAGTGGGAAGAATAATAAGACTTACTTCTTAAGGTTGTTGGGAGAATTAAATAAGGCAATCCTTGTCAACGCTGAACACAGTGCCTGGCACATTTTCAATGTTCAGTAAGTGATGATGATGATGATGATTATTTCATGTGGAAAGGAACTTGCAGAGAGAAGGCAAATCAACTATTTCTCAAATGAACCTCTGAGCTCCGGGCCTGGGAGGAAAATCCCAGAAGATTTTTGTCCAAGGCCCTGGGATCTGCAGTCTTAATAGCAGGTTGTGATATTACTGGCTCCATCCCATGGCAGTCGCTGCATCTAACCCTGATCTCGTGAATACAGGCCTTTGGTCAGTACTCTGGTGTGGATCCACCTGAAGACTGGAAATATTTTTTCAAGTCAGATGGGCATCATATAGAACTGTAGAGCAGAGACTTCCCAGCTGCCTGCTCTCGTACGTCACAAGGATGAAAACAAATCCTTGCGTGTTTACATTCTGTTTGGACCTAGGAGCCAGCTCAGGATTCTTCGGCTCTAATCCCGGTTTCCTGCTAACTAGCTGTGTCACCTTGGGATACTTACTCTCTTTGGAGCTCAGCTGACTTTAGATTTGATTGTCTCTAATGTCTTCTAGCTTTGTGGTATGATTCTCGATCACCTCTTTGGCAGTGTCAGCTGTTTGAAACACAGCTGAGAATTGGGAAGTAAGCAAATGATTGGCAGATGTAGGTATTGTAGAGTTTTGTTCTCGAGCATGCCCACTTTAACAGAGCCCCTGAGTCCTCACTTTGAACCCATTTACACTTATTTTACACCAAAGCTTAAGATGCCTGTATCTGAATGTCCATATCGGTAGGATATGAGTAGACACAGCACTTGAGAGGATGCTATAGTCAGGCACGCTGACAAGGATGAAAGTGCTGAACTGAAGCTTCACTTATTTTCACCAATGTCATCAATGAGTGACATTGACAAGCCTGATTGTGAAGAGGGAAGCAGAAGATCTACAAAAGCACAGCTGTCTGGACTGTTTGATGTATAAATAAATAGCTCCTCTCATGGCAATGGATTCTTCAGGAGTGGAGGCTGGCCCTGGAGATGGAAGACTTAGATGTGAGTGCTGGTTCTGTTTCTTACCGAGTGTGTGGTTTTGCATGAGTCATTTAAACAGATGAGCTCCACTTTTTCTCTCTGTAAGGTGGAAACAATCATACCTATCACAGCCTCCCTTTACTGGTAGGTGCCAGCATTACCCTGCTTCATTCTCACAGCAACCTGAGAAGGGAGGCAAATTACCATTTTCATTTTATTTGTGAGGAGACCAAGGCCTAGAGAGATTGTTGCTTCCCCAGTGACAAATAAGTAAGAAAATCCACCTCTATCTCTATATCTATTTATACATAGAGTTATTGAAACTGTAAAGGAAGTATACGTTTGGATTAGAATGCAGCATAATAATTCACATTTATTTGGCAAACTGATAATTCTAATGACATTAAGAAAATGTTAAATCGTGTTCATGCTATATTAATAAAGAAAACAGAAAGCCTAATGCATTCTTAAAGATTTCTAAATGTAACACCATCAACAAGAAGAATGAAAGAAAAGATACGCAAAGAAAGAAAAAGGCATTGATGCTTAACAAAATGGAGGGCTTTTTGCTTTTGGTTTTCGGTTTTTTAGTTTTTGTAACAATCACTTATGAAGAATATATCATTCTTGAAGACACCTGAATAAATGAAGAATTCTTACGTAAAGACCCACCTGTGAAAACTGGTTTTCAAATCCCTGGCCTATCTATAAGTTAATGTGTGGAATTAATCCAAATGAGTGGGAAAAAAAGACTGAGGACTCAACTTAAAAAGAAGTCAATTGGAAAAATAATGAGTTACCCAATATTGATTTTACAGGCTGTTAACAAGTCCATTTCAGTTTTTCTGAAGTCAGTTAAAAGTTTTAAATAGTGGTTTCATTTTGTTTCTCTTGGGCTAACTCAATAAAGCTTTAAGGATAGTCCTCACTGTCTTGGGAAAATAAAAGAAGCAGAAGAGACAGTCAAGACCAAGGCTGTGTGCACACGGCTGAGGACCCTCAGCATCACCTTGCCGTACGTTGTCTTGTACTTTTGTTTTATTTGTTGCCTCTCATTCGATGTCCTGCTTGATAGGATTTCAATGATGGCGGCTTCATCAGTTCCTAAAGTGCAGGAGAAAGAGACAAAATCACAATGAGCAAGAAACAAGATGGACGTTTATTTTAGTCAGTCTGGGGAAGCCAGGGTGGTGGTCACAAGCTTTGGTGGAACCTAGGTGGACCCTTTGGCTTTAGTATCTTATGCTGAGAACTGTATTCTTTTCACTCACTTGACAAATACCCACTGAGGCCTCATACTGCATGGAGCACAATGCTAGGCATTGTAGTGGAAAGAGGAACGAATATGGTCTATTCCTTAATTTCACTCCTTGGCATAAATGCAAGAGAAATGAAAACTTATGTCTACACAAAACTTGTATTCAAATGTTCATAGCAGCATCATTCATAATAGTCAAAATGTGCAAACCACCTGAATGTCCATCAGTGGACAATGGATAATTAAAAGGTGCTATATCCATAGAGTGGAATATTACTTGGCCAGAAAAAAGGAATGAAGTACTGACACATTCTACAGTATGAATGGGACGGACTTTAAACACATTTTGCTAAGTGAAAGAAGCCAATCACAGAAGACCACATATTATGATTCCATTCATATGGAAGTCCGGAATAGGGAAATCTATAGAGACAGAAAGTAGAATAGTGGCTGGGGAGGGGGTGGGCAGAGGTTTGATAGCTAAAATGTAGGAGGTTTCTTTTTAAAGTGATGCGAATGTTCTAAATTGTGGCGATGGTTTCATATTTCTGTGAATACGTTAAAAACAACTGAATTGAACACTTTAAATGGGTGAATTGTATGGTGTGTGACTTATACCTCAAAAAAACTGTAAAAAAAAAAATATGGTATGTTCCTTGGTCTGCAGGTACTTAAAATGGAGTGGAAGAGATTAAGATATAGACCCAAATTGCTATAGTATCAAGCCCATCCATAAACTTGTTAATCTCAGGAGAAACGTCCTAATTGGGAGCCTGAGGGGCAGTTAGCCTTTAAACTCTTTTGCATAACACTCTTTCTAAAATGATTTTTTTCCCTGATGTTCATAGTAATACTTGTTCATTGTAGGTATTTGATCAGCACTGAAACGATAATGACTAAGAAAGAAGGGGAGCGTATCATTTTTTGAACCTGGAGACAGGATTGGAAAGACGACCCAGGTGTTGCAGGTGTGAGGGTGAGAAAGACTATTTGATCAGCAAACCCTGAATTCAATTTCTTCGGACTGGATTCAAATCCCTTAAACCGTATGACATCAGGCAAATAATTAGCCTCACCAAGCCTCAGTTTTCCCACCTATAAGATGGGGGTGATAATAGACAAGGCTGCTGTGAGAATGAAATCCAAGTAGGGGTCCATGGTTGCCCTGAGGTGCACATGGGTCCTGGGACACCGGGGAGCATACATGACCAAGTGCCCCAGGGCTGCCTCAGATCCAGGCAAGGCTTGTGCTGAGGCCACTGTCCCTGGGCTGTCACCCCAGTGACTGAGCTGGAAGGAGCGTCAGAAGCCTTCTGGCTCAAACACGTATTTACAGAGGAGGAAACTGAGGCACAGCTCAGACCCTCTTCTTAGTTCCCTCATGTACCTTACTGTTCGGCAGTATTGCAATTTGTTGACTGTTCTCTGCTCGAGTGCTTTACATCTGTCCTCCGTTCCTCCCTTCAGCCCCTCCACCGTCTCCCTCTCAGCATCCTCCAGCAGCCCTTCTTCTCCTACCTGCCCTCTACACTCAGCTGCCAGTCCTTCTTGCTAATTGCCATCACTCCCCCGACCCCAACCCGTGACCATTGCCCTTTGGCTGATGAATCCTAAACTAGCACCTCTAGCCCTTACCCTTCCTGAGTTTAGATCTTATTTCCAGCTGCCTGTGGCCAGCTTCCCGTGGAGATCCCAAGGCCTTTCAATTCCCCATGTAGCTAAAGCTGAGCTCATCCTGTCTCTCCTTGAATCCCCTCCCCACCCTGTTAATTTCATCTCAGTGCGTGGCGTCACCTGAATTAGAAAATCCAAAGTCACTTTTGAGGGCCCACCTTCCGTTTCTTTTATTTTCTGACACCGCCAAGTCCCATCTTTCTCACCTATGAGATGTCTCTTCCCTCTTCATCCCTCCTGCCGCTGCTAACAGGCCCTGCTTGTTTTCAGTCTCCCTGACACCAGGCTCTGGTCTCTGCAGCCTTCCCTCCACACTGTCATCAGAATCATCATTTGGAAGTACGCGTGTGCTCATTTCACTCCCTAATTTTAAAACCTCTAGTGATTCTTCATGAGTTCCAGAATTAAATCATTGTTCCTTGATGTGGCATTGAGACTTCCTGCAGTACGGTCTCAAACTGCTCTTCTAGACCCATCTCTGCACGCACACACACACCCAGGCTCACTCACCTTACCTGAACCACATTTGTCAGTAGGTCAGGCACTTTCAGAAGTCCTGAAACATTAAGTTTCTGCTTCCGCTGTCCCTCTAAAGAACATTGCTTATATATCTCTCGGGTCATTGCATGTTATATAAGATTTTATCAGATTATATATATATATATATAACATATACATAAGATTGCATGTATGTGACATTCTAAGCCTGGTACCTAGGCCATAGGGAGTGGTCACTGAAAGGTAGTGTGTACTATTAGGTGCCACTTACTGCCGTCTTCCTTGGGTGAGTGGGGCTGTTGGGTCCGTCTTGCCTGTCAGATCTGCTCTTCTAAGGTGTGGTACTATGCATACCACTGAAGGAATGAAAGATCATTTTAGGACCGTTTAAGGTTTTAATAGTTATGTGTTTTTGTGAAATGCATACTGGATTTCAAAGACTTGGTGTAAGAAAAGAGTGGAGAATATCTCAATAATTTTTTTAATTTAAAAAAAATTTATTTGTTTTATTGATTTATTTTTGGCTGCATTGGATCTTTGTTGCGGTGTGCGGGCTTCTCATTGCGGTGGCTTCTCTTGTAGAGCAGGGGCTCTAGGCACACGTGTTTCAGTAGTTGTGGCTGGCGGGCCCTAGAGCACAGGCTCGGTAGTTGTGGCGCACGGGCTTAGTTGCTATGCGGCATGTGAGATCTTCCTGGACCAGGGCTTGAACCCATGTCCCCTGCATTGGCAGGCAGATAGATTCTTTTTTTTTTTTTTTTTTTTTTGTGGTATGCAGGCCTTCCTCTGATGTGGCCTCTCCCGTTGCGGAGCACAGGCTCCGGACGCGCAGGCCCAGCGGCCATGGCCCACGGGCCCAGCCGCTCCGCGGCACGCGGGATCCTCCCAGACCGGGGCGCGAACCCGGTTGCCCTGCATCGGCAGGCGGACGCGCAACCACTGCGCCACCAGGGAAGCCCTGGCAGATAGATTCTTAACCACTGTGCCACCAGGGAAGCACTATCTCAATAATTTTTATATTGATTACCTGTTAGAATGTTAATGTCTTTAGTTAAAATATGTTATTAAAATTAATTTCACTTGTTTCTTTTTACTTTTTTAAAAATGTGGCTTCTGGAAATTTGGAAATTCCATGTGTGGCCTGCATTATGTTTCTATTGGGCAGTACTGCCCCGAGTCTCACTTTTACTCTCTGGTAGAAGGAAGTTATGACAATCTGATCACACAGGGCCTGTGAGAGGATGAGACAGAGACTCTGAAAATTCGTATCTAGGCAATAGTAAAGCTCTGTTCGAATATTATCACTTTGCCCATCCTGGCACTAGCAGACCTCCCATCCGACACCTCTCTTGTAACCTGGCTGTTGCGGGACACCTACTATTATGTGTTAAATTGTGTCTCCCCCAAATACATTGAAGTCCTAACCCCCAGTACCTTAGAATGTGACCTTATTTGGAAATAGGGTCATTACAGAAGTAATCGAGTGAAAATGAAATCATTAGGGTGGGACCTCATCCAATATAACTGGTGTCTTTATAAAAAGTGGAAATTTGGGCACAGAGAGAGACTCACACAGAGGGAGATGGTGTGAAGGCACACAGGAGAACTCCGTGTGAGTTCGGAGGATTGGAGTGATACGTCTACAAGCCAAGGAACGCCTGCGGCTGGCTACCAGAAGCTAGAAGAGAGGCATAGAACGGTCCTTCCCTAGCACCTTGCGGGATGATGGCCTGCTGACTTCTTGGTTTCAGACTCCTGGCCTCCAGAATTGAGAGACAATAAATGTCTGTTTAAAGCCACCCAGTGTGTGGTACTTTGTTATGGCAGCCTTAGGAAGCCAGTCCATCCACTGTCCTCAGCAGTATCTCAAGACTTCAAGAAAGGAATAAAAAACCCACTCTTCACAGCCCAAAGTCTGGAGATTTCCTGCATTAGCCTGTTCCTAGACCTCCTCTCAATGTCTGCTGCCTGTAAATAGCATGCTTGGCAATTTTTCAGTGGAACTGAATTAGTTGGACTTGTACGATAGCTCCTGTTCCGCTGAGAGATCAGGATCCTGAAGGAACAAAATACGGGGCAGATGCATTTTTTTTTTTAAACATCTTTATTGGAGTATAACTGTTTTACAATGGTGTGTTAGTTTCTGCTTTACAACAAAGCGAATCAGTTATACATATACATATGTTCCCATATCTCTTCCCTCTTGTGTCTCCTGGGGCAGATGCATTTTGATAGACGGGTTGGGAACAGGAAAAATCTGGGTCAAGGGTGCAGGAAGGGATGAAGAGGGACCTGGCTGGAGACGGGGAAGGGAAGAAAAAGGGGTGTTGGCAAAGTCTTCAAGTGTTTGACTCTGGCCCCGACTCTGGCCCCAGCCCTCAATGCCACGTTTGGAAAGCCAGTGCTGGGACTTAGAGAGACTGCTCTGACCCAGGGGTGAGAGAGCTGTGCACTGCTCCTAGGACAGCCACCAGCTCTGTGTCCGTGGACTGTTCACCTAGTCTCAAGGACTAGTTCCACCTTTACGGTTCCGGGAAGATCTAGCTCTGTGATTCCAGTTGGAGAAACAGAAAATTCTAGGATGAGTTCACTTGCAAAAATAGTCAGCGTTCGTTGCCTGCCTCATTCGGGCTCACTTCCAGCACTTACTTCTGTCCTTCCTCTTCATTTCCTCCTGTAGCCTCACCTGCATACTGTGTATCCAATTACTTCCTCTGTGACATTGTTTCTTTTTAACCAGGAGAGTGCTAGAGATCTCACCTCAAAAGGGATTTCTTTTTCTTATAAAAAATCTCTGAATCCAGCCCCCCAACTTCTTTTCTTCACATGGGCTGCTCCAGCCCAGGTCTAGGTCCTCCGCACCTCCGACCTTTATCCTTAGAGCTGTCATCTCTGGAAGGGGGCGTCCTGCCTCCCAGGTGGCCCATTCGCTGGCTCGTGCCAGCCAGGAATGGAGGGGTACGGGTGCTCACCCCGGCTCTCTCTTTCCCCTCACCCCACATCTAATTTGTCAGCGCGAAGACCTCACCATTCACCTCCTTGGTATCCCTGAGACCCACCCATCTCTCTCCATCCTCACCTCTGTCGTATCATTCAGCAGAGCTGATCCCCAGATGGCGTTCCTGTCTTACTCTCACTTTTTCCAATCAGCATTCACAGTCTCCAGAGTGACCTTCTGTGGAGCAGATCAGCCTGCTCAGTCTTCTGCTTCAAGCCTTTCCATCTAGGCCCCTTCAAATCCAGAATAACAGCCTGGGCTCTTCCCTATGCCTGCAAGATCTTTAGCTTTGTCACTCACCTTTATTCCCATTCTTCTTTCAGGACTCAACTCGCTGGACTTTTCTGGGACCCCTGCCAATGTCCCTCACATTATCTGTCCTCCTCCTCCGTCCCGTCTCTGCCACCCCACACTGCAAGTTCCACGGCAGCAGGGGCTTTGCTCATTGCAATATCCACAGAGAAGGCTCTCAGTATTCATCAGACTTGACTTGCTGAGTGAACGACTGTGTAAATGCGTGCATGGAGAAGTTTGCGCTGCATTATGTTGGAGCTGGTCTCTGCATCGTTGTAAGCTGTGTGTGCTACTCACGTGGCCTGTGTGTAGCAGGGACCAATAGGAAAACCTCTACTCTGTCGCTGTAGTCAACCCATATCTGCATAATTCAGGAACATTGAGTGAAAATTTTAAAAATAAGGTATTTTAGACTTTCCTTCCTGTTTTTTTAAAAGGAGAGCAGAGAGCAAAGCAGTCTGGGGATGTCCCAGCAGCAGCCTGGAGGTGGGGGAGAGCCTGGAAATGACTAGATTTCTCTTGAGTCCTTTGAGTCCGGGTATCAGGTTTATCCAGGGAGCTCTTCCCACTACCCGACCGAGAAGCGATTTACCCAACAGTGACCTCATTTTACATTTCACAGTATGTGTGTCATATAAGCAGTCTGTGCAGTGAAACAATTTCCTGTAAACATTTACAATGATTTGAGGCACTGGGGCCAGTCCCCAGTGGTTCTGGGAAAGACTTTTTAAAAAAAGGAGAAAAGAAGGAACCTCAGCTCTGACTGTTCATCTGGCGCAGTAATTACACAGTAGAGGTCAGAACTGGGTGACCGTCAAGCCAAGGAGTGCCGCAGGGCCTCCTGGCTTTGGCTCTTCCAGCCATTTTCTGGGAACACACCGAGCTGAGTTTCAGCAGGGTGGGGACCTCTGGGTTTGAAGTTCCCTCCCCGATACCCCTGGGACTCTGGTGCCTAATGAGTGAGCTGCTTCCCAGCAGGCCCCAAAGCCAGCCACAGCCGTCTCTCCCCATAGCAGCTCCATAGCAGCTTTTCTGTCTAAGCCCCTGTCTCGGAGGGAGAATGACAAACATCCTCTTACGTTTCAGAGAGGATGATGAATGTTGGGGTCCACACACTATCGGATTAAGACGTCATCTTCAGAAGGGCCTTGCTGGGATGGGGGCAACAGGGTGGGCATGGAGCCCTGAGAGGAAGGCCTGACAGTGTCGGCGTCAGGGGTTCTGGGTTAACCAAGACCCAGACCAAGCAGGTACTTAGGAGCCAGGAAAGCAGGGGCACCAAAGAAACCACAAACAAGGAAATTGTCAGTTTTATGTTATTTGTAAGAATCAAAGATTATTTTATGGTACAGCATTCTTATCACTTTGACTTGCATAAGTGGGTGAGCGGGTGGCGAGTGCACGTGATCTTTTTGATGCCCAGGGCCTCTGACCTCACTCTACCTGATGCAGTGGATGCATGTGGCTATTGAGGACTCGAAGCGTGGCTGGTGAAGTTGAAATGCTCTGCAAGTGTAGAATACATACGGTCTTTTGAAGACTTAATTCAAAAAACGGGACGTCAAGTATCTCATGAATAACTTTGATATTGACTATCTGCTGAAATGATATTTTTGATACAGTATTGAGTTAGCTAAAGTATAATTAAAATTAATTTCACCTGCATTTAAAAAAAATTTGGCCTCTCAAAAATTAAAAATGGGGACTTCCCTGGTAGTCCAGTGGTTAAGACTCTGAGCTTCCAATGCAGGGGGTGTGGGTATGATCCCTGGTCGGGGAGCAAAGATCCCACGTGCCTCGCGGCCAAAAAAAAAAAAGCGGTTTGAGAGAGGTCTGTTTAAAACAATATTAAAAGTGACCTGTATACCTCACCTTGGTGGCTCTTGGACAGCATGGCCTTAGACATTTAAATCCAGACCTTGCAGGGCTGGTATAGCAACAAGATAGGTGCATGGTCTTGCAGACAAATTTTGCCAATGGTACGATTTTGCATGGGCTTGCTCTTATTAGTAGAGGTGGGAATTCTAGACCTTCATCCAAATGATATCTT
Organism: Physeter macrocephalus; assembly: GCF_002837175.3. Classification (NCBI taxonomy): domain Eukaryota; kingdom Metazoa; phylum Chordata; class Mammalia; order Artiodactyla; family Physeteridae; genus Physeter; species Physeter macrocephalus. The sequence continues at coordinate 15,263,423 of NC_041228.1, read as the reverse complement.
TTCGAGATGGCCCTAGGTTGCAATCACCCTACCCTCATCTCATATCTTTTTGACCTTGGGCAGGTATTTAACCTCTGAGCCTGGGCATTCTCATCTGTTGTCATTATAGTACAACTTTACAGGGTTGTTGGTAGGGTTACACAAGGTGATGTGCGTGTGGTACCCAGCATAGAGCTTGGCGCCTAGAAGGGGCTCTCCAACAGTCGAAGGCACAAGAATGGCCTCGCCCTGTGGCCACACCCAAAGGAGGGGGAGGACTACACTGCATGACTTTGGCATTCAGGAGGTGCTCCATCTGTGCTCTGTGAACTAGACTTGTGTGGTGGCTGAGAGCTTGGGGATTTATCCTAAACCACAGCTGACTCATTTCCACACCCACTTCAGCTCCTGTCTCCAGCCCACATCCAGATGCCAGGCCCTCACTCGAGAGGCAGCAGGGAAACACCTGTGAGGCTGGCTCAGCCGCTCAGCACAGCTCAGAGCTATAAACATCCTGACACTCACAGGCAAACACCTCCCAACAGCTGTTGTACGAATACAGGATTAGCCAGGATGTGAGCAAGGACCAGCTCCTCTCTGCTGAGCTTTCCTCTGATGCCCCCAGACCAAGCAACCTGCTTGTCATCCTTCATTTCCAGCCCCACCCCACCCACTGATTCAACAATACTTACTATGTAGAAATCCCTTCTACCACTTTGCTACCAGATTGTCTCCCACCCCAGCTCCTTTGGGACTTCAGCATTTCTTGGGCGAGGCAGACTGTTCTATAGTTAGATAGTTCCTTATACAGAAGCAAAAGATGTCTTCCTAGAACGTCCACTGTGGACCCCAGTTCTTTTCTCTGGAGTCACACAAAGAGGTTATGGCCATCTTTATTCTACCACAGTACCCATTCCTAGGAAAGTAAATCTGCATTAATTTACCTCTAAGTAAAAATCTGGCACTTGTCTTCATAAAACATTACGCCAAGTGAAAGAAGCCAGACACAAAAGGCCATCTATTGTATAATTCCAGGTGCATGAAACGCCCAGAATAGGCAAATCCATAGAGACAGAAAGTGGACCAGTGGTTGACTGGACCTGAAGGGAGGATACAGTGGGAGTGGCTGTGAATCTATGTGGGGTTTCTTTTAGGTGGTGAAAATGTTCTGGAATTAGAGGTGATGATTACACAATCCTGTGAATATACTAAACGCCACTAAACTATACGCTGTCAAAGGGTGGGTTTTATGATATGTGAATTATAGCACAATAAGAAAAAGGAAAATTTAATAAAACAGCCTGTGGACTGAGATGGCTCCTACCAGCCATGTCTTCTCAGCCCTATCCTCACCCACTGCCTCTGTGTTTCAGGCAATGATAGGAATTGGTTCGATCCCAGGGTTCGCCACTTACGGCGTTGTGGCTTTGGGTATGTTACTTAACTTGTCACAGCCTCTTTCCTCATCTGAAAAGTGGAGTTTTGTGAGAATAACTTAATGAGATTTTGTATATAAAGTGCTTGGCTCAATGCCTAGAACATTAAAAGTTCCCCAGTAGATGTAAGAAAATAAAGTTGAGGAAATTAAATCAACCTTGTCCCTTGGTCCCTCTATCTTTTTTCTCCCAAGCTACTGCCCCCTCAAATGCCCTCACTTTCTTCTTCTTCTGGAACCCCTGATCAGCAAACCCGGGGTCAACCTAACATCCATTTCCCCTGTCCTGCCTTCAGGCTGCAGGAGAAAAGCACAGAGCCGTGTGGGCTGAGCCAATGTGAAATCGTGGTCTCTCTAGTCAACGGAGACCTCACGGGATCAGCAGTCCTTTCCTGGTCACCTCTACTCAACGTCTGTCCCAAAGCACCACTCAAACCTCATACTACATCGTCAAACCCAACACTTTGAGCAGATAACCTCGCCTCCCACCTTACTGAGCAGTGTCACGTTGCCACACCAGAGCTCCTTCAACGTTCTGCCCTGGTTACCCCCATGAATGTGTCAATTCAGCTCTCAGTTGCTCCTCCTCTTTCCATTCAAGGTCAATCCTGATATCTGTGTTTTGGATTTCCCCCTCCTCCAGGCTTTCTAAAACCTTGTTTTTGTCAGCCACCCCCTTTCCCTCCTGTATTTAAAAGCTCTCCACTTCAGTGGACTCCTTCTTTATGTGTCTAGTCTCCCGTCACCTCAACCAACCCCTGTGGTGTCTGACCATTAATGCCTCAAATCTTTTCCTTCTTGTCTGTACTCACTGCCCAGCAGCCTCATCATCTGTCCCCTGGTCACCTCCTAACTTGTCCCCCTATCTCCCTTCCCACCGTCCTCCAGTCAGCTCTCTGTGTTGCTTTCCAGATGAATTCTTGCTTGATTCCACCTTGTTTCAGAATAAAGTGCAGGTCCCTAAACATGTCACACATGACCCTCCAGAGAAGGTGCTTAACAAGTGTTTGTTGCTTTGTTGAGTGAATGTGAGATGTGTGTTAAAGAGCTCTGAAGGCCCGCATGGAGATGAAAGCTTCCCTAAGCTAGGAAGGTCATCAGCTGGTGGTCAAGAGCAGGAAATTAATTCCTGCCTGGGCTTAGTGCTGGCTTGACCACTTACTCACTAGATGTGTGAGTCTGGACAAGTCATTTAGCCCCTCTGAGCCTCACTTTAACCATCTGGAAAATTAGGATTAAATGAGGTTTGCTATTGTCAAATGAAGTAATGCATGCAAAATGTATGGCAAAAGAGTTCAATAAACATTACCTATTATTGTAAAGCTGCCTTTTCTGTACAGTTCCAGAACTTAAGATACCATTGAAGGCAGGTAAGTTTGTTCTTTGGCCTCCTCCTCCTCCGCCTCCTCCTTTTTCTTCTCTTATTCAGTAGGGCTCTCAGCATGAGAAGTCGATACTGGCCACCTCTGCCTTCTTTTCTACTCAAGAGCTAGTATTCCAAATTATCACCCAAACTCCATACTCCATTGTCAAACCCATGTCTTTAGCAGACACCTTTGCCTCACACTCTTGGAGCCATGTCCCATTACTAGGCATGACCACCTTCAGCCTTCTCCTCTTACAACACCCATGAATGTATCTATTTCTGCTCTCAGTCTTCCCTCCCTCCCCTCCCCACTCCCACTCAAGGTAAATCCTTCTATCTGAGCTTCGAATTCCACCTTCTTCCAAGCTTCTGGGACTAGAACCTTGTTTTATCAGTGACTTCCTTGGGTTCCAGACCCTCTTTTCATGGCCCTAGCCCTAGATGCTCCCTCCCTCATCTCACCTTGTTCCTGGGTTTACCTTACTCCTGATCTCTTGCTTAGTCTCCCATCCTTGGCCATGCATTTAGGCCTGGGTGTAAATAGTTGCTCCAGTGTTGCCCCTTGATTCTCAACCTTGGCCACAGTTTTACCTCCACTTGCTCTGCTCGTAGATACAGCTTCCAGGTCCCTAATCCAGTTCTCATCAGCCCTGATTCCCTACCACCTCGCATAAAAGGCATCAGAGGGTTTAGATGACATTAGAATTGTATGAACGACACTTCTCATGAAGTTTCCCCCATCTCAAGTTCAAATTAAATGTCATAATATTAAATTTCTAGCTATTATGTTGAATCCTGACAAGTAATAGGATCTGCTTATAACTTTGAGAACTTTTATAAAGGGAACCTTAAAAGTGATCAGCTTAGCTTGGAAGATACGAGATAAGTGGGAGGTCATCTTCCTAAGATCATGGGCAAGTTGGACATGAGATCAAGTTTAATCAACTTCAGTAGTAAATTAGCAAACAAAATATCTTTCATACCCATTCCTTTGCAGGCTTTGTTCAGCTTTTTGGCATCTCGATCAGCATCAAAACCCTGATGACTTCTCTCTTTGGCCTAGAAAAAAATAATTGAAAAGGTTGAGCGGACAATATAGGCATTTAATAATTATCTCTGGCTGAAGTTGGCAGCTAACGGGAAGACCAAGCAGACATCCAAACGAGGGACCAGCTGCCGCTTTACACATGGGGACATGTGGAAATCAGCTGGGGAAACTCTGGCCCCAGAGAGATGGCTGGTACTCCCTGGAGCCAGCTGGACTTGGATGGCCATGGAGAATGGCCCCCTCTGTTCCCAAGGACAATCAGCCCGGCCAACTCTGGGAGAAGTGATTTTCATATCAACCCCACTTTGTGTGTCTGTCTCTGAAATAGAGAGTAATACAGTGGGCCGATGTCCTGGAATGCTGGTTTTTAACCTTCGCCACGAGACACAATATGTCTAGAGAATAGGTGTTGTCGGCCAGAAGCTGAGCATTCTAGGATCTTATTACAGATCCATTTGACAATCTGGGCTAAAAGCTTTACCATTCACACAATGAGAGACATAATATTTAGTTTGCCAGAGATAACCCTATGGACCAGCAATAGCAGAGTTATTGGTTTTTACTGCTCCTTGGGGAGAAAAAGTTCTATATATATACTAATGTTTCCCATACTTCAGTCATTGACATAATACATGCACTGAATGTCCACAGCTATCTATGTCTACATTATTATTATTTGCTTATTATTTTTCTTTCAATTGACCTACTTTGCTTTTGCTTAAAGTTATTTTTCAAAAAGAAACTTTCTATTAGCACTGAAGTGGAAAACCAGTGTTGCTTGCCTAAACAAAAGGTAAGCATAAAAATCAATGCACGGCTATTAAAAATTTAAAGATGTGAGGTTAGTTGCAGTCATGCAACGAGTAGCTTTGAACACACCCTGTGTTTTCTCTTTGTCTTTGTCTTTCCTCACAGAGATGGTCTTTGATGACATATGTCACTTATTTCCCATCCTTCAGTGAAGGCTGGTTTAAGTGCTATTGTCTACACTCCCCGATTTCCCTGTCCCTCCTTTCATTTCTTTGGGTACCTATTGGCATGAGCAGTAAACCACATAAAGCACAGAGGACGAGTTGCATATATCTGCCTGGTACCCCTATGTCCTTTGGGGGGCTTCCCCTCCCCCATTTCATGTGGTCTCATGGGGGATGTCAGTCATGAAGCTTGAGCCCCATCGTCCTGCCCTTGGGTGGACACACACCCTGTCACTCTGGCACTAGTGACTGGTTCAGGAGTGGGGATGTAATCCAAACAGGGTCAATTAGAGTTTTCCCTGGGTTGATATATAGATATTGAGAGAGAGAGACGTCTCTCCCTGCTGGGTTTGCTAAGCCAACAGAGTGTGAGTCTAGGGCTGTTGGCAGCCATGCTGTCCACTACATGAAGGAAGCATGGGTTCAGAATGAAGCAAAGCAAAGACAAGAAGGGTGGAAATATGGAGAGAGAGAGAGAGACAGGAGAGAGAGAGAGAGAGAGAGAGAGAAAGAGAGGGAAAGATTGAGGTTGAATAACTATGGACTGGAGGAAGGCTGGCTTCTAGGTTTTGGTTAATGGAGAATCATATAATCTTAAGAGCCAAAGGGATCTCAGGGCCCCCTATCACCCCACTGCCTTTTGGAATGTAGTCCATTGGCCCATCTTGAAGTATCTATTCCTGAAACAAGCTGGGAGAGGGACTCATATTTGTTGAGCACCCGCCATGTGCTAGACAACTTCTTCATTGACAGACCTTTCTTCATTATTCACAGGGAAGAGTAGGCATTTGTCGCCTGCTTTACAGAGGAGGAAGGCTGGATTCAGGCAGGTTAGGGAATTTGTCTGTGGTCTTGCAGGATGCAGGTTCGCACCAGCTCAATCTGCCTCCTAAAGCGCATGCTCCTGGGTCCCGTGCACCATCCTGCCTCACACTCTAATTCTGACTGGGGCCTTCATGTTCGCCAGAGCGATGGCATGTCCCATGTTCCTTTCCCAATCTTTTGTGGGCTGTAAGAAGGCTATCTGGTGCTTCTGAAGGCTTGTTGGGAGGACCAGAGACGTAATTTGTGGGGCTCAGTGGAAAATGAAAGTGTAGGGCTCCTTGTTCAAAACTGATTAAGAATTTCAAGATGGTGACATCAGAGCATTAAACGAAGAGCAGGGCCTTTCTGAGCGTGGGGCCCTGTGCAGCTGCACAGGCTGCACACTGACCAAGCCCACCCTGCCTTTTGATCACATTCTGAAAGGGCTGGTTCTCTGGGTGTGGGAGTATGGGAAGCAGCGATCTTCCCACAGAAGTAAGTAAAAGCGTCTTTGCTTTTCATCAGGAGTGTGAGGTGCGACTCAGGAAGTGAGGTAGAGTTAAACCTGAGCGGCAGAAATCTTGTGACAGGCTGCATACACTATTCTGTGTGTCATTTTAGCCTCATCGGTGCAAGAGTTTGGTGAACTTATTATCTATCCCACTTCACAGCTGACAGGCTGGAACAGAGAATGGCTGTGAACTTGTGAATGGCTGTTCAGGTTATGCCCGGCCTGAGGGCAGTGGAAGCTGGGTCCTGCTGGGGATATGCTTGCCGAGCTCTGTGCTGGCAGGGCTGCTTCTCCCCCAGAGGAATACTTTTTCCTCATTTGCTCAAAGATGCTGTCAGGGCTTGCAGAAGCCATGAGGAGACTTGGTTAAGATCACCTGGCCAGGTAACGGCTGAATCGGAGCCAGGGCTCGAACCAGGACTGTCTGACTGACAGGTATGAAATGACATTCCCTCTCTGTTTTAGCAAGATGGTTCCATGATACAAATATCATAGAGTTATAAGCGCGGAGGGATGGGAAAAGGACCCTCCGAACATGTCCAGTTTGTTTATCCAAGGCCAAAAAATGAGTAAAAATAAATGTCTTTTAGTCCAAAATAATAGTAATGTCTGGTGGGGTGGCGTGGGAGAGTGTTGAACCCCATGTTAGGAATAAAGATGATACTGAGACTTAATTGTTTCCTTTTTTGCTTTACAAATAATGCAGCGTAAAAGTCTATATCAGATGCATGACCCTCAGCAGGGCAGGTTGAAGTCACCGTCCCCTTCTAGGGATGAGTGACTCTTAGCCACGTTGGCTAGCTTCCCTTATCGGAAGAGAATTCCTTCTTGTCCCTAGTAACAGCAGGATATTTGATGTCAGAGGGAAGGAACCATGTGATGCGATTTGAAAAGGAAAGAGAGAAAAAGAAAACAGTCTGTGTGGAAGGAATCTTCCCCTCGGCATGGCTGGGACTGTGTCTACAATGGATGCATTCATCAGCGATGGCCAGTGTTGATGCAAGGGGTGTCCTTGGCTTGTTCCGATGGCCTGGGCAACGAATTTCTCGGGAATATACACAGAGAGGACATTCCACCTCCATTGTTCATTGTTAGTGGGCCAGGCAGCTGACTTCGGGGACTCAGGCCTGTTTGCCCATCAGGAGATTTTGTGTTTGAACCCTGAGGCCACTGAGCAGAACTTCCATGTAAAGCGGGTCTGCGGGAATGTGAGTCAGACACAAAATGGGGGTGCAGGGGACTCCAGGATGGGGACAGAGGGTTGCGTTTGTGAGGGTTGAGGCAAATAAATGGAGAGTCCACCTGCTTCCAACTACAAGGCGTAAAAGAGACGGGGCAACATTCCTTTTTTTTGGTTTTGTTTTGTTTTGATTTGTTTTTTTTTTAAACAACATTTTCATTGACACTCAGAAGACACATTAAAAAAGACGTGATGGGGGCTTCCCTGGTGGCGCAGTGGTTGGGAGTCCGCCTGCCGATGCAGGGGACACGGGTTCGTGCCCCGGTCTGGGAAGATCCCACAAGCTGCGGAGCGGCTGGGCCCGTGAGCCATGGCCGCTGAGCCTGCGCGTCCGGAGCCTGTGCTCCGCAGCGGGAGAGGCCACAACAGTGAGAGGCCCGCGTACCGCAAAAAAAAAAAAAAAAGACATGATGTTAGATGTTAATAAAAGTGATTACAGAGTCTGAGTTTGAGCCCACGTGGATCTAAGTTTGAAAGTGGTCCTGCCCCTCAGTAGTCATGTAAAGTTAGGCCATTTAAACTCTGAGCCACCATTTCCTCATCTGTAAAATGGGGGCAGTGTCTGCCTTCTGATGTCTGAGGCTTACATGAGGTAACATTTCCAGTGCCAGATATTTAGAGGAACCACAGGCATGCTAGTCCTGCCTCTGCTGCTTTGGGCCAACTCTTGGGTTTTGTCTTGTAGTGATATATAGGTTTTTGATTCTGCATATTTTGACTTGACAGATTTGGAAGGTATACATATAGAAATATACAGACATCTTCCAAACTTGATATTGTGAGATTCTATCATCTATCTATAGATCATCTATCTATTTATCTATCTATCCATCTATCCATCTGTTATCTATCTCGCAGTGCCCCAGACATCATGTTTATAATAGGTGGCCACAGAGAATGTGATAGTCAACTTTAAGAACATAGGTTTCTAGTCAGACTAGATTTGAATCCCAGTGGTACTGCTTATTACTTCTGTGACCTTGGGCAACTTTGGGAACCTTTCTGTGCTGTGGTCGCCTCATGGCAAAATGCGGATAATAATATGCCCTATCTCGTAGGTCTCTTGTGAGAGTTTCAATGAAGTCATTCATGCAGAACATCTAAAATGAAGCCTAGCAGAGGGCACGTGCTCAGTAAATGTAAACAATGTTTGCTGAAGGCAGATCAGCAATGACCTTTCCAGAATATTGCTTGAGGGGTTTTCACCTTGTAAATGGCACTCTGAGGGACCAATTTTTCATTCATCACCTGCAGCTGCGGTCCAGGCATGCATTTCACCCAGGGCAGTAAAATGGTTAAAAATTCAGGCTCTGTCGAGTCCAGGTGATCCTGGCTGACACCGCAACACCACATTCTGGCCAGTGTGCTAATTCGCACCCCTGGCTGTGAGGGTCCCATTGAGATACAAGGCGGGTGCAGTGCTGGCCATCGTGCAGGTGTGTCAGGCTCAAAGTGAAACGAATACTCCTAACTCTACAAAGGGCACTGCCTGGTGCATGACTACGCTGGGAGCTTTTCTGTTCTTTTCTTCCTTCTAGTGCGTCTACATGTCACTTTTCTGTGTTTTCATGTTCTTGCATTTAAAACAAGGAAACGAATGAACATTTTTTTCTGGAGGAAGGATGCCGAGAAAATAAACTGAAATTCTAGGAGCCTAGGAAGCAGTGTCACCTGGGCAGAAAGAATGTTGAAAACACCCACTCCGAAATGACTCAGGGATGTGCCAGCTTCAGCACATCAACTGCCCAGGAAGAAGCGTGGCTCTGTATCTGATACCCCCAGGCAGAAGGGCCAGAGTGGAGCCACAGACACCTGCTCAAAGGCTTCTGACCCAGTACAGTTCAAGGAAGGCTTAACTCTTATGATCGAAAGGGGGTTTCAAGAAATCTGCCTCCAACTCACAGCAAATTCTGGGGATGGGGTGTGTGAAAAAGTTAGCTGAGGGATGTGTTTGCAAACTCGTTGCTCTATACGTTATATGGTAACCAAAATTTTCCAGGTGGGTCATCCAGCCTGAGTACACCCGTATTTAAATACACTCCTGCTCATCAGTAGGTATGACCTGATCAGGTGACCTGATCTTCTATTTGGATGACATCAAGACTGGAAAATAAGAATATACTGTCCCACGAGAGACATGTGAATTCATTCAAAAGCAATACACAGCAGGCAAATTAGACCATCCTCTGAACGGTTCCTCCCTTTTCCCCTGCTTTCTCTCCTCCCTTCTCTTTTTCCTGTTCCTTCTTCCCTTTTCTCCTTCCACCTCCTTTTTTTCTTCCCTCCTCTTCCTTCAACAAACAAGTACTGAACATCTCTTGTGTGGCAAGCACTACCCCAGGTGAGGGGGGGACTCAATGTCTATGAATCCTATAGCCCCCGTCCTCAGAGAAATTAACATGGAAATAGATCAATGACAATTGCGTTATGATACGGTAAGCACTTTGGCTGCCAATAGCTGAGAGGAGAAAGAGGAATTTTTATGGAGAAGTTGACATGTGTGCTGGTTCTTGAAAGATGAGTAGGAGTTAGGCAAGCAGAAAAAAAGGGGGAAGAGGAGGGGTGGAGGTGGGGGAAAGGATATTCCAGGGAGAGACTACAGCATGATGCTTTCTGGGTCTGTGTACATGTGTGCTTACTATGACCTGTCACAGCGCCGCTGCAGAACAAACATGATTGATCTACATGTGACATAAAGACACAATGTGGACTTGGGAGTCAGACCTACTGTGTTCAATTACGCTTTGCCTCTTGCTGGTCGTAGGACCTCGGGCAAGCTGACCCATCTCTCCGAGCCTTTGTTGTCTCATCTTCACAGTGGAGGTGCACCAGCTCATGGGTAGCGTGAAGTTTGGATGCAGTCGTGTCCGGGATGCAGTAGCACAGTGCCGGATTACAGTAAGCACACGGTGGGTGGCACGTAGGAGGTGGGATGCTGGGTGACATAAGGATGTAAGGGTCATTTGTAAACTCTGAAATAATATCAAAATGTAATGGGAGGGCTTCTCTGGTGGTGCAGTGGTTGAGAGTCCGCCTGCCGATGCGGGGGACGCGGGTTCGTGCCCCGGTCCAGGAAGATCCCACATGCCGCGGAGCGGCTGGGCCCGTGAGCCATGGCCGCTGAGCCTGCGCGTCCGGAGCCTGTGCTCCGCAACGGGAGAGACCACAGCAGTGAGAGGCCCGCGTACCGCAAAAAAAAAAAAAAAAAAAAAAAAAAATGGGAGCGACATTTGGATTGTTTGCTCCCCAGAAGGCGTGTCTGGCTGCAGTCTCCTCGGTAAATATTTAAAAGTGGTTGCTTGGTATCCAGACTCTGAGACAGGAAGTCTCCGAGGAAATGCTGTGGGGCAGAGGGCTTGCTGTACACTGATCTAAAGAGGGCTACTGTTTGAGCTGACATGGAATCAGGAGGGGGCTGGGGAGTCTGGAAAGAGGGCCAGGATTAGAACTAGACGATGGCCTGGTCTTATTAAATGGGAGCAAAATGAAGGCCATGCTGGGGAGAGGCTCAGACATGCCTGTATTCTCCTCAGCGTTAGCAATGGCCATCCCCATGCTATAGTTAATGGTACTTGAGTTAACATTGGCCGTTTGGGCTAAACTTGACTTGTATAGAGTTGGGGACACTGAGGTTCATTTTGGGAGAGAGACTTCTTTCTGATCACATAGGTAACCCCCCTGTTCCAAGATATCTACCCTTGAATCTGGCGTGATGCTATTTCTCTCCTTATCGTTTCTAAGTCTCTGTTTTCCCATCTGAAAGATGGTAATAATCGTATCTATCTCTTGTGGGTTGTTATAAGGATATGGATCAAAAGTGCTTAGCAAGATGCTGGCATGTGGTGAGGGCTCAGCGTTATTTTTATTACTTCCTTCCCTCTTGACCTGATTCCTGCTGAGTGTTGAATGAGCGCCTGACATGGTGCCTTGTGTGGCAACTTTAAAATAGCTGATTACATAATTCTCTCCTAAATCAGAAACGATTTTGTACTTGTAGAGAAGTAGTAGCAGGAGCTAAGAGTTTAAGAGAAATTTATGGGAGAAACACTTCAAATTGAGAATGACAGCTGAATATAACGCACTTACTAAGTGCCAGGCACTGGTCCAAGCAATTTACGTATAGTCACTCAGTCCTCACAACAACCCTATGAAGTAGGTATTATTACTTCCTATTTTGCAGATGAGGAAATCACAGCACAGAGAGGTTAATTAATTGCCTGAGGTCACACAGCTAGTAAGTAATGGAATTCAAACCTACACAGTCTGGAGACAGAAACTCTATGATTGACTTCTCATCAACCATTTTTTTGTTCCTGTCAAAATTATTTATTAAGGGCTTCCCTGGTGGCGCAGTGGTTGCGCGTCCGCCTGCCGATGCAGGGGAACCGGGTTCGCGCCCCGGTTTGGGAGGATCCCACATGCCGCGGAGCGGCTGGGCCCGTGGGCCATGGCCG
>NC_041228.1:15248747-15251526 GCF_002837175.3 Physeter macrocephalus | reverse complement strand
GATCCCACATGCCGCGGAGCGGCTGGGCCCGTGAGCCATGGCCGCTGAGCCTGCGCGTCCGGAGCCTGTGCTCCGCAACGGGAGAGGCCACAGCAGTGTGAGGCCCGCGTACCACCAAAAAAAAAAAAAAAAATTATTTATTAAAAAAATTTAATGATAGAAAGCTCATTTCAACTATTAGAATGCTGTTTTTTTTTTTTTAGTAGAAACACCAGTCGAGACCTGTGACTTGTCTGCTGACCAGGCAAGCTGAGGACCACTTGCATGACCATGGGATCAATAAATGTTCTTGATGATGAGAAAATAGGAAGTGAAATGAAAAATGAAGGCCAGTATCACTATTTGCAAGGCAAAAGGGACAGCCTCTCTCAGGGCAAAGTGTGTGTGCAAGAGAGGCGTTACTGTCAAACTCTGCTCCCAATATGCCTTCTAAGTCAAATAGAATCATATTTTCTGCTTCTTTTCTGTAAACTGGGACTAATACCTGCTGTAGCCGGCAGAATCTCAGGAAGATAAAATAAGACAATGTGATTCACTGCAGCATCATTCACAATAGCCAAGATATGGAAACAACATATGTGTCTGTCAGTGGATGAATATATAAAGAGGATGTGGAAGAAAGAAAGAAAGAAAGGAAGGAAGGAAGGAAGGAAGGAGGGAGGGAGGGAGGGAAGGAAGGAAGGTAGGAAGGAAGGAAGGAAGGAAGGAAAGGAATATTATATATAAAGGAATATTACTCAGCCATGAGAAAGAAGGAAATCCTGTTATTTGTGACAACATGGATGGACCTTGAGGACATTCTGCTAGGTGAAATAAGTCAGAGAAAGACAAATACGGTACGATATCACTTATATGTGGAATCTAAAAAAGCTGAACTCATAGAGACAGAGACTAGGATGGTGGTTACCAGGGACTAGGGGAAAGGGGGAGAGGTTGGCCAGAGAGTACAAACTTGCAGTTATAAGATGAATAAGTTCTGGTGATCTAATGTACAGCATAGTGATGATAGTTAAATAATACGGTATTATATGCTTGAAAGTTGCTAAGAAAGCATCTTAAATGTTCTCACCACAAAAAAGAAACGATAACTAAGTGCCATGCTGCAGGTGTTAGCTAATGCTATGCTGGTAATCATTTTGCAATATATAAGTGTATCAAATCGACACATTGTACACCTTAAACTTACGTAATGTTATACGTCAATTGTATTTCAATAAAGCTGGGGAAAAAAAGACAACGAGAGTACTGGGCAGAGATCTCATAATGGTGATCAGAGCTGTCCAGGGAGGGACTGGCTTTTCTGACCTTCTCCAACAGGCTCTCGGGACTCTTCCTCCTTCTCTCCCCATCTCATCCCAAATCTTCCAGTTCCCCCTTTCCTAAAGCATCTTGCCCTTAGTTCATAGGGATCGTCGTTCGAGGACCACGGTGTGCCAGGGAGTTGCATTGTAGCGGAGGCATTTTGAAGACTGAAAAGGCATGAGGCCAGCAGGATGGCCAGTTTCTGATGTTTGCTCCTTTTGGGTGACTGCTTTCCAGCGTGATAAACTGTCAAACATTTTCACAGGTGAAAGGTCACTTCTCCCTACCTGACAGAATCTATGCAAGATGACTGCCGGTTTGTCTTATTAGCAAGGGTCCTATCAGTGTGAGGTAGGGGAGGCAGAGGACAGATGCTGTGAGGGATTCGTCACTGTCCTACCTGAGTCCTCAGAGGGCCAAAGAAGCTTGGGGACTGACAGCACGGAGCCTCGTGCCCGTCCATTTTTTAAACACCTGGTTGCCCACCATTGATTCTAGGGGCAACAGTGGAGAATGGATCTCCTTAAGGAAATTTGCTGAAGCCTCATCTCCTCTCTGAAACTGTTCCTGACCCTCTTGGAGAGAGTCGAGGATTTTCTGCCAGTGGTGGGCTGGCCCTAAGGTGAACGACTGTCTGACTGCCGAAGGTTCAGGATTTCCTAGGAAATCCTGGATTTTCAGTGCTAACACTGGGCCAGTTCCAGAGAAACCGGGAGAGTTGGCCACCCTGGCTGGGACTGACTTTGCAAGCTTGCCACAGCCAATTGTGAGCATACACAAATGACTGAGTCACATCCTGGGCCTATTAGATCAGAATCATTAAGATATAGGTATATACTAGGTATAGGAATTTTTAAAACTCTCCAGATAATTCTAATGTGCAACCAAGGTTGAGAACCATTGGTCTGATAAAAATTAGGAACTTTCCCATTGACATCCCAGTGAATGAGAAAGACAACTTAAAAAATATGTACACTGAGGGCTGTACAAGTGAGAAATCCTAGACTTTATCCAAGGAGCAAAAGATAAAGGGAAGAGGTTTATCATAGATTCTTAGGGTAGAAATTCAACCAAGCGTTTTTCAAAGTGAGTGACATGGAACACTGAAGGTATTAAAGCCCATTAGATTCCAACTGGGAAAGGAGTTCCTTTTAATGGATAAAGAAGATGTGGCACATATATACAATGGAACGTTAGCCATAAAAAGAAACGAAATTGAGTTATTTGTAGTGAGGTGGATGGACCTAGAGTCTGTCATACAGCGTGAAGTAAGTCAGAAAGAGGAAAACAAATACCGTATGCTTACACATATATGTGGAATCTAAAAAAAAAAAAAAAAATAGATGGTTCTGAAGAACCTAGGGGCAGGACAGGAATAAAGACACAGACGTAGAGAATGGACTTGAGGACACGGGGAGAGGGAAGGGTAAGCTGGGACGAAGTGAGAGAGTGGCATGGACATATATACACTACCAAA
>NC_041228.1:15207829-15248591 GCF_002837175.3 Physeter macrocephalus | reverse complement strand
TACCAAACGTAAAATAGATAGCTAGTGGGAAGCAGCCGCACAGCACAGGGAGATCAGCTCGGTGCTTTGTGACCACCTAGAGGGGTGGGGTAGGGAGGGTGGGAGGGAGGGAGACGCAAGAGGGAGGAGATATGGGGACATATGTATATGGATAGCTGATTCACTTTGTTATAAAGCAGAAACTAACACACCATTGTAAAGCAATTATACTCCAATAAAGATGTTAAAAAAATAAAATAAAATAAAATAATCTCTAGATTCTTCTGAGTAGTCAGTCTTTGCCAGGTAATAGTATGTCTTTCATACTCCTCCAATCTAGGGGTTGACAAACTGTAGGCTGGGGCCAAATCCAGCCCATCACCTGTTTTTGTAGGTAAAGTTTTATTGGAACATAGCCAACCCACTCATATACATTTGGTCAGTGGTTGCTTCCACACTACAATGGCAGAATTGAGTAGTTGCAATAAAAGTTGTGTGGTCCAGAAAGCCTCAGATAGTTGCTTTGCAAACACCTTCTCTATTTCATGCAAAAGGTCTTTTTATCAGAAAACAGGTGACAGGATCTGAGCCTTTGGCTGGCAATAGTATTTAGTTTGAATGTAATACACTCACTTTCTGTATTAACATCAACTGATATTGGTTTTCCATTTATGGTACTAATACAGAGTTTCTATTTAAGGTAAATTTGTGTCAAAAAGATGAGTGGATTTAAAGAAAATAGTTACTAGAACTGTTAGTACAACATGTGTCACATGTATCTGGCAACGTTCAAGAAGGTCACACTTAAGTCTGAAGTCTGGGAAACATTACTCAATGTGTCCAATTCCCTCATTTTACAGATAAACTGAGGCTTGGTGCTTAAGTCATCTGCCCAGGGTCATTTACTTGCTTATGGGAAAAACTGGGCTCCTCTCTAAGGACAATGTTCTTTCACCTCTAACTGGTCACTCATTTGTACTTTGAAACCAGTTAGCACGAATGCAAAGTATTGTACTATTTAAAGTCAATGAACTGAATTCAGCCGGAAAATATCCTGGTGACATTTCCACAGTTACGTTTAGTAGACACTGATGGGCAATTTGAAACACCATAGAGGGGTCATTCACATCTTTAAACATGAATCTTGGGTAATTAGTGGCATATTGTTTAATTAAGTTGATTGCTTCTTGGGCATGGTTTCCTTGAAACAATACATTTGATTAAAAGTCTTGTTTTTTTTGGTTTTAAATCAAAATCTACGTAAATGCTTGTCAGAGTAAAAAGTTAATGGTCACCGTGGTCTCACTGACTGATAACAAAGCTGATTCTGCCGTTCTTAGATCCTATTCTCCCTTGGATCAGCTTTTGAAGTCTGTTAGCCAAGGATGTAGACAAGATAGCTAGGAACGTGTGTTAGGAAACCTTTGAAGGGTGCTGAGAACGCAGGGAGCTCTTCGCTGCTGTTTATTCACCCTTTCAGAGATGCAGTTATAAAGTGACAGGTATGACTGTTAGTAGTTTGGCCATCATTCTAAATGGGTACAAATATTTGCATCATTCGTCAAATAAGGCTGAAAATAGAAAAAACATCCCCTTGGATCAGATCTCAATATGATATATGCTTACATATGCTGTGTGTTCTGAAAAATAAGTGAAACGTTTTAGATTAAAAAAAGTGATCTTTCTCCTAAATTTGGGGTTATTTTTATGTTGGCATTTTAAGAACGCCTTTTAATGAAGATTGGTATAGTTAGGTCATTTTCCAGAAAGACAAGCTTCCTTAGGCTATGTTGTCTGGGTTATACATGTCAATGTGATATTTACCATCAAAGGTGACTATGGGGTTGAGACCCGACCTTAAGGAGACGGGAACTTAAGACTCTTCAAGGTGGTGGGTACCATTGTTTCCAAAGTTACTGGCAGTATACTCAGAAACACAAACAATGTGATGGGCCTACCATGCCCTGAGCTCTGGTAGAGGAAGATTTATTGGGGCAGCCCTTTTGGGGGCTACACCCAGAGGAGAGGTGAGCAAACTGACTCCTGATTATATTTCACTCATGATTATGTCTTTCCAGATGAGCACTGTTCATCTAGGCAGGAAAACCAGTAGCTTAGCAGCCTTGTTACTGGGTATTTCTGCAGGGAGGCCCTTTGCATTCTGGCCATTAGAACTTAACTTATGAGCTAACAGCCTTTTGGGGGAAAACCACCACCTCTCAGCTGCCATTGTGATCAACAGGAGGACAAGGGTCAAGCTTCAAGATGAGTTGGCTTTTACCCTGTGATAAGAGAGGCAAATCAGTGCGAGGGAGAGCCTAGACCAGAGGGGCAGGAATGCATCATCGCTGGTGGAAGTTCAACCAGATAAAGACATTATGGGGACATCTGCCCACTAGCCCAGCTTTCCCATTTAAGGTCTGTGTCTCATGAAGTGGTTCTCAACCAACCAGGAGCTGTTTGCCTCCCTGAGGACCTTTGGCAATGTCCAGAGACATTTTTGCTTGTCACAAATAGGGGAGTGTTAGTGGTGTCTAGTCACAGAGGCCAAGGATTCTGCTAAACATCCCACAGGGCACAGCACAGCCCCTCACAGCAAAGAATTATCTGGTTGCAAGTGCCAAGAGCGCTAAAATCTGATATGTGCACGGTCTACAGCCCTGATCTAATGGCTATAACAGTTCTGTCAACATGTTGCTTTAAGGTGTTGAGAAGGCTGAGCTTCTAGTGGTAAATGGTACATAGGTACTGACTAAAGCGAGGTCCCCCGTCACAAAGAATGCATTGCTGTGGTTACCTAAAAGGGAGGATTAGAAGTGGACCATGGTGTCTTTCTCTCTTTGATTTGATTTCAAAGGAACCCAGATGACAAATCTGAAAGATGAGTACTGAGATTAGGTAACTAGGAGGAAGAATTTGAGTTAAAGTGGGTCCAAAGGGAGAAGTCTGTCATCACCCCCTGCCTCTTTGTCTGTATCACATCCTCACTGGCAGCCCCAGTTGGCTCATTCTTGGGGGCCCCTCAGTACTGTGTTGGGCTGGACAACTCAGAGTTTCTTCTAGAGGCAGAATAACATGCATTGTCTTGAAGCCAGATTTTGTGTCCTGGGGAAAATGTCTGCTTTGAGGTTGTCCACGGATTGTTTGGGGCGTTAGAGACCTCTGAAGAGGGTTCCACCTCTAGGTATCCAATGACTGCTGTACTGCCTCAACAAAAGTTGAGGGAAAGGTGGTGATGGGGAGGTGACGACTATTTCTCAACTGTGAAAGGAAGCATGCCTTCAAGAGTTAGGAAAAATGAAGCACTTTTCTCATTGGAAAAGAATTATCCATTTCCTTCTTCTATTGCCAAAGGCTGTTTTTTTTGTTTTTTTTTTCTTTTCTTTTGTTTTTTGCCAATTCAGTGAGAGTATGAACTTGGGATTCATTGCTTACAGGAAAAAAGGAAGCTAGTGTACTCTGGCATCCTCCAGTGTCAGTGATAACTGGGCAGATGGAATTGAAAAGTGAAAATACTGGGGGCTGAGCTGAGCCATTGCAGCATGGAATAGTGCTGTGTAGTAGGGCATAACCAACAGTATGTGAACAAGCTCAGATTTGCTGAAAAGGAAACAAGGTGAAAGAGCTAAATTTGCTTTGAGCAAGTTTTTTTCTCCTCCAGAATCAAAACAATGAATGTTATTCTTCCCCCTGGTAAGAGAGTTGCAATATGCATTGGATCCAAACTTATTAATTATTTCTTTAAAATTCTTCTTAACATTTTTATCTTCCTTTTCATTCCCACCACAATCCAAACCTCCATCACTGAATGGGTGAATTATTTTACTGCCTTCCCATCTGATCTTCAAATCTTCATTCTCTTTCTATTTCAGTCCATCAAATAGTAGACGTAGACGTTGAAGTAGTAGTAGTAATATTAATAAAAACAATAGTTATAAGAAAGCAATACTGATAAAGCAATGTTGCCCATCCCTAACGATAGGTAAGGTCAACCTTGGCCGCAGTGATATTCATAGAGGTAGGCACATACCTCAGCCAATCAGAATTTTCCCTGGCATTGTATGTACAGATGCTTAGAGAAAACTCTTTTCCTTGGGCTAGTTAATCTGGAGTTATGTGAGGTCATGGAACTCTCTGTGGTGCCTGAACTATCTGTGGCCAGGCCTCCCTCTCGTCAACTCCTTTTGCCTTCCTCCATCATTGAAAAGAAAAAGTTCATTTTCAGTAGGAGAGAATGAGGCTAGGACATGGAAAGAAAAAGAGTGTGTGAGAGAGAGAGAAAGAGAGGGAAAGAACACTAGCTGACAAGATGATTTCCCCAGCCCTGGGATGAATCATGATCCATCACTATCCTCTTCGCCTTTGCCAGTGATTGGTCTAGGATGGGCTTTTGACCAGTTCTGGCCAATGAGATAGAAAGGGATGTCTGCCTGGGTGTTCCCAAAAGATTTTCCTCACTGATAGGGGACTGGTACAGGAGGAGAAAGACATTTTTTTTCTCCATCCCCTTCCTTCCTTCTTGTGACCCTATCATGTGAAATTACTAACTTGAACACACACATGGCCATTGTCTTGCATCCAGGAGGGGAGATGTTGCCAGTACCTCAAGGGTGGCAGAATGGAAAGGCAGACATAGCCTGAGTCCTTAATGACGTGACTGAACTGCTGAACCAGCCCTAGAGTCCCCTCCTTTCAGACTTCCTGTTAGGGTTAATCATTAAAGGTCTTTGTTATTTCAGCCACTGTGAGTCCCGTAGTCTGTGAACAAATACATACTAACTTAAAGACAAAACAAACAGGCAAAAAACCAGAATTTATACACACAAATTACCTCAATCGCAGACTTCTCTCTTGAGTTCCAGATCCAGCTACCTGCTAGACACTGAACCGAGGCGGAACACAGAAATCTCAGACTCAGCAGATCCCCAAACCAAACTCATCCTCTCACCTTTGCCAGCTTTGCCTCATCGCCCGGGTGCACCACCGTCAGCCACTTGCGTGCACAAGCCAGTTGCCCTGGAGTCCCTCTGTAGTCTTTCTTGCCCCTCACCTCCCATATCCTGTCAGTCAGCAAGTTATGTCGATTGGACCCTCCAATCTGTCCTCGTCTCTCCAATTCCATCGTCATTGTTTTAGTTGGGGGCAGGGGTTCATCAACTTTCTCCAGGCTTTCAAGTGCTTTACTTGGAAGTGCTGACTTTCAAGTGCTTTACTTGCCTTTGGTCATGTTTCTCTCCAGACCCTTCTCCACCAGCTTCCAGCAAGGTCCATCCAAAGGGCAGTGCTTACCTTGTCATTCCCTTGTCAGAGCTCGATTAGGGCTTCTCTACTGCCTAAGGTAGTGGTTCTCAAAGCGTGGTGCCCAGACTGGCAGCATCTGCATCACCAGGGAACTTGTCAGAAATACAGATTCTCAGGCCCCACCATAGAGTGTCTACTGAATCAGACGCTCTGCTGATGGGGCCCAGCTCTGTGTTTAAAACAAGCCTTCCAAAGGAATCTGTTGTGCAAAGTTTAAAAACCACTACTAGCTTAAGACAATAAAGCGCAATTTCCTTGGTGTAATGGGTTGAATAGCATCCCCCCAATTCATGTCTACTCAGAACCTCGGAATGTGACCTTATTTGGAAATAGAGCCTTTGCAGATGTAATTAGTTAAGGATCTCAAGATGAGCTCAGGACTTCCCTGGTGGCACAGTGGTTAAGAATCCACCTGCCAATGCAGGGGTCACGGGTTCGAGCCCTGGTCCAGGAAGATCTCACATGCCGCAGAGCAACTAAGCCCATGCGCTACAACTACTGAGCCTCCTAGCCACAACTATTGAGCCCACGTGCCACAACTACTGAAGCCCGCGCGCCTAGAGCCTGTGCTCTGCAACAAGAGAAGCCACTGCAATGAGAAGCCCATGCACTGCAACGAAGAGTAGCCCCCGCTAGATGCAGCTAGAGAAAGCCCACGCACAGCAACAAAGACCCAATGCAGCCAAAGATAAATAAATAAGTAAATAAATAAGGAAAGAACGCCAAACCTCTATAGGTGGTTTTAAAAAAAAGAAAGCTGAGGGAGGGTCTTAATTCCAATGACTGGTGTCCTTAGAAGAAGAGGAGAAAGCATAGAGACACATAGGGAAGAAGGCCCTGTGAAGATGGAGGCAGAAATTAGGGTTATCCTGCCGGGAGCCAAGGAATGCAGTGCCCCAGGGCCACCAGAGTCTGAAAGAGGCAAGAAAGGATTCTTCCCTAGAGTCTTCGGAGGGAGTGTGGCCCTGCTAACATGCTGATTTCAAAGTCCCTAGACTCTAGAACTTTGAGAGAATAAATTTCCATTGTTTGAAGCCCCCCAGTTTGTGGTAGTTTGCACAGCAGCCCTAGGAAACCAATACACATTGCATGGCATGCAGGGGACTTCGGGTCTCAACCCTGTGCACCTGTATAGTCTTGTCTCCTGCCTCTGTCCCTGCTCATCGATCTTTCTATCAAAAATATGTATGGAACGCCCGTTGTGTGTCAAGCCCCAGAGCTACAGCAGTGAGTAAGACACAGCGTCTGCCCTCAGAAGCTCACAGCCTGGGGCAACAGGGTAGCAGCTGCCCAGGCAATTTCTGTATGATGTGCTGAGTGCTTTGGCAGGGCTCGAGCTCAGCTCACCAGCAGCACCAGCCTTCCTGGACCCCTCTGTGCTCCTGCATTACCAAGAATGCCTTTCTCCACTCTAGAAACCCTGTTCTACTCTCACTTCTCCCACAGGGCATCATTCCCTCCTGTGTCCAACTTTTGAACCTTGTTACGATGGACACGTTTCTATTAGTGTATGCACCACACGTCATTATAATTATTTATTTGTTTGCCTCCTGACCAGACTGTGAGCTATTTTGAGGGCATGGACTGTGGTCGTTTATCTTATTCCTCTTTTTATCTCCAGAGCCTCAAACAGTACCTGGATTCTGGTAGTTTCTCTAAAAGAATATGTCGAGCTGGCTGAGAGGACGGAGGGCGGCTCCCTGGCTTCTGCCTCCAGTTCACTGTGCAGCTCTAAGATGGGAGGCAGGAGAGTGTGCGGCCTGCTCTGGGGTAGAGGAAGGAGCAGAAAGGGGTCGTTCCCTGGGTTGCATTTGGTGTAAGAAGCCCAGGAGGAGGGCCTGGGGCTAGGAAGGCTTGAAATGCCATGGTCAGGGCATGTGGGCAGGCTGAGGGGTGGGGATGGTTCGTGGTCAGAGCAAGGGCACGGCTCTAGGGAGGCCCGTGGGAGGCTTTTGCTTCGACACTGGTTCTCAAAACACTAACGAACACCAGAATCTCCTGGAGGGCTTTTTCAGCGGCAGTTGCTGGGCATTTACCCCCAGAGTTTCTGATTCAGTGGATCTGGGGGTGGGGAGCTGATCATTCGCATTCCTAACAGGAGCCTAGGCGATACTAATGATGCTGGTCTGGGGGCCACATTTGGGACTATTGCCCTGAGGAATACCTGATAGTAGACCCATGCTTCTACATTAGGACCACAGCTCTCAGAACTGCACACAGTCTAGCAAGCACTTGAAAAATGTCTGTTATTATCATCACCCTCATCATTGCAGAAGGCCCCTTTAAACCTACAGGGATGCCCATCATTGCTGGGCGTTTGGATTCGTGTTGCCGTGCTGTAGAGCAGAGTTGCCCAGGTGCGCTGGGGTACGCTGGAATCCATCCCCTACACGAAGTGACCCTGGGTTCCTATAACTTTAGAGCTCTTGGGTCAGGTTTTCAGTTTGCATGTTCTTCCTTCTGTCAGTGGTTTTGTCCTTGCCAGCCTTTTCCCCCCACCTCTTTAAAATGACTGCTTTTAATCTATTATAGCCAAGAAACCTCCACAGCCCAGATTGTGTAATTGTGCCAGAAACGTAGCTAGACTTTAAGTGGGTGAGTTGTCATTAAATAGAGAAGGTGTGCTTTAGTGCATGTCATGTTTTCACGTCAGAAGCCATTTTTGTTTCCTCCTATGGATAGTGGTGATGTGAAGGGCTAACTTTCTGGGGCAAAAAGGTTTCCTGGTAGGAGAGATATTACTGCATGGTCTAGGCTGGTTTCCGCTTGGGGTTCACTGCGATTCTTTGAGTTTGAGGATCACAGTTGAACGTACACTCTCGGTTAAAGCCGTGCTTACTTTTGTCTCAAATTCCCAAACACATTCTCACCTGTCTCTAGAGCCTCCCTTCTTTTCTCAGGAATCTGGACCTAGTCCCCACCTGTCATGTAGCTCCCAGGTGTTCCCGATCCACCTTCATCTGAACCTGCTGGTTCGGAACTCCTGCTACAAGTCCCAAACTAGCCTCCATTTCAGACAATATTTGTGTTGGCTAAATATTAGCACAAGTGAGTCATAAACGTGGCATGTTGACAAACACTGTGGCAGGTCACTGAGCAGATGTTCTAACATTTACAAGTTGCTTTTCATTTACCGACACTCAGAATGACACTTCGTTCATCAGCGGTGTGCTGAGCTAGTCTTGTCAGGATCGTGGTGTGCAGTTCACTGTTTCTCAAACTCTGTGCTCATCTGCACCACCTGGGGAGCATTTAGAAATCCCAGCGCCCAGGCCAACCACCAGACTAATTAATTCAGACTCGCTGGGGGTGGGACTCCGGCATCAGTGGTTTTTAGAACTCCCCAGGTGACTCCAACACCCAGCCAAGTTTAAGAACTCGTTCCCCAGTCCATTGCTTCTCAGACTTTAACGTGCATGGCAATCACTTGAGGATCTTGTTAAAATGTAGGTTCTGATTCAGTAGGTCTGAGTGGGCCTGAGATTCTGCATTTCTAAAAGCACCCAGGCCATGGGGATGTTGCTGCTAGCCCAGGGTCCATACTATGAGTAACAAGGCAGCAGTCCTTTCTAGCACCTGTTCATTAGTCTGGAAAAAAATTTCCAGAAATCAACAGTCCTCTTGAGTTTGTGATTATTTCCACATTTATCCATGGCACCCCTAGATCTTGCTCCCTGTCTGTGACTCTGCCACCTATAGCCACGCTCTTATGGCAAAGTCATCTCACTCTTTGTGTCAATATTCTATTTTCCTCTAGATGGTGATTCTCTTGAAACAATTCACGCAGTAGAATAGAAGAGTCATCTGGCTGAAGCTAAGCTTCTTCCTGTGGATCTATTTTTCTGTCTCTGCACAGAGCTCACTGAGCACAGTGACATGGCCTCCAGGCTAAGCAAACTCTGAACACTGTGTTTCAGCAAATGATAGTATCCAAGTATCCGTGATTACTGCTCCGAATAGGTTAGGCACAAACACTATGTCTTGAGTTCAAAAAATGATGGCAAAAGGATCGGAGGAAAGCACAAAGCAAAAAAAAAGTAATTTTTCAGTTTTCAGAATTGGCTAGGATTCCATATCAGAGTACCTTGGAAAATGTAATTTCCTGGCCAACATTCTGTTGGCTTTAGAGCAATATTTGTCAAACAGTTATCTGTGGACTCTGGTTTATGGACATATTTTTGGGAATTCAACCTTCCTAGTAGGCTTTTTATATAGTGTCTTTAGTGCTGATAAAAACTAATATTTAAAAACAAATATAAAGCATACTGGATCATCAGGATGAGCAAGGGCTAGCACATGATTTCAATGCCTGCATTTGTATTTCTATTTAAAAAGCATGCCAAATAGCCATACTTTAATTGTTACAAACTCATGGTAAAAGAACAGAGAACAGAGGGAGGTTTAATATAAAAAGCCTGCATTTTAGCCAAGAGAAGGCCCAATTGTTTTACAGGGAGTCTTACAAACAAAAGTTTCTCAGTAGTTTGGATAGAGAAACGTGACAGGAGAACCAAGAAGTCACACACTGCATCATATTTTAGACATGCTGCAACTCAGAAAAACCACATTATATAGCAATCTGCGCCGTTTTTACATTTAATCTCAGCAAAATAACATTATCTATTACACTAAATCAATAACATACTTTTGCACATCATGGACTTGAATTTTACTAGCATTTAGTTTGCAAATTTGTTTTGGTTGTGTCGTTGCTTTAAAACTATAAGCATCGTAGTTTTAAGTTTGTACATATTCAAGTCATTGTCTAATGCAGTAATTTGTCCTTTAAAAGGTTTTGCGTTTACTCATCTAGAAACACAGTCTTAGAACATGTTCATTCCTTATGCACGTGTTAAATTCCACTAATATTTTCTACAATGTCACAGGGGCATAGTGTAGGATCATGTACTCTGTTCCAGGACACCATTAAGTGGACACTGTTGGGAAGGGAAGCTGAGTTCCTAAATTACATTTTTACCTTAGCTGCAAATATTATAACAAACATTTTCTAGGGGAAAATTTCCCTGCTTGGAAGTAATGGCTGATGGTGACATTTTCAGACCAGAGGATTGTAGAGGGTCCAGTATAACAAGACACTGGTGAGTAATATGGGCCCATGAGAAAGCCTAGTCATACCTATGATTTAGAGGGAAAATAAAGTGCTTACAGGCTGATGGAACTCTGGCTTTCCACTCCCTGATGGGTGGCTTAGAGGCTGCACGGCTGCCGAGGGTTGGGCCTGCCCTTCGTACAACTGTTGACTGCCTTCTGACAGGGAGTAAGATTGGCTCTGGGGATTCAAAAAAGAAATACATAAAATGCTAGACCACTCACACAAGCCAGCTGCCCCTTTCAAGGGGTGACTTTCAAGGGTTGAAAACATCCTCTTAAGCTGCTAAAGCAGGAGGCAATGATTTTTCCTGAGGTCCTCTGCCTGGTTCACAAGTATTTTATTTTATTTATTAAAATTTTTTTTTTTTTTTCTTTTGGCTGTGCTGCACGGCTTGCGGAATCTTAGTTCCCTGACCAGGGATCAAACCCATGACCCGTGCACTGGAAGCTTGGAGTCCAAACCACTGGACCACCAGGGAGCCCAGGATCAGAAGTATTTTATTTTATTATTTTAAAAATTTTTTCCAGGATCAGAAGTATTTTAAAAGTAGGTTTCAGTTTCTCTGAAAGATAATCTAAATGGAAGCTTCGTAACCTTGGCTAGTATGAAAATGCTACTTACAGATGATTTTAAAAATAATGCCTCTTCGAAGAAAACGCTTGTAGGTTTGCAGCCATCTGAGCACAAGTTTGATTTAGAGCAAAGGAGAAAATCTTATTAACAAAGTTCTAGTTTACAGAAAATTTTGGAGTTTTATTCTTTTTGCTCCTAGTGTACACACAATAAATCCGTCTTCCTGTGGGAAGCCACATTAGGTGCAGCAAAACCTTATTAAAATTCTTATTGCCATAGCTTTAAGTATACCTTTTTCACTGTAAAAAAAAAAAAAAAAAAAATCAAGATTTAACTCTGACCTGCCTTGTGCATAGTTAGCTCCAAATGGTAGTATTTTTGTCAGTTTTTAGCCATTAATAGTTTATAGACATGCTATTCACATGAGCCTAGACATTTCAGAAGAAAAGTAAAATATTAAATCCATTCCGTGAGTATTTGCAAATATCTGGTCATTTGGTGCTGTTTAGAAACAATACTGGGATATTTTCACCTTTCAATCCAAGTTGTATAGGTTTGTGAGAGTACTTGTATCTTTATCTACTGATATTTGCAACATGAGCCTGTATTCCCAAAACACCGATGGGCACAGTCTATGAAGCTTTGTGCAGCTTTGCTGCAAACTAACATCTTCAGTCATACATTCCTTAAATACTATTTAAACTGCTTGCTCTCTGCAAGGCACTGTTTACCACCTTGTTTTAAATACTTCTCTTTCACGCCTCCAAAGAGATTTCTGACTAATGGAGAAAAAATATATTCCAAATGCATTTTGAAAGCATGGTTTGCTGTTGTGAAAACCAACAATTAGGAGTGATCACAATGATAAAGTATAAAAGTATCAATCATGATTTCATAGTTTAAATTTCTCCACATGCTAACCAAAATTAGAACTTTGTTTGATTCCCGAAAGCAGTAAATACTTACATGGCGATTGCCCATTTTCTTTTTTTCAGCGATAGTTGTTCTGTATTTCATTAAGAGATCAGTTCTCCTACAGGCCAAGTTTATAGTGGTTTTCCCAGGGCATAGTATCTCTTGAGTTTAATAAGTAACCGTTGGCATTGCATTTGAATACATTGTTGGGGATGGGTAGGGAGTGGCAGCAGGTACAAATGATCTTAACCTGCCCACGCTGCCTTGGTTGGCCATCTTTTAAAACTAAAATATTTCTTAATAAATCGAGTGTTGGCTTTTCAAGTTAAATATCTTATTCACAACTAAAGGGCTAAACCTTTTTCACTCCTGGATTATTGAAAGAGTAACTCTTTTTTATTTTAGGTGTTCATTTAAAATTTTATACCTTTAGGAGCTTCCCTGGTGGTCCAGTGGTTAAGACTCCGTACTCCCAAAGCAGGGGATATGGGTTCGATCCCTGGTCGGGGAACTAAGATCCCGCAAGCCGCATGGTGTGGCCAAAAAAAAAAAAAAAAAAAAAAAGTGTACGTTTTCACTAAGATTTTATACCTTGGAGTGATATAAGCATTAACCAAACAAGACTGAAAGATCTTCTTATTTTACTAACATCACCCTTATTATTACAAAGGATCTTTTTGAAGGCTACATTGAGTTATGCTAACATCATTTTTATAATTTATCTAGTTTCTAAATTTAAAAAGTAATATGTGCAGATGGTACATTTTTCCCCCTAATAATATGAAGAGGTACCATGAAAAGTAAGCTTACCGACCACTCAGTCCCTGCCCTCTGAGGTTTGAGTCCTTCTAGAAATGATATGCGTGCACAGCCATGTTTATCTGTCTGTTTATCTGCCTAGCTATCTTTGGTATGCTTTTTTTCAACAAATGGGTTGGTACATTGCCTTCTGTTCCATGCCTTCTGGGCTTCATATACTAAATAGATAAAGAACATTGGCACGTTTCTTTTTTGGCGGCCGCATGTTTGTCTAGTATGGGTATGAACCAAAGCTTATTTAATCAGTCCACTATTCAAGGTCATTTAGGTTATTTTGGTCTTTTGAATGACTATCTTAATTTATGCATCTTTGCATATGTGTGCATGTTTGTCTGTAGAATAAAATCTAAGAATGCAATAGCTGGCCAAAGTCTATATGCTTTAAAATTCGGAGAGATGTTGCCAAGTTGTCCTATACACAGACATAAAAATGCTGAACGACTGTCAAATGCCAGCTGACCCACGAGGCTGACTTTCAAAAGACAAAGTGTATACCTTCCTACAGTAATATGCCAGTGCTCCTTTCTCCACATAATGGCCAACACAAGATTTTCAAACTTCTTCATTTCTGCCAATTTCAAAGGTAAAAAATGGTTATCTCACTGTTTAATTTACATTCCTTTCCTTTGATAGTCTTAAAATTATATATCCCGATCCTTAAAAGCTATTTGCATGAATTCTGCTGTGGTCTGCTTGTTTATGTCCTTTATTTTTGAGTTATTAGTTTTTTCATTATATACTTGTAATAATATATATAATAAAATCCAGGCCTTTGTCAAGCATAACAGTTATAATTCCCCAATTTATCTTTTGTCTCTGTTGATGTTTTCAGTGCGTATATGTGTGTGAAGAAAGTGTTAGATATATTTAAATACATAAAAACTATCTTTTCTTCTTTGGCTTGCTTAGAAAAAGTCTCTGCATTAAGATGATTAAGACTTCTTGTACATTTTCTTCAAGTTTTTTTTTTTAACGACTTCATTTTTTAAGGTTTACATCTTTGATTCATTTGGAATTGATTTTGATGTAGAATAAGGAAGAAATAGATTCAGCTTTAGTTTTGGTTATTCAATCGATCCTAGATAGTTATTAATTAATCCATCTTTCCTCTTCTGGTCTAAGATGCCATCCTTATTTTATGCTACCTTCCCATGTAACATAGTATGAAAATTCTTACAGGTTTATTACCTTCTTGCTTATATATTCATTCTTTTGTTCTTTAACCTTTATCTGTTGCGTCTCTTGGATGGGCTAATTGCTGGGACTACAACAGTGAACGAAAGGGATATGAATTTTCTCTTTCTGGAATGTACAGCCAAGTGGAGGAGATATACAAAGAACAAATTCTTACGAATTGTTGTACGGGCTATGGAGAAACCAAACAGGATGCTGTGATGGAAGCTAAAGTGTGTGCACACGAGCACGCTCGTGTGCATGAGAATATGTATAATTTACTTTAAATAGAGATAGAACTCTTCAAGGAGCTAACATTTAGCCTGTGAACCAAGGGATGAGAAGAAGGGCATCATTTGAAAAGAGAAAGTGTTCCAGGTCAGATGTTTTAGTTTGTGCTACACCTCAGAAATAGGACAGGGCTTTGCAAATTACAGGAAATGAAAGCTGGCCAAAGAGATTGGAGTCTATTGTGTGCCAGGTGGGATGCTGGGTGCTGGAGATGCAGTGGTAAACAAGACACAGCTGTCCTCTGGGTACTGACAGTGGAATGGGGCAGAAGGCCAGAAGATATAAGTTAACAACTAACGCTTTGACCATTCGTGATTACTTTGCCTTTAGTGTCTAGTTTGCGTTCTGTAGTTCACTACCTCCTTTTCCCAGTCCCAGACTTCTCAGGGCCTACCTAGTCTTCCCTGCCGTACCTCCATGCTGGCTTTGGAATCGATCTCTGTGTCACTAACCCCTCCTAGAACCCTTGATCAGTGACAGTTTTCCTCCCTCCCTTCCTCTCCCACCCCAGCCTGTTGAAGCTCAAAGTTCAGGAGGAGCAAGGGCAATTTGACACGAAGTGCTCAGTGTGGAGATAAGTTCTGCCCAGTTACGGAACACTGGCAATTCATCAAGAAGAGATATGGTTTATGGCTCCAGGGAGGTGAACGATAGAAAGCTTAGAGGCCAAGGAAGAAGCTGACACACCTTCTTATTTTTCTAGATCACCACCACTACAGCCACCTCTTGATTTAAATGTACCCACAGTCAAGTTTGGATTTGACTGAAGCAGAACTGTTTCTGGTATCATCTCATCCTTTTCTCCTTCCCCATGGGGGTTGTGAGGAGGTGGCTGGGATAGTTCCAAGCGACAGCAGTAAGGGGGAATTCCTATGACCCCAGGCCATTACTGGAAGGATGTCATAGCTGGAGGTCCAGAGGGCAGAAAAGGAACTGCCTAGGAAAGAAGAGTGAGCAGACTTGATGGGGGAAAAGAGGGTACAAGAGGGGTGATGGGAGGGGTTTGGGGATTTTATTTTTTTGGTATCTTTATAAATATTTAGTGATTCTAAATTATTACAGGTGCTGCATCTTTCTTTCTTAGACTGGGCCTGTTTATTTACACCTCTTGGATTTTGGTGGTTCTCAAAGTGGTGATGCCAGCCAAAGTTCTAATCTCCTAACTTTATGTGTCTCAATAGCAAGTCAGAAATCAATCTTGCCAGAGAGTCTTTCCTTCTTAGCCCACCAAGGTGAAGTTTCTAACACTTCTTAAAAATGTTACTTATATATCTGTTATGGGTTAAATTGTATCTCACCCCCACCCCCAAAAAAAAGACACACTGAGGTCTTAACCCTCAGTACCTCTGAATGTGACTTTATTTGGAAATAGGGTCTTTGCAGATGTAACCAAGCTAAGAGGAGGTACTTAGGATGGGCCAGAACCCACTATAACTGGTGTTTTTATAAGAGGAAAATGCCATATGAAGACTCCGTCACACAGGGGAAGGCCTTGCAATGACAGAGACAAAGATTGGAGTGATTTAGCTGCAAGCCAAGGAACACCAGGGACTGATAGCCACCATCGGATGCCAGGAAGAGGCAGGGCAGGATTCTCCCCTACAGATTTCAGAAGGAGAACAGCCCTGCCAACATGTGGATTTTGAACTTCTAGCCTCCAGAACCATGAGAGAATAAATTTCTGTTGTTTCAAGCTGCTCAGTTTGTGGCATTTTGTCATGGCAGCCCTAGGAAACTAATGCAACATCTCAAAAAACAAACAAAAGAATCTCATCAGTTGCTATGATTCTCAGAGCAAATATATTATGCTGGATAATTTGTATTTAACAAAACATCCATTTAGAAATACCCTGGTGAAAGCTCATATGATAATAATACAAACAAGTATTTCAGATTATATTGTAGCCATACAGTATTCAAAATAACAAAAATACACAGATGCTGATTTTCTAAATATAACCGTCAAGGTGAACACTTGCCTAATATCTATTTCTGCAGGAAGAATTAATAGTATTTTCTTTATTTAGTGTAATTTAATTAGAACCCCAAAATTATAGTTGATTTTTGGACTGATTTTTTTTTTATTTTATTTTTATTTTTTGACTGCGTTGGGTCTTCGCTGCTGCGTGAGGGCTTTCTCTAGCTGTGGTAAGCAGGGGCTTCTTTTTGTTACGGTGTACGGGCTTCTCATTGTGGTGGCTTCTCTTGTGGAGCATGGACTCTAGGCGCGAGGGCTTCAGTAGTTGTGGCTCGCGGGCTCTAGAGCACAGGCTCGGTAGTTGTGGCGCACGGGCTTAGTTGCTCCCCGGACCAGGGCTCGAACCCGTGTCCCCTGCATTGGCAGGAGGATTCTCAACCACTGCGCCACCAGGGGAGTCCCCGGACTGCTATTTTCTTCCACATAAGCAAAAGCAAAAAAGTTAATATTTTGTCATGTTTGTTTATACTTTTTTTCTCTGCATTAAATAATAAATGTAGATGCTAATAAATCTTGCTTGATTAAGACAAAAAGACTAAAATCTGTAGGAAATGATTATAGTTGCTGAAAACAACTGTATTTTCATACTCCAAATTGTTTTCAGTAGTAAAAACCCTGAAAGTAACACATTTCATCTTGTAAGCATAAAAGCAAAACTCTCACAGATCAAAATACCTTCTTAACTCACTGATTGGTTAACAAGGACTTATTGCATATTTGCCACATGTAAGACATCATGCTAAGCTGCAGGGCATGTGAAAAATTTAGGACACAGTTCCCACAGCCAGATGCTTATGTTCTGGTTGGAGAAATAAAGCATCTACATAAGAGAAAACACCTTGATTTACTGTAGCATTTTGTGGCAAAAAAAAAAAAAAAACCCAAACCAAAAAATAAACCGTAGCTCTGGGAGAGCAAAGACCTGAATTTTAGGCTGGTCTCTGGTACAACTATCAGGGTCACAGTCCCCAGTTCTTGGGTTTCAACTAAGTAAATGTAAGAGTTGGACTTCCTCTCTACATTTACTTCCAGACCTAAAATACTATGAACAGTTGGATTTAGGAAGGTATGTTGGGACTCTTTTGGTTGGAAGTGACTAAAAATCTGGTTCACAATAACTTAAACAAACAAGGAATTTAATGGCTCGTATAACTGGAAAAAGTAGTTAGCTTCAGGCATAGCTGGATCCAGCTACTCAAACTATATCCCCAGGATCCACCGTCCCTCTCCATTTCTCAGTTCTGCTTTCTCCCCGTTTAAAGGGATCCCCCCTCTCACAGGCAAAATGGCTGCCAGCGGATTCATATTTTCATCCACCCAATTCCAAAGCTGTAGAAAAGAACATGAGAGCTTTTCCTTTCCTGTAAGTTTCACTGTATGTCCTGATCCGATTCTCTGGCCCAAAGTGGGACTCAGCACGCATCTGTGAACTGGCCACCATAGCTGGAGGGAGGTTGTGAGGACTGGGTTTCATGTCACCTCTGGAGCTGAGAGTGGAGCCAACCCCACCCAAACCACGAGGTCTGAGAGTTGGGGGGCGACTGGTCACCCAGAGAAAACTGGGGTGCTCTTAATAAAAAGAGGGTGAGTGGATGGTAGGCTGGCCAAAGCAAGAGATGTCCACTGCAGAAGGGCAAAAGGGAGGGCATAATGGGAGTAAGAGAAGAGAAAGGAAAGGGAAAAAGGAGAAATTGTGAAAATGGGAGGAGGAGGTGGAAATAGTAGCCCAGAGTGTTTTGAACCCTCTCAGAGGCTGAGAATTGGCTGGAGCCACCAAAAGGGGAGCAGAGTGCCCTTCCCTTAGAACTTTCTCTTCCGGTACAGCTTCCTGTGCATCCTCTTGGGTTGATCTGCCTGTGGTTGGCCGCTGCCACCGGCACCTTCAACAGCTGCCCAGGTACCCGCACAGCATCCCTCTTCTCATGGCTGCATCCTGTAGACGCTGCCCCTGCGAGCTCTGCCTCAGCGCTGACTGGTTGACAGGGCTCCATTCTCATTGCTTCTCTGAGGATGAAACACCTTCGGTCTACACTGCAGGATTTCAGAACCCAGCACTCACTCATCAACACATACGTCTCAGTCGCTAAGTGAGGACTTTAATAGTGCTGTGCTAGGCACCACGGGGCAGAAGAAAGGAAGGTAAAAAGCAGAGTGGTTGCCCTCCTGGAACTTAAATTTATCTGCAGAGGATAGATGTTAAAAAGTACAGTTGGAAGCCAAGATATAATTGAGGTAGTAAATGACTATCCCAAAGG
This sequence comes from Physeter macrocephalus, assembly GCF_002837175.3. NCBI lineage: Eukaryota > Metazoa > Chordata > Mammalia > Artiodactyla > Physeteridae > Physeter > Physeter macrocephalus. Next base: position 15,230,194 of record NC_041228.1, on the reverse strand, counting down.
GATGAGGAAGACTTCCTGGGGGCATGAGCCTTACTCTGGGGGTTGTGACGTGGCAAGAATTTGAAAGGGGTGGGGGAAGGGCAACTTGAAACCAAGGTTTCAAACGGGAGTGACTGGGACTTGGTGCCAACATGTAGCAATAGGGCAACCAAGGAAGGAGCTACTCTAGCAGGGAAACGTGGAAGCCAAGGTTCCAGAAGACCCCCAAAGAGAGGAGTTCAGAGGGCAGGTGCAGGAAGAAGAGCTGGGCTTGGCTGAGGAGACAGGGATGGAGCCAGGTCAGGGAGCCATCCACCCAGGGGGTGTTAGCGTCTTGAGATGTGCAGAGGCCAGGCACGGAGAAAGGGGCTAGAAGGCTGAAGATGGGGCTCAGAAAGCATATTTGGTGGGTGGTAAAAAGAAAGAGCCGGTCAGAGAAGTCAGACTGTTCATCAGAGAAAGTGATTAAAAAAGAAAGGGGATAAAACAAATGCATATGTAGCATCGTGAGATGCAGGCTGTCTCCTCCAGGTCAGCCCTCACCCCACTGGATTGTTTTTATTTGTTTCTCTGTTTGCATGTTCTCGCCCTGGAATAGGGCAGCGAGTATCTCCTCCTCACCCTTCTATATCCGGAGCTTGTATGGTACCTGTCACGTGGAAATAACGGCAGCCGACTTACAACGTGTAATGGTGAGCGAGTGAGTGAGAGGAGGAATTCCTTAGAAAGCTGTCTGTCACGGACCAGATTTTGTTATGACAAACCCCAAGGGATGGAAAAATTTCTTGAGCAGGAATTTAGTTCGTGCAAATATTCCTTTAATAAATGGATGATTTGGCTGGAAATATGTGTGTGTGTGTGTGTGTGTGTGTGTGTGTGTGTGTGTGTATGTGTGTGTCTGTGCATGTTTTTCTCACTTTAAACCAGTGCAGGTTAGAAAGGCTGGGATTCTCACCTACATACCCACAGATGAAGTATGTGCGTGTGAGTGATTCTGTAATTCTTAAATCGTTTCCCATGACCGTTCTTGTAAGTGTGGAGAATTAGTGCATACTAATCCACTACTTAGTTCATGAATGAAATAGATAATCTATTGAGTATCTACTACATGCCAGTGGCTCTGGGGGTTGGTGGTGACGAGAGCAAGTCCCGGCCCTGGTGGAATTCACATTCTATTGGAGAAAACATAAAGACTAGACAATGACACAAACAGCATAGTTACAGATTGTGAAAAGTGCAAGGCTGTGAGGAAGGAAGCAGGGTGATATGAGGGTGAACAGTTGGGGAGGCCACCTGTCAGGGGGCAGGAAGGAGAGGCAAGTAGGAGGAGGGAGCTGGGGGATGAGCCCTGAAGAACAGACACAGCGTTTGAAGGACAAAGGGAGGTGATTTCAGGCCAAAAGAGGTCTTGAGGTCAAAAGGCTTTGGTGCCTTTGAATAACAGAGGAAAGATGTCCTGTGGCAGCTGGAGGGGAGGGTGGGGAGACTGGGCTGAGTGGAGAGAAGGGAGAAGCAGATCAGACAGACAGAGCAGGGCCTCGAGAGCTGTGGTGAGGGATTTGGAATTTACTCGTGGAGAACTGCAAAATCACTAAAGAATTTTAGACAAGAGAGCAGCACGACCCGATTTAGCGTTTAAAAGATAGCCCTTGCTGTGTGTACGCGATGGATCCCAGGGAGGCAGAGCAAAAGAGACAGGTGAAGAGGCTTTTGCAGCTGAGCAGGTGAGCGATGGAGCTGGCCTGGATGCAAAGGCGGAGCTTAGAGGTGGGCTCGGATTTGGAGGTGGAGCCAACAGGATTTGCTGATGGATTGGATGTGGGGACAGAGGGCAAAGGAAAATCAAGGATGTCTCTCCCAGATGTGAGGTGAGGAAGGCTGGGGTGGATTGAAGAGATCTCCCAGCAGGGCATCAAGATTTTTGGCTTTGGTCATGTTGAGTTTGAGATGCTTATGAGACACCCAGGTGGCGACGGCAGACTGGCAATTGGGCATGAATGATGCCTGGGTTAGAGAAAACTTTGGGAATCGTTGGCATATATGAAGTCATAAGCTGGAGGGAGATGACTATTTTTTTAAATTAATTAATTCAATTTTATTTTATTTATTTTTGGCTGTGTTGGGTCTTCGTTGCTGCGTGTGGGCTTTCTCTAGTTGTGGCGAGCCGGGGCTACTCTTTGCTGCGGTGCGCGGGCTTCTCATTGCGGTGGCTTCTCTTGTTGCAGAGCACGGGCTCTAGGCGCGTGGGCTTCAGTAGTTGCAGCACGCGGTCTCAGTAGTTGTGGCACAGGGGCTTAGTGGGATCTTCCCGGACCAGGGCTCGAACCTGTGTCCCCTACATTGGCAGGTGGATTCTTAACCACCGCGCCACCAGAGAAGCCCCAGAGGAAGATTACTGATAGAGAGTGTGAGGAGAGAGAAAAGGAGAGAGAAGGAAAGAGAAATGAGGCCCAGGACTGAGCCTTACCTGTGCCAATGCTCACCTGCTATACAGAGAAAGAGCGGGAGGCAGAGAAGGAGCCGTGAGTGTGAGCGGAGGAGAACTGGAAGAATGTGGTGGCTAGAAAGGCAAGATAAGAGAGTGCTCCAAGAAAGAGAGCACTTCACTATGCCGAGTACCCCTGGGAGTCAGGGGAGGCGAGCACAAGTATCTAAACTCTATTTGATTGTAAACATTAACCTCGCAGGTTTTCAGGAACATACATATCACATGAACAGAAGCAATCTTTTCTCAGATGGTTTTATTTTTTCATTACAAATTAATAATACACTTTAGGGCTTCCCTGGTGGCGCAGTGGTTGAGAGTCCGCCTGCCGATGCAGGGGACGCAGGTTCGTGCCCCGGTCCGGGAAGATCCCACGTGCCGCGGAGCGGCTGGGCCCCTGAGCCACGGCCGCTGGGCCTGCGCGTCCGGAGCCTGTGCTCCGCAACGGGAGAGGCCACAACAGTGAGAGGCCCGCGAAACACTTTAATTAATTTAATGTTTTTAATTAGTAAATATAATTTCATTTGTGTAAAGAGGTCTGATTAGAATCAGAGTTGGCCTGATTGCAGTAAGTTAGAGCAGGTGGCAATGACGACAAAGTTACGCAGGACATGTGGGTCTCCTTGGTCACCTCGGCCACAAGATGCTCCACACCATCCAGCGTCTCTGTAAATATCTGGTGACCGTACCCAAGTTCCTTCCTCTTTATGTGCTTCCATTTTTATAATTCTAAAGCCAAGGGGGTTAGGCCAAGTACCTTGTAAAGTTCCTTCTGTTTTAAGACGACTTTGATTCTACGATTCCACCTAGGTCCATTTATGGAGACCTTTCTTGTTAAAGTGTATTAGCACCAGTGAAAGACTTTTTTCGTCGTTGTTCCAAAAATTTGCCCAAGGCTAACATTGCCTGTGTCGATGTGCAAAAGAATATTTTTATTTCTGACTTTCAGTTCATGATTCTGGGCAAAGCAGTGTCAGTAGCAAGATGCAAAATCCCCACTTTCAAACTCCTGTTACATTTATGGCATCTTAAAGCCTGACTCGTTATAAATTAAATTTTACTTTTTAAGGGTACACTGTGAGTACGATGCCTGAGATAAGAGTTCCAAGCCTCTTGAACTCCCCCATATTTTGGCTCTATATTACTGTCTGACTTCAAGGCCTGAACTTTCTATAAAGAAGGTACATGTTGAAAGTTATTTGTTCTGAGGCCCTTTGCTTTCCCAAGGACCACAGCCTGTGTGGGCTCCTCTTAGCAGGCTGATTAAGCTTTAGTTGATGAACTACACATGGCAAAAGGTAGACTGAGTCATGCAGTTCCATAAAAATCTTTTTTTTTCAGCCTGCATTTCAGATCTCATGATTATTCCCAAACTATCTTTAAAGAAAGGCTGTTGCAAATTGTAATATAAGTCATGCATAGTGATAACAGATAAGTAATTAATAACAACAGAAAGTTAAAAAATCACCTGCTGACCAATATTCCATTCAAAATGTAGTTGCCAAAAGGGTGAAGTGGTGAACTTTATGCGTCACTTTTTAACAGATAACTTGGCTTCTTTATCTTTCCTGATAGTCAAGACTACTTTTAGAGATAGGATTCTTAAAGTAATAAGTGGAATCAAGCATTACTAAGAGTTTAATTCATAATTTAGATACAGCGACTTATTTTATTTTCCATAATTTATGTTTTAAAATCCACCTTTTAATCCCACTCGTGTATTTATTAGCCCCTGGAGAAGAGAAAATTGAAAATTTTGCAGTTTACTTTTGGGGTACATGTTAAATGGCTAGAAAACATGAAGCCTTTTTTTTTTTTTTTTTTTTTTTTTTTGTGGTATGCGGGCCTCCCTCTGTTGTGGCCTCTCCCGTTGCGGAGCACAGGCCCCCTGCATCGGCAGGCGGACGCGCAACCACTGTGCCACCAGGGAAGCCTGATGAAGCCTTTTAAAGTATCAGTGAGTGAAGAGATCTAGCCAGGTGCTATGTAACCAGATGTCTAGTAAATAGCTGAGAAAACAAACAAACACACAAAGAATAATTATGTGCTAAGTGGATGCACAAAAATGAAACGTGAAAAGAATTGCAAAAGGCACTTTTTAACCCCCTAATAAATACAAAAATTCCATATGGGTGAGGACTCCTTTTCTATGTAAAAATGCTCATTTGTTGTTGGTTCTGTGTCATCAGGGGAATTCTGGGGGTGGAGAGAAACTCTTCTGGGGGCAAGTGTTTAAAACTAATTAGTACAATAGAGACCATTAAAAGGAACATTTTTATTTGGTTGAAAAAATACACAAAAACCTTCTTGTAGAAAAGTCAACTGCGTTATAGAGGCGTGTGAACATCACTCAACATCAACAAGAGTAAAACCCCAGGTGCCTAATGGTAGATATTATATACACTGCAGATTTTTTTAATTTGGTGGCATTTTATCCAGAGCCACCACCCAAGGTAAGATTGTCCTGTGGTACCTGAAGAGAATCTAGATGCCTGAGAGGCCAGAGGGGGTGGGAGAGGCGGCGGGGGGAGGTGTAGGAATGGAGAGCAAGGCCAGAAGCCCATGCACCTTGGATTGCTAGGTGTGCTGGTTAATTCTGTGTCAACTTGACTGGGGAATGGGATGCCCAGATATCTGGTAAAACATTATTTCTGGGTGTGTCTGTGAGGGTGTTTTAGGAAGAGATCAATATTTGGTTCAGTAGACTGAGTAGAGAAGATCCGATCTCACGAACGTGGGCAGGCATCATCCAATCCTCCGGAGGCCCTAATGGAACAAAAAAGGTGAAGGAAGAACCAATTCCTGCTCTCCTTCATCTCCTCCGGCCCTGGGATTTCGGAGCTCCTGGTTCTCAGGCCTTTTGACTCAGACTGAATTATACCACGGGCGTTCTCGCTTCTCCTGCTTGCAGATGGCAGATTGTGGGACATCTTGGCCTCCGTAACTGTGTGAACCAATTCCTATAATAAATCTCCTCTTATATATAGTGATCCAATTTTTATAATAAATCTCCTCTTATATATAACTGTCTGTATATCCTATTGGTTCTGTTTCTCTGGGGAACCCTGACTAACACCACATGGCCCGTGAAAGCTGCGGTATTGGGACTTCCCTGGCAGCCCACCGGTTAGGACTCCGTGCTTTCACTGCTGAGGGCCCGGGTTTGATCCCTGGTCAGGGCACCAGGATCCCATAAGCCGCACAGCCAAAAAAAATGGATTTTTGTATTTCAGCATGGTTATCACGCACCTCTGGGTTTCATTACACTTGACAACCTCTAGATGTTTTACAGATATCTGCCGACCTAAACCAAACTCACCTCCCTCCCTCCTGTGTGCTGGGCAATATGTAAATGCTAAAGACGTAAGTGATGAGGATGCTATTGGTGTCACTGATCATGTAATTGTTGAAAAAATCACATACACGTCATTTCATATGATGGGAAAGTGCCACGGGCGAGGCAGGCCCACTGTTAGATCTGTGTGCACGTGGCCACTCATTCTGGTGTGGGGACGTCACCAGCCCAGGCTCGCATTGACCAATGGGAGGCTGAAGACAGGAAGGAGCTAAAATATGGATTCCTCACCTCTCCTATCACCCAAATAACTGCTTTGAGGTACAGCAGTTTCATACTGCCTCTGAGAGGTATCACACAGGACTTAGCAACCAGCTGTGTTTTCTTGAGAAGTGATGGCCTGCTTAGGAACGTAGTATCTTATATTTGTTTTTTGTCCTTTCCCAACTCCAATTATTTCCCCCTTACTCTTGCTGCCCTGGGATTATACCCCCTGATAAACTGTTAAGAGGTAAGCTTTGTCTAGCTGTTTTCTAGAGAATTGGTACAAAGACATTGTTTTTTTAAAATGTTTGGAACATTATCCTTGTTCCTATTATGGGGTACCTAACCTAAGATGGATGAGTGGGGGAGGAAGAAGTGGGAGAGGAAACCAGGAGAGGCTTCCAGGAGGAGGTGAGCCTTGAATAGGGTCTAGAAGGAAAAGGAGTCAGGCCAAGTGGGGCTGATAAAGGAAGATGAAACCACATGAACAAAATACAGACATGGAACTGTGTTGTATTCAGGGAATAAGGCTTCTGCGTGGAAGGCTAGTAGAAAATATGGAAGTCTTGAAGTCTTACTAATATTACAGTTATTATCACTGCTTAATAATAAGTAATAAGTGATACTACTACTTAATAATATTATTATTACTAATGATGTTTTTACTTAATATTATCAGCTACTTGAAGTCTTACAAATATTACAGGGGTATAGAGAGGCTGCTTTAACTTTTTTCTTCATTAACGCTTCCACTGAAGGCGAGATAAGAAGTGAGAGGATTTAGGAATACCCCGGCATTTGCATATAGGTGGCCTGAGGACAGAAGCCGGCTCACAGGCACGTGCCCATCAATGATGCCCTGCATGGTGAGTGTTTATTTGTGTGTTTGAATTGGTTGCCCATCAAGTCCACATAAAATTTAGAGTTCCTGTTTCTCTCAAAAAATCAGACCTGGTAGTACAGGGCTTCTATCTCCACATGAAAACCAGTGGCTGGAACCGAGCAGTAGATGCCCACGTTAGAAGAGGATACAAGACCTCAAGATTGCACCGTCCCCCCTACCCCCGACCTGGCTCCTGTTGCTCATTTACTTGCCTTGGTCCCTCTAGCGTTTGAGTTTGCAGTTCTGGGAATTCACTCAATACTGGGTAATCTTGGGTCAGCGAGAGAATCTCTGCCACCTCAGCCTCCAGGGCTGCATGCCACTATAGCCACTGAAGCTCATCTTGCTGAGACTGAGAAGATTGACACACGCCTGCTTCTTTTGGTCAGCAGCTCCTGATTCACACTCCGGCCCGAGCATGTCTGATTGGTGAGGCTGAGGTCACGTGCTCATGCCTCGGCTGCAAAGGCAGCTGGGAAAGGGAATATTGGCATTTATAACTTCTTTGATGGGAGGTGGACTCTGCCTCCAGCAAGATTAATAAAATGTTTTGCTGATGGGTAGCCAAATGAATGACAAAAGTCCATTCGAAAGGGGTTGGCTGTCTAACTGTGGCATGTTTACCAGTGGGGCACAGGACACATGAGATAATTTTATGTCAAACACAAAATCTTTGCTTTGATAGCATGGCGTTATTTTATGTGCATTAGGAAGATACAGTTAAGATATCAAACCTGCAAAGGACAGGAAAAGTTTATGAAGAGTGTGAAGTGTGACAATTTAAAGAAAAATCTTAAGTAAATAGTAGTTTAGATGATATTGGAAATAATAAAATTACTATTCAAATGACTGAATTTTTGGAAATTCGTCTAGATAAATGAAAATCTTTACATTTCTCTTTATGCCAAGTAGTGATGATGATGACGATAATGATGATAAAATTAACACTAACAATACAAAATTTTACATTTATCTAGTGTTGTGGGCAAGACCGTGTTCTAAGAATTTTACATTTGTTTATTTACTTAAACATCACATCAACTTTATGAGATAGTCACTATTATTTCCCCATTTTACGGATAGGGACCTAAGGCCCAAAGGGGTTAAAATGAGAGTTCACTCAATAAATAGTCAAGTGAGGATTTGAATTCATGCCACTACTTTCTACCTGACAACTGCATATATTTGGGTGGATATGGATTCCTGTACAATGATTGCACCAGAAATCTGCAGAACTGATTTAGTATTTGGAGTCAGAAATTTGGGGGTGAATGCTTTTCAAGTACTCATTTTCGTGCCAGGGAGAGTTCTCAACCTCGGCACTATTGATATTTTGAGCAGGTAATTCTTTTTTGTGTGTATGTGTGGGACTATCCTATGCATTTTAGGGCAGCCCTTCTGGCTTCTACCCACTGGATGCCAATATATCTTCTCCAGTTGTGACATCCAAACATGTCTCCAGACATTGTCAGATGTCCCCTGGAGACAACGTTGCCCCCAGTTGAGAACTCCTGGCCTAGAGAATTTTGAAGTCTCTCAGTGAGAAGCCCAGAAATAATTGCCAGCAAGATTAAATGATATGACTAAGCCTCTCTGGTGTGCTTTCCTAGGTAGTCTTCCACAGTATCATGTCATTATTTGTTAATAGCAGGCGTGTCTCGTTTCTCATATCAGAAATAAATACACAGTACCAGCTTGTACCAGCTATTGGTTTTTAATGCAATATGTGGTAAATCTTTAACTTTGTGGTTTACTTATAAAATGAACAACCAGCTTCTCATTTTTCTAGAATCCGGTGGCTGTACACTTGACAAGAAGTGACAGGTGACCTCATTTTCTTTAGATTTTTAAGCCAGTACATGTTTCTTTCCCTGACTTGGTGTTTGATCACATCAAGAATTTTCTTTTCTTTTCTTTTCTTTTTTCTTTTTTTTTTTTGCAGGCGGTGTTCTGTGTAAAAATAGGACAGATTATAAATTATGTCCATTCTCTATATTTAAATATGGTTGTTAGGATTTTCAATACAATGATCAGTGTTATGTTCATGATGTATTAATACATCATAAAACATTGAAGAGCTATGAAAGGACAAATCATCTCTCAGGTAGGGCTTTCTGGTCATTAAATCATTAAATTTTACTAGACACCAGAGTCTAGCAAGAGCATCACCTAATCCTTTTTATTTTAGTGTGCCCTGGCCTTCATGGCATCTCCCATACCATTCTTTGCCAGCCAAAACCTTCCCTCCAATCCCTTCAGATCTATCTGAGCATTAAAGCCCAACAAAAAAGTCACCTCCTTCACGATTGCTTCCAGAAGTCATAATCAGAAGAACCACTTCTTTCCACTAGCCCCACTTATCATCTTGTACCCGTCCTTGTATTCCTCTTTATATTGCATCGAATTAAGTGAGGGACTAGCCCTCCAGTTCGGTCTTGCTCCTTATCTTTTCTGTGCAGAAAATAAGTCTTGGCTCCGATTAAATCTGGCAGTTGTTTTCGGGTTGAGGATGTTCATACACGACCATTCACATGGACAAATAATATTATAGCTTCTTTATTTTTGAAGGTGGATCAGTTTGTCCTCACACTCTCACCCCACAGGGTAGTGTGTGTGCAGGGGGTGGGGCCTTAAATCTACCAGTTAAGACACTCTTCTTTAAAAAAATTAGAGTTGATTTATAATAGTGTTAATTCCAGGTATACATTACTCTTAATTCGGTCTCCTCCTGTTTAAATACAGCCATCTCATTGGGGCAATGGTTTCTACTCAGCTATGCTCCCCCTTGAAGACTTCATCTTTCTCCCCTGTTCCTCCTCAAGATATGCCAGTGGGAACTAAAATAAACTAATTCAGAAAACTGTTTCTCAACAAAGCCTGGCTTTCAACACTACTGTCTTAGACTCAAAAATCCTATTTTTTTATTTCAAAAGATTAACCTTGACTTTGTCTTTCTCTGTAATAATCCTTATCTGCTCAAAGGCAAGTGGATGATACTGGCTTTTTAATTAATTTTTCCTGACTTTTGCTTCCCTGGGCTTACCTTTTACCAGGTACGTGATTCAGTTGGCTTTTTGTTTTTAACTAAGTAATTTATTTATTTTTTTATGTTGGGGGTAGGAGTTTATTAATTAATTTATTTATTTTTGCTGTGTTGGGTCTCTGTTCCTGTGCTTGGGCTTTCTCTAGTTGTGGCAAGTGGGGGCCACTCTTCATCGCGGTGCGCGGGCCTCTCACTATCGCAGCCTCTCTTGTTGCGGAGCACAGGCTCCAGACGCGCAGGCTCAGTAGCTGTGGCTCACGGGCCTAGTTGCTCCACGGCATGTGGGATCCTCCCAGACCAGAGCTCGAACCCGTGTCCCCTGCATTAGCAGGCAGATTCTCAACCACTGCGCCACCAGGGAAGCCTTAGTTGGCTTTTAATATCCTTTAAAAAAGAAAGAAAGAAAGAACAGAAGAAAAGAAAGAAAGAAAGGAAGGAAGGAAGGAAGGAAGGAAAGAAAGAAATTGCTGTGCATTAAGGCTATACAAATTCTAAAAAGATATGGTCACTAATGACATTGAATTCAATCTTTGCAAATTCTAAAAGAAAGAGAATTTACTTCTGTAAAGTGAGAGAACAAATGCTTACATAGACCTGGGCCAAGAAAGAGCCAATTTCCATTTTCCTGGAATCAGTTGTAATGGGAGCCAAGAAAATATCCTGTCTCTCACTGAGATCTCATTTACAGAGGTCATGAAACAGTCCTATTATACTTCATTTAATCCTTGATCACAGATTATACTAGTAGACAAACTCGTATTTCTTATTGGACAGTTAGATTACCTGTTGCTAAAGGTATAAAGTTTGAGTGACACAATGTAGAAGGAAACAAAAAATATTTCATTTCAGCCAAGTTCTAAGCCACTGTGACAATACACCCAAATAAGCTAAAAAGATCTGAGATGGACCCATACCATACGAGTAACACAAACTCAGATAATTTCCATATTAGTCCAATGCATGTAATTCTTCATTTATCTCATGGCTCTCCCAACGGTTACCAAGGGGTAGAGAAATTACTTCCTCGGTCTACACCAGTGTTGAATAGATGCCTGCTTATTTCTCGTACAGAAAAGTCTAGGATTACTTTGAGTATGAAAAAAGTTATATTATAGTTGGCCACGGACGTATTGAGCTGTAGAGTTCGAATGGACAGTAGAAGTCATCTTTGTTAACCTCCTCATTTTACAAATTCATTTCAACAAGTGCTCATTGAGTACCTGAGGCCCAAAGAGGCCTGAGAAGTGGTTGTCAACACTGTGCTTTGAGTCACCTGGGAATATTTTAAAAACCTGCATTACCTGGGCTCCAACTGAAGAGTTCTGATACAATTGCTCTGGTGTGAGCTTGGGATGTTGGTAAGTTTAAAAAACTTCTCAGGTGATTCTCATGCTCCTAGAACTACCCTCTCCCCCCAGTTAAAAAAAATGGCATTCAAATTTTTATTCTGTATCTTATGCACTTACTTAAATTAACTGATTTGACAAGGTAAAGGGGGAGCAATGAGAGAAACTCTCCAGATGCCTCCTCACTTCTCTGGGCTTTCATAACCTTGTCCATTTTACCTCTATAGTTATTTTTCCAGCTAGTCCAACCTCTTTTTAAAAAATTAAGTTGCATACCTACTGTAGAATTCACAAATCCTATTCACTCAGAATGTGATGTTTCTCCCCATCATGGATATTGTGAAAATATTTTCATTTAAGGAGAAACCATGCCTTGTAGCTGACTGACTTATCCTGTCTCCCAGAGCTACCAAGGAGCACAAAACTCGAGGCTCAGTGGTGACCTTAAGATGGTACAGACCTCAGCTGGACCACTGCTCAGAAGTCCTAACTCCATCAGTTTCCAAGGAAGTATTTGGTGCTATAAGATACTGGAGACAAATTAGAGAAAGAATTTCAAGAACTTTGAGGCTTGAGAGAATGGTGTGGATAAAAGTCAAGTCAGAAATGAGGAAGTGTAGAACTTAGGTTGTAGGTATAGAAATGTTGTGTGAGATCAGCCCCTAGTGGGCACTGTAACGATTACAATTGTTCAGCCTTTGTGTTGAGGTGACGTGGCTTGTTCTTGGAACAGTATGCATTGCCACGTCAGACCACAAATGTTCTAAACACAGACTGACTTCAGATGGCAGAAATATAACATTCTCTTTATTATATAAATATATAATATTCACATTTCCCAGGCTATATGGCAAAGGATCTCTCAGCTTCTCTCTAAAACAAACAGCTCTTAAGTTGTTTTCTATCACTTGTAGAAGAAAATCCTAGAAACTCCCTAACGTAGAGGACAATGGACCCATATGACTGTGGACCCATATGACCTCTCCATTCTCACCTCCTGATTCTTCAGTGTTCCATTCACAGTGTCAGGATGAGAAGGTTTTCAGGTGGAGAAGGAGGAAAAGCATTCCAGACAGGGGTATTCTGCATGCAAAGACCCAAAGGGATTAAGGAGTGTGGCACGTTTAGGGAATTCTAAATGTCTTGGTATTTCTGAAGTCTATAATGTGAGTGAGAATGGACGGCTGGGCCTTCCAGTCTAGCGTTCACTTCCTTCAGTTTGGACAGAGACAAGGTTAGAGAAATATTTCTCTACCCTGAGATAAACAAAGTACAAGTGAGATGGTTTTTGCAACTGACAGCTTCTTAACAGAGGTAGGGGTGGTGGAGAACGTGGCCCTGAGAAAGCCCACGTTCTGTCTAATCCGGGTAGCCTGTCCTCAGCTCCACTGACTGGTGTGGGGAAGGGTGTCCAATGCTGTGGGATTTCCCACACTTTCAAGAAGATCCCCAAATCTGGATTTTTAGGAGAATTCTGCTCCCTATGCAACATCTATTCATTCATTCAATACTATGTGTTGTTCTAAGCCTGAGGACAAGGCTGAGAACAAAGCAGACAGAAGTTCCTACATTTGGGGTGCTTCACGTCTGATAGGGGAGAAAATAATTTTAAAACTAAATAAATTATTAAATATATTAGATGGTAATAAGTGTTATGAAGAAAAGTAATGTAGGGGAGGTGCCTGAGAAGGACTGGAGATGTGTTACAGTTTTAAATAACGTGGTTGGGGAAGATTTAACCAAGAAGGTGACATGGAAGAGCTCGGGTGTCACATAACTGATTCACTCATTCAATACATTCAATGGCATTTATTGAGCACTTACTATGTGTGAGGCATGATTCTAGGTACTGGGGATAGACTGATGACGAGACAAAGTTCTTTCTTCCATGGAGATTGTATTTTTGCTGGGGAGACAGATAATACACAAGAAATCAAGCAGGATAATGTCCATTAGTGATTCTTTGCAACAGAGGAAATAAACCAAGATAATGTGTTGCAGAGAGGTGGGGGAGAAGTGGCTAGGTCGGACAGAGAATTTGGCGAAGGCCACTCTAAGTGACAATGGGTGGAGTGAAGGGAGCCTGCTTTGCAAAGGTCTGGGGAAAGGCATTCAAAGCCAAGGGAACAGCAAGGGTCATGGTGCTGAGCATCAGGGGTGATGCCTTGGTTTGTGGAACAGAACAAAGCACATTCAGGAGGTAAAACCATGGCCAAGGTCAGGCCCAGGCAAGACTGTGAAACAGAAAATGTTCGCAGTGACTTCCTCTTTCTTCTCTCTAGACACCCCTTCCTCCTCTACAGGTCCTTCCTTGGCCTCATTTAATCCCCAAGCTCTTTCTCTTTCAAACTTCCTCTCAGAAAAAGATGTGATAGCTTGTACATACTAAAAAATGATAAGGCTAAAAAGCTATTATTCCTCCTAAGGGTATTTATACTTCAACTACAACGGTTTAATTATGAAATTTGATTTAATTATGAAATTATGAATTTGATCAGCTGTTTGGATGTTGGAGTATTTGATTGTTGTGGGAGTATATTAATTTCCTATGGATGCGGTAACAGATTACCGCAAATTTAGTGGCCTAAAACAACACAAATTTATTATCTTAGAGTTCTGGAGATCAGAAGTCCAAAATGAGTTGGCAGGGATATGATCTTTTTGGAAGTTTAGGGGAGAATCTGTTTTCCTTTTCCAGATCCAAGAAGCTTCCCATGTTCCTTGCCCTGGGGCCCTGTGTCACTTCAACGTCTGCTTCAATTGTCCCATCTCCGTCTCTGACTGACTTTGCTGCCTCTCTCTCCTAAGAACCCTGTGCTTACATTGAGCCCACTCGGATAATCCAGGATATACCCCCATCTCAAGATCCTTCACTTACTCACACCAGCAAAGCCCCTTCTGCCATATCAGGCAACATATTCTCAGGTTCCAAGGAATGAGATGGGGACATCTCTGGGGGCTATTATTCTATCTACCACAGGGAGTGATATTCTGGAGTCTGTGAAATTAGTCCACCAGATAGCGCCCTACTTCTGGGTTGTTTCTCCTTATTTTTGTTGGAATTGTGGGAATGAAATGGTTCTGTAGTCTTTCTGAAGGGCAGCTGCTCAAGACAACTGAGTAATTTTCGTTAGTCCAAGCTGGTAAAGCCAGACGAGATGGAATCTCATTGCACTTGTATTTCTGAACACACTGTTTACCCATAAGGTTAATTTGAATGGTAGCTTCTGGAATCGGGTCTCTAACACTCTGCAGTTTCTAACCTCTCTGGAATTTGAATAGCAAAGGTCTACTGAAGCAGAAATAGTAGGGGGTCTGAGTCAAGGACCTAAAAGAATGGACATTATCGTTTACCAGAAAGGCTCCATGATGTAATGAGTTGTTTTTGCTTCCTGGTGTTTGAGGGAGCAGTCCTGTTATTGAACTTCCCAGCAGAGGGGTCTTTGAGCCCCTATGGATTAACCTATGGTCTCTCTGAACTGCTTTGTTTCCCGTCTCTCAAAGACTGGCGCCTTGGGGGAAATGAGGCAGATCAGTATTTTAATTAGCACCTGTGTTTCATAAGCCAAACTCTGTCATCAGTTCCTCCTTAGAAGGGCTTGTTGTTTGGATTTTTCCCATACGTAGCTTTGACCTATTACCATTTCCTCTTTGAAATTTCTTTCTCAGCTACTTGCTGCATTAGGATTTTTTCTATACTAATCTTTCCTATTCTACTTACTGAGTTAGATTCTTTTCTTTTGATGATCAAGTTTTCAAAGGTCCATGTCTTATTGATTTAGCAGGTGTAAGTTCACTTCCACCATCCCTTGTCTACTTCTGTAGTTTTTGATGTGTCTACACTATAGTCAGTATTTGTTGATAAACAAAAAAGATGAATTTAGCAGGTGCTCATGTTTGCTATAATTCCCTAAACAATGGTTTACAAAGATTTAAAAATTATGTTGACTTTAATTTTCATTGTTACATTGCATTAAATCAAAGTTAGACTTTGGAAGAATATGAGTTCTTCTACACTTAATTATTCAAAAAATATTTTTGAGGGGGATTTATGTTGTTGATTTTAAAGGAACATTATCTGAATTGGAACAGCAGGCAGAACAGTTCATTGAGAGCCTGAATCAAGGAATTGAAAGGATGGCTCTGGCAGGAGAGAGTCTTAGGCTCCAGTTTGGCGCTGTCTCTACCACCTGTGTGATCTTATGAGTAAGTCAGGCAGCCCTGCCAAGCCTCGGTTTCCTCCTCTGTTAAATTGGGATTTTAAGAGTGGGATTCTTTCATAAGGTTGTGAGAAATAACCTGTTGTAAGTCAAGGGCTTAATACATAGCAGGCAGGCAATCAATACTTGTTGAATGAACATCTCATGGTCAGAGTTCTTTTAATTTTAGCTATGATGTTGAGGGTCTGTAGACATAGGATTCAAAGCATTTAGTTATGGGCTCCTATAGTTGGATAACACGAGTCCAATATATCTATGCAAGGGCAGCGTGGGTCATATTTGTTTCAACCCATCAGAGATAATAAGGTCTCTGCCACGCGTCAGGCTGCTGCTGAGCTGTGCCCTAGGTGTCATAAAAAGTTCTAAGTATACATCTGTCAGGTGTGGAATAAAATATTTAAAACCATTGTTTTCTTTGTTTAAATTTATTTATTTTCCTTGTTTTCTTGGCTGTGTCGGGTCGTACTTGCGGTACACGGGATCTTCGTTGAGGTGTGCGGGATCTTTTGTCGCGGCGCTCGGGCTTCTCTCTAGCTGTGGAGTGCGGCTTTATCTTTCTAGTTGTGGCGCGAGGGCTCCAGGGCCATGGGCTCTCTGGTTGAGGAGTGCGAGCTCAGCAGTTGTGGTGCGGGGGCTTCGTTGACCCGCAGCATGCGGGATCTTAGTTCCCCGGGACCAGGGATCGTCCCCTGCATTGGAAGGCGGATTCTTTACCGCTGGACCACCAGGGAAGGCCCTTAAAACCATGGTTTAAAACTGAAACAAATACTGTGGTTTCTTGCCGGTAACAAGGGTCACGGGTTTGCTAAGCCAGTGTAACAAATTCTGGAAGAAAGTGTCCCCAAAGACCTTCTCACTAGAACTGAAATTAAGAGTGTCTGAATTTCTGCCTTTAAAAAGTGACTCTGGAGCCATCTGTAAGGAGTAAAGCAGTAACAGGCTGCATGCAAGAACCTTATCTCCTAGATTCCTTCTAGACCTCCCCCGCGTCAGCACCGGCTGTTTACCATTTCAACTCCCTGAATCCCTACATTTTAAGAATTTGGACCTTTGTCAGAATTCCCTGGCTGTCCAATGGTTAGGACTCTGCGCTTGCACTGCGGAGGGCCGGGGGGTTCAATCCCTGGTGGGGGAACTAAGATCCCGCCAGCCGGGTCGCAACAAAACAAGAATTTGGAGCTCTGAAGGAGAGCCCAACTGTTTCTCTTCCACAAGATGTAGCAACTACCAGGAGGGGATGAAGGATCACTAGACCTTTGCTCTACCACTCCACTGGGGGGAAAGCTCTGACTTAACACATTTCCTTCATGAGCCTGGACCCCTTCCACCTGGCCTCGGTTCGGGGTTGACTCTTAAGAGCCCCCGGGACCTCACCGTTCTTGCCCTTTTTAAAGTCAACTATGGCCCCCTTCCCAAGTCGCTGCTTCTTGGCCGGCCCTCCCCCAGTGCCTGTAACCGCCTGCTCCAGGGCCACCTGGGCTCGCATTTGGGGGAAAGTGGGTCATCCAGCAATGGCAATACAAACACAATTAATTCATCCAGAGACTAACAGAAGGACACGGAGCGCTTGAGCAAAGCGCCACTCACTACCCGGGTCCCCGCCGGGTCTACCTCGCTACCCCGCCCCACAGCTTGCAGGGGGCGGGCAGGAAGGCTGGTCCCGGGCTCCGCCCCCCGGCCTCGCGCCGGCGGGCGGAAGTGACGCACGCCCGAAGCCATTTCCGGCGGGCCGAAACTAGGAAGAAACTTGGAGCCGCCGAGGCGTCCGGCCCCCTGTCTCCGCTGCTTCCATGCCCCGTGGCCCGGGCCGCACCGAGCTGTCGGGAGCCCAGGCCATGGGGCAGCCCGGGCCGTCCGCAGTGTGAGGCGTGGGGCCTCCCGCGGGCTCCTCGGACGGGCTACGGGCGGGCAGGCGGGAGGCGTCGTTCCAGCTGCGGTCCTGGCCGCCGCCGCCCTCCCGGGCTCCCGGCATCATGAACATAGACGTGGAGTTCCACATCCGGCACAACTACCCCTGGAGCAAGCTGCCGGCCAACGTGAGGCAGGTATGGAATCTGGGGCCGGGGTCCCGCCCCGCCGTCACCTGCTCGCCGAGCCCGCGGGGCCGGGGCTGGCGCCTCTGGGCTGACTCCCGGCCTTCCCCCGCCCAGGGTCTTGAGATAACCTACCCGCAGCCCGCGGGTGAGGAGGGGACGGTCTTGGGGCCACAGGGGCCGGATGGGGCCGTTTCGAAATGGGATGGAATGGTGTCCAGTGGACCCGCTTGGCACCTTCGCACTCGGACTCCCTTCGACCGGGCACTGGGCTAGGCACCTTCGAAACAAATTTAAAACACGGCTCTTGATCTCCAGAACTGCGGGATGGTGGGAAAGGGACGAGAAACAAATGAATCCGTTACAGGCTGATAGCATCTCACACGAACCTGCATGATAGTATATGCGAGCGCGCAGAGGAGGGCGTCAGAAACCGTCCAGGGAGTGTCAGGACGTTGTGTAGGGGAGGCATTTAAATTGGGCCTTAAAGGACGAATAAGAGATAGATAGTTAAGAGGGATTCAAGATTTTCCAGCCAGAGGGAAAGTCATTTTAAGAAGCTTGGACGAGTGAAAGCATGCTTTGAGAGTAGTGAGCGACCTCCTCCATCACCCCATCACCGGAATCCGGAGGTGTAGATGTATTGGTGTGTTTGGCGGTGGGGCTTGGTGAGTGCGTGGGGAGTGGTAGCGGCCAGGGCCGGGTTTTGAAGGGCTTTCGGACTTTGTTTTGTTGGACTTCAGTCTGTCAACAAGATGAGTTTATTAGAGATGTTGCAACAAGAGAGCGACAGGAGGTTTTTGTCCGAGAGGTAGTTCTCAAATGCTTGAGTGTTATTTTTACTCAGTTGTTTTACAGATATTTATTGAACACCTACTGTGTGCTATGCCTTGTTTTAGGTGCGGGTCATTTGCAACAGTCAACACGGGAAAGCCCTGTCTTCATGGAGCTTACGTTTTAGTAAAGAAAGACAGTTAACAAATAAATGAATAAATACGTAATATGGCGGGCGGTGGTAAAGATTCTGAAGAAGCGATATGTGCTGTATAGAAGGCACTGTTTCTCTCTGGTCATAGGTGGACCTTCAAGTTCCCGCCATGTTCCTTGGTTGAGAGTGATATTCTGTTTTCCATTGGTGCTGGACACTGGCATATTTGGAAAGTTTGGGTTGGTGATGGTGATGGTATAAGGATTATAACTTTGCCCCCTCTCCCAGCTTGGGGTCTTAGTTCCAGGAGGTGAATAATTTAAGGTTCTGGCGGTGCATCGTGTGGCAGTGAAAACGCTTTCACTTCAAGATACCAAAAACACAAGAAAGTGGAAAGGTAAATTTAAGGAACTCAGAATTCTTGGGTGTCAGTGGCTGCCCATGTGACATTAATCTTGAATGGGAGGAAGAAAGCTCTAAACGTGAAAGACTAAGTTTCTCTTGTTAAGCTGGAATGAGGACTTTGATGGACACTTTTTGTTTTTAGGGTTTTGTGGCATATGGCAAGACAGCTGGAAGAACCAACAATCCTTTGTTTCCATGTTTTCTCTACCCTTCCTTTCACAAAAATAAATGTAACATAATAGAAGAAAGATGGATGATTCGATTAGGTCCAACAGAAATAATTGATCTTAATTAGTATTGGGAAAAGGCTTTTTTTTAAATTTTTTAATTTAATTTTATTTATTTTTTTATACAGCAGGTTCTTACTAGTTATCTATTTTGTACATATGGCAAGATCCTTTCCAAACCTTAGTCATGAGTATTAAAAATAATCTCAGAACAGTGTTATACTTAAGTACAAGCATGACATTAAATTAAAACTTTTTTTGGTGAGATCACTTACAAGAATTGGTGTTTTAGCTTAGGATAAGCTTCCGCTTGTAGAAGGTGTTGCAAAACCCATCTGTACAGGTTACTTCATGGATTTTCTCTAGCCTTGCTCTTTTTCCCTAGGTCTACCTTGGATTAGTACGTCAGCTTTCTGTCTGGTGTCTAGCACTCAGAAAAGTACCTTCCTATACATTCTTTATACTATACTGTGGTGAGGTTTCTAAAATGCAAACCCAGTCCTATTTCTATGTGTCTCCATAGATTACATGTTGCTTCTTTTTGAATTGAGATGTTAACTCCTCTAGAAAGGTTTTCCTGACCTATCTCTGGAGTAGTTGACCCTCAGGTGTGCTGCCCCAGCACTGTATTTCTCACCCATAGCACTTACCCACTATGTTGTATTTTCTGGTTACATTACTTGTTTTTGCTTTTGTATTTTGATTACCTATCTCGTAGTTGGCTTTTAGTAAATACTTTTTTTTTTTTTAGTAAATAGTTTTGCAGTGAATGGGTGATAGTATCAGTCTGAGATTTTTTTTTCCAGGAGATAAAGCTTAGTCAGTTTAAAAGTGGGGAATAGTCCTTGTGTGGAAAGAATTTGGATTTTGGTGTTACAGATACTAAGTACTTTGATAAGAGTTTCTGGTAAGTTTTGATGAGTTTAATTTGAAAGTGACTCATATTTCCCAGTTTTGAAAGCTGGTGGAAGGTGATTCAGATTTTTTTTAATGTATTTTTTAAATGTATTTGAAAAAATAGTTTTTATATAAATGAGATGAAAATTTTTTACATGGTGTGAGTTATACTAGACTTTCAGAAATACCATTAAAAAGTAATGGATCAGGCCATTATTTCAGGATCTTTCTATAGTTTACCAGTATTCATTGTTCAAAACAATTCATAGTTGTTTTATTTGAAGGGAAATTTTAATGATGTTCCGAGGAGGGTCAATTAAAAAAAAACTATTGTGTATTTTGGGGGAGGTGGTGCACATTGGGGTTTGTAGGAGCAAAAGCTTTAGAAAGAATTCTTTATGCTTTTAGCATCATCTGATGCACAGTGGGTGTTTTACAGCCAGTTTCTATGTCACTCCGTCTGTTTTAGTTCCTTTTATCTGCAGCCCAGCTTCATTTGTCAGACCTGGTGGGAATTTCTGCAGGGTCTGCACTGTCTCCCAGTAAAATGACCTTTCTTTCGTTGCCTCCTGTAGTGACAGCAGTGTTTTAAAATGTGGTTGGTGGGAAATTGGGGTGGGCATGGAAGAGAAGCCAAAGAATCTTTGTGAACAAAGCAATTATATTTTATGTACGAGGGTAGTGAAGAATAAAATCAGCTGTTAATGCAGTTTTTAGTTATTTGTGTGTATGCACATGTATTGATCAGGACCAGTCATTACTTAATGACTAGCACAAAGACTTAGATGTTTAGTAGATACTGTATTCTCTAAATAGCTTATAAATAACGGGGACCTTATATTTTGTGTAAGTGGCTTGATTTACACTTTAAAACGGTTGTAAGTTAGAATAAATTAAGGGACTTATTTTGAAACAGAAGAGTAAATCCTCAAGTTTGGAAGTTGCTAAGATTTAAGCAAATTGTCTGCTGTGTGAGTGAGTGTGTGTGTTCTCTGTTCCTTGAGAAAGAGACTTTTATTTGGCAGTAGAGCTAGAGGAGATCCTTTAAAAGTTTTACAGAAAGCCTAATATTTTGAATCCCCTAAATATCTTCAATACTGGCCCTGGTTTTTGTGCTACATAAAAGATAGGAGAGCAGTATCTCTACAATGAACTTTACTCCTAACTTCTTGTCGTATTAAAATGGATGAAAATAATGTCAGCACATTTCAGCAGTAGTGTGGGTTATGGTTCAGCCTGTGATAAATCAATTAATCTAGATGCAGGAAGAAAGATTTTTAGTTTTCTCACGTTATGTCACTTTTTTCTTAAAATGCTACCCACCAGTAGTTCCAGTTGTGTGCCAGTTTATTTAGATGTGAGTTTCATCTGTTTTGTGAAGATGGCCTTAAGTGAAAGTATGTGCATGGACATTTACCTTGGCTTTCAGAAACCTATGAGTGAGAAGTATAATAACTGAGTCCTCTGTTCCTTCTGTCATTAATCTCTTAAGATGTCTTATTTTATAGTGTGTTGGAAAGATCATAGCTAGTAATTAGAAGGGGGATAGCAGTCACATATTAAATTAAGTTTATGGTCTCACATTGAATATCATGTTAACTATAATCAGACAGACTTATTCTTTGCTTTCATGAGAACCCAATTTTGAACTTAAAACACTAAATTCACAGCTAGAAAGCATTTTGCTCACTAAAAAATATGTCGGAAATTCTAAAATTGTCTTAAGTGTTTTCTAATGAGGCCATAAGATGACGTTTTTAAGAAATAATCGTATTTAGAGGTACATTTTAAGTGTACATTCTCCAGGAATCTTAATTTTTAATAATCATAGCCCTCACTTATAAGTAGTCATCAGATGGGGATCTGTCCTTAGTGGCCAATCTTAAATTTAAATAAATGTAGGTGCAAGAATCCATCCGTCCACACAAATTGGAGACGGTCAAGAAGGAAATCTTTTGATGATGGCCATTCTGACCTGTGTGAGATGATATCTCATTGTAGTTTTGATTTGCAGTTCTCTAATGATTAATGATGTTGAGCATTTTTTCATGTGTTTGTTGGCAATCTGTATATCTTTGGAGAAATGTCTACTTAGATCTTCTGCCCATTTTTAGATTGGGTTGTTTGTTTTTTTGATATTGAGCTGCATGACCTGCTTGTAAATTTTAGAGGTTAATCCTTCGTCAGTTGCTTCATTTGCAAATAAATGTTTTCTCCCATTCTGAGGGTTGTCTTTTGGTCTTGTTTATGGTTTCCTTTGCTGTGCAAAAGCTTTTAAGTTTCATTAGGTCCCATTTGTTTATTTTTGTTTTTATTTCCATTTCTCTAGGAGGTGGGTCAAAAGGATCTTGCTGTGATTT
>NC_041228.1:15195376-15207596 GCF_002837175.3 Physeter macrocephalus | reverse complement strand
TAAAGAAGATGTGGCACATATATACAATGGAATATTACTCAGCCATAAAAAGAAACGAAATTGAGTTATTTGTAGTGAGGTGGATGGACCTAGAGTCTGTCATACAGAGTGAAGTAAGTCAGAAAGAGAAAAACAAATACCGTACGTATGCTAATACATATATATGGAATCTAAAAAAAAAATGGTTATGAAGAACCTAGGAGCAAGACGGGAATAAAGACACAGACCTACTAGAGAATGGACTTGAGGATATGGGGAGGGGGAAGGGTAAGCTGGGACAAAGTGAGAGAGTGGCATGGACATATATACAGTACCAAACGTAAAATAGATAGCTAGTGGGAAGCAGCTGCATAGCACGGGGAGATCAGCTCCTTGCTTTGTGACCACCTAGGGGGTGGGATGGGGAGGGTGGGAGGGAGGGAGGGAGATGCAAGAGGGAAGAGATATGGGGATAGATGTATATGTATAACTGATCCACTTTATTATAAAGCAGAAAGTAACACACCATTGTAAAGTAATTATACTCCAATAAAGAGATATATGTATATGTATAACTGATCCACTTTATTATAAAGCAGAAAGTAACACACCATTGTAAAGTAATTATACTCCAATAAAGATGTTAAAAAAAAAGAAGGAAATCTTTATTAGTAGAACTTAGTTTTTTGTTAACTTAAGTGAAGTTATGCTCTCAGACTGCTCTTTTATTTGATATTAAATACTTTAGATAATTTCAGTAAGTCCTTTTAGAAAGGGAGACTGAAGATAAACACATTGAATTTTTGCTCTAATACCATAGCAGGAAAGTTTGTATGATAAAATTTAAGAAAATCTTTACTCGGTTCTGGAAATTAAAGATTCCAGGATAAAATTAGGGGGCATGGTATTGAAATTTTGTGGGGTAAAAGTACGGTTGTTTAGTTTAGAAACTATTTTAAATCTATTTGAAATTTTTTTTAGAGTCTTGGAAATTCACAGAGAGAATATGAGAAGCAGGTTGTCCTGTACAGTATCCGCAATCAGTTACGATACAGAAATAACTTAGGTAAGTAGAGACATTTTTACATTGAGGTAGAAATGACCATTGCTGAATTACATTTTCATAAATCTCTCCTATCTTTTCATCATATATTTCATAGTACTGAAATTTTTCCATGTACAACCTTTAATAAATTCTATAATGACCCATCACACCTAACAATAATTTGCATTAGCAAGTAGATTTTTCTTTCTAATTCCAATGAAAATTATTTTTTAGAGTACTGTTTATAGATTCATTTTACCTATAGAATATTAATTTTGATTCAGTTGTCCTCTTTTTAGTTTAGTGAGAAAATATGCCAGAAAAGAAGTACGTTCCTTCTTAATGATTTTTGACTTTGAGTTTTGTTTTGGTCTCTATAAATTTTCCAAATAATATAACTTTAATGAAGACTCTTTCTATAATAATTGGAACAAATTTTAAACATAATTGGCTCCATTTTTTAAAAAAAACTTTTTTTAAATGTTTGCTTTTTATTTGTCACATTACTTTGTTTATTCTGTTGCCCTGCTAGTCTTCCCTCCCGTTTGTTACTCTTATTTTAAGCATAGTATTTCAGAGATAGGTTTTCTGTGAAAACGTATTCCATGGAAGTCAGAGGTTTTTTTACATTTAAAACAGAGAAACCAGCAAATAATTTTAAAAAATAGACTTGATTTCATAGAAAACGGCCATTCAGATTGGCTGTCTTGTAAAGTATAGGGATTGGATGGATTATAGCTTATGTTTTTGGGGGGAGACATTCCATGGTCACTTTCTTTGCTTTTTGATTTGTTAAGAATTATTTCTCTACTTTTCTGTCCCATTATATATTTTACTTATATACTCTGAAGTCTGTTTCTTGTGGTGTAATTGTTTCTTTGTTCCAACTTAGATTTGTTTTATTTGTTCTCTTCCAATTTACATACTTTTTAATTAATATTAGTTTGTCAGGTGTTTCTTCTTGCATTTATAATTATATGTAAGTATAAGATCTGAAAACAAACTGGAGAATTTCCCTTTCTTTCCCAGTTAAACATGTCAAGAAAGATGAACGCAAGTACTATGAGGAACTGTTAAAGTACAGTCGAGATCATCTCATGCTGTACCCTTACCATTTGTCAGATATCATGGTAAAGGGCCTGAGGATAACACCATTTTTATATTATACTGGGATTATGGAGGTGAGTTTACAGTGTACGTGAATTTTCAGGGATGGGATGGGACTTCATGTCGGGGACGCTTTGTGAATGATGGCCAGCACTCAGCCACAGTGGACATTGTTTCTGAGTTTATAGTGTAAAAAAGACGGTTGCTTACAAGTTAACTGTTGTAGCCACACTTGTGCAAGTAGTTGTCCTTATCAGTGTTTTCTTAGTGGGAAAGTATCTGTCTTTATTCTGTGTTCTTGAAGACGTTGTTGACCCTTTGTGCTGTTGTAGCGTTAATCAGTCATTTATGTTAGCACAGTTTGTATAAAATTTATTGCTTTTAATACACAGTTAAGGTTGAAAATGTGGGTGACAGAATTGAACATTAAGCTCAGAGAAGCTTAATATATTTAGCTGTTTTCTAACTGTAGAAAGAATAAGTGATGATATAGACCCAACATTATATAATGCATGTTTCAGAAGAATAGAACTGTATTAGTAGTCCTGATTGCTAATCTTTCTGTGATTACTAACTTTTAGATGTTAGCCTTTTTCCAAAGGCCGTTTCTAGGCCTGTGTTGAATAGCTTTAAATAGTAGTTATATACTGTTTTTAAGTGAGCTTTATGTAAAGATTGGCAGTATTTATCTAGTATTCACTCGCTATTCATCTGTTTGAGCGCTGCTGTTCTGGGCTCACCAGCTGCTTGAAGAGCAGAGGGCAGCCTAGAACCCAAGGAGTCGGGCGCCTGTGGCGGCAGCAAGGTTAGCAGCTCCCTGTAGGGCGTGGCTGCCTTCACAGGAGCTCCCTTGCCTGTCTGCTTAAGCGCCTTCTTCACAGGCTTCTGTAGTCCCCTGGCTCCTGTGACCCGTTTTGGAGGAAATACAAAGTAAAGCTTGAGGCCTGGCCGCCCAGGTGTCTGTCAGTCCCTTTCCCTAGAACCAGGGTAGCATACTGAAGGTGGCAGCTAAGCAGTGCCTAGAATAGTTCTGTTGCTGTCTCTCTGATTGTTTTTCTGGTGTTGTCCACAGGTTTGGGGGAGATAATAGAGTGAGGTGTTGTCCCATTTACCAGCTTTCAGTGCATCCATGTGCTTGCTGTTCTCTGGTGTCTGGTTTTATACCATTGGGTATAACTCCTGGGTTAAAAATGGGTCTTATCCCCACAGTAAACAACTGGTTTATTACTGGAGAAACAGATGAGGGTTGCAAGAAGCTGGATACTGAGTTTGACTCTTGCTGGTTGGGATTTGGAGGAGCAAAGTCTGCTGAGCAGTTAAGGACTTTGTCGGCAATGCTTGTCTTGGATGCTTGTTGATGGAGCTATGACACACTGTTGGGCCTTCTCTCGGCATTCTCTAATCCTAGGGTAGGGGTCTAGGATCAGGTATGAAGTGTGGAGAGCCTGGAACCCTGAACTCTGAGAGAGGTGTTCCTTGCATAGCTTCCACAGGGCAGAGGTTACTGGGCAACTGTCTGGGCTTCATAGAGCGCTGTGAGGAACCCAGACCTGAAAGCCTGACCTTCAGTTGCTAGGTTGGGACCTCGTGGTACATGCCACACTGTGACATGCATGCTCTAGGTTGCCAGGTTCTGATCTCAGTGCTTCCTGTGACAAGGACGTTTTGCATTTAACATTTACGTTTTTTTCTTTTTAAAAGGACATTATGAACAGTGAGAAAAGTTACGATTCATTGCCCAATTTCACTGCTGCTGACTGTAAGTATTTAATTATGCTGCACGAGGCAGTGTTTAGAGTGTCTTTGTGCATGCGTGCTCGTGTCTTTCATTATTGTGCTTTTAACCTGAAAGACTTGAAAGATAAGAACAGCAAGCAACCTTATTGATAGGAATTTTATCAGGTGATACAAGTCAAGTATAAGATTTAGTCTAAATGTCTAAGAGAGGAATATTTTGGAGTGGTAGAATCAGAAAAATGGGACTAGTCTCTCTGTATTTCTAGAGAATGAAGTTCTTTCTGATACTTGGGCTGTGGTGTATACCAAATGAGGAAAGAAAATTTGTGCACAATATTTTTGCAGCACGATATATGGTTGTTACTGACATAATTTGCTGGTGTTTTATTATGCTTATTTTAGTGAAGTGCATATTTGAAATGTGACATAGTTCTGTTGTGTTAAGAAGAAACTTTTGCTGAGAAGTACATTTTGACTTCCTGGAATTGGGAGGACTTCTGCTTTTTAAAAATTTTCTCAGTTAGCATTGTCAAAAGTGTCAGCTTGAATTCACCTCTCCCAGTTGCTTGTCTTTTATATTTTGTTTGAAGAATTCTTTTTAATTTGATATTGATCATCTGTCATTAATCAAAAGAGGAATGAAAGTCAAAGGTTTTTTCCTAGTAGGTTGTGAGTGTACTGACATTTCAAGATGTATTAAATGATTTTAAAGGAAAGGCTCTTTCTTTTAGGTCTAAGGCTTCTTGGCATAGGAAGGAACCAGTACATTGATCTAATGAATCAGTGTAGATCATCAAAAGTAAGTTAGTTGTTTCCCTTCCCTTCTAATTTCTTGTCCTCCTTATCACACAATCTGATTAAATTTTTAAGTAGTAGAAATAATGAATTATGATTTCTTTGATCAAATAAAATATGCTTAATACAGAAACAACTCATCAGTATCTCTAGGTTATAGCTTAAGTGATTATTGAATTAAAAATATCTAAGGCATAAGATATTTCATTTATTTTTAAAAATTAACTTTGCTCTGCTGGTTTTTTCACGTGCTCATTCCACTCCCAGGGTTCACTTCATGGGTGAAATCAGTACACATTTTCCAAATGCATTTTCACCTGGGTTTCCTTTGAACTTCTGGATTTAGATCCAGATTTAATGATAGTGTTTTGAAGTAATTTACTTTGAAATAATTTAAGAATGACTTTCTCCATTCAGTATATCTAGAATACTTCAGATTTTAAAACATGAGAATTTTAACAGATATTTATTTAGTCCGTTGGAAACTGTCTTGTTATACTATTATCAATAAAAAAAGAAAGTAGTAATTTTAGATTGATTGCAAATTCTCAGATGTTTGTACCATTGCAGAAATTTTTCAGACGGAAAACGGCCCGTGATCTTCTACCAGTAAAGCCGGTGGAAATTGCCATAGAGGCATGGTGGGTGGTGCAGGCTGCATATATCACAGAAGATGACATAAAGGTAGATAACTTTAAAAGTTAAACATAGGATTTTTATTTTAAAAATTATTTTATAATTTTTAACTATAGTTACATAACTTTTTTTAAAAAAGTAACACTAGTTGGTTTTCCTGAAGGAAATTAAACTTAAATTCAAAATTGTAAATGATCTTAGTAGGCTAGAATATTGGTGGTTTTCGAAAATACTCTTTAATAATCAGGGAGACTTGACTTGGTTCATGTACAGTCATCTGGGGATTTTACTTACATGTTTCATGTAAAGTGACGTGTTGCCACAGCTACCAGCAATAGTATTGCCAACGGTTTTTGAGCACTTGCTGTGTGCTCAGTGTGCCAGGCACTATTCCAGCTGCTTTTTCTATTGTCTCATTTGAGTCTCATCACAACCCCAGAGCTGTGTATTATTTGTAGCCTCTTTCACATGTGAGAAAAGTGAGCGCAGAGAAATGAAGTAATGGCTCCAGTCACAGTTCTAGTAAAGGTCTGGGATTTTAACCCAGGCAGTTTGCTGTGCTCTTAATCACTGTGCTGAACTGCTGTACTGAAGTGGTAAGTGCTTGATAGGGAACAGTGTCAAGATCAAGGGAAATACTATTCCCAGTGGTCACATTTGCTCTAAGCTTTATACGTTTTAGAAGGGATGTTGATTTAGGGGAAAGAGGTGGAATAGCAGACGAGGTGCCTAGAGACCAGTCATATCCCTGTGGCTGAAGGAATTAAGTGAGCGTGTGGATTTTTTTTTTAGTTGGCATTTTGTTTTACTTCCGAGGACAGAATAAATCTAGTGAGTGCAAGGCTTAGAAATTCTGCTTCAGTGCATTTACTTCCAAGCAGAGATGTCAGACTGTGTCATAAGATAGTGATCTTCTTGTCAGTGATGATAATCCTGTGGCATGTGAATAAACTTCTGATTTGAGAGATCCAGAATCAGCAAATGGATCAGATTCCTATGCAAAGAAGATGAGTAAATATTAGTATTGATTAGTGAGCACATTACTTACCAGCAAGTATTGGCACTTAAAATTGCTTTGTTGTGTGACTTCTGTTGGTAGCATATTTTGGCACCTTAATTGATGGTTGTGTGTGGCATTTTTTGTTTGAATTCTAGAGTAAAAAATGAAAAAAATATGTAGTTCATTCAACTAATGACATATAATCATTGGTTTAAACATGAATAGATTTCAGGAAACTTATCAGTTAGTTAATTTGGACAGAACCTAATTGAAAATATTTTGCTTTTCCTAGATATGCACTTTGCCCGAGAAATGCGCTATTGATAAGATCATTGATGCAGGCCCTCAACTCTCTGGATCACTAGATTACAATGTAGTACATAGTAAGTGGTTAGTAGAAATGGTCTTTTGTCAACATAAAAAATTATTTTAAGCCATCAACAATTTATAGCAATTATTTATCAATTAGGTAAGAACAGTAATATTTCCTAAGGCATGTTATTGTTTGAAATGTGACCTTAGTCCATTGTTTTCCAGTGTGGCTGTAATTAGTCACATAGATCAGAAATTTATACAAATGAATCATAAGAAAAATTTTGCAGTTCTGAGCATTTGAGGGAAACCAAGATTTGAAAGCTTTGATGTAATTTTTTTTTCTTCTATCTTACTTTTTTCCTTTTCTTATACCATTAAGTTGTAAGAATCTTTACAGAAAATCAGGAATAAAGTTTTTATTTTTTTATGTTACAGTGTTTACTGTTTCATCTTAAACAAGATACTTTTGCTTCTGTAGGTTTATATAACAAAGGATTTATTTATCTGGATGTACCAATATCTGATGACAGTTGTATAGCAGGTAAATATGTGCTAATATTTCTCAGTGATTTTTGAATGGCTACTACTAGGTGCTGGGCACTGTGTGTCACCCTATTAAGTTAGACACATATCATTCTGGGATCTTTGATATTAGAATTTTTCAAAGAAAAACATATCTTCCTCATTACGTTGCAACTCACTGAGGTGGTTTTAGTTAAATTCCTTTCATTTTTATCTTTTGTTGATGTAAGCACTGTATTAAAATAGAAATCTGAGATAAATTTCTCACAATCCTATATCAAACCAGTGCTTTTATACATTTATGTCACCTTTTAAACCTTGTTCAGTGCATAAGTTTCTACATATATTCAGTAATATCATAGAATTATATCTTCTTCACTTTACATTATTTATTTATTTATTTATTTATGGCTGCATTGGGTCTTCGTTGCTGCGCGCGGGCTTTCTCTAGTTGCGGCGAGCAGGGGCTACTCTTTGTTGCGGTGCGCGGGCTTCTCATTGTGGTGGCTTCTCTTTGTTGTGGAGCACGGGCTCTAGGCACACGGGCTTCAGTAATTGTAGCACATGGGCTCAGTAGTTGTGGCTCGTGGGCTCTAGAGCACAGGCTCAGTAGTTGTGGCGCCCGGGCTTAGTTGCTCTGCAACATGTGGGATCTTCCCAGACCAGGGCTTGAACCCGTGTCCCCTGCATTGGCAGGTGGATTCTTAACCACTGAACCACCAGGGAAGTCCTTGTTCTTCATTTTTACCTGACATATCTGTGTCTTATATTTTCATTTCACTACCATCTTTTTTATCTTTATCTCTTCCTCCCTTCCTCTTCACCCACCTCCCCAAGTTAAATCAATATTAAGACCCTTGTATATTTCAATTTAGTAAACCATTCCCCTGTTGCTGGTTATTTAGATCATTTCCTTTTTAAAATATTTTATTCTTTTTTATTTTATGTATTTATTTTTTTGCCTCAGTGGTGATGTGGTTAACATTCTTGGACACATCCTTGGCTTTTTTTTCCTCTAGATTAGATTTCTTACCAGTTTGTAGAAGCACTTGTTATATTAAGGTTATGTATTATAAGTGTGTTTTCCGTCATATCTTTTAGGTATTATTCTTGTTTGTGATATCTTTTACCATTCTGAAATATTGCGTAATCAAGTACGAAGTGTCAAAAAATTCCAGGGACCTTACTGTTAACAAATGAGTATTAGGGCTTTTTACAAAAATACTCCCTCATATCAGGTTATCATAGTCTAGTGTGTCCTGACCTTTATTTTGTATTTGTGTTACCATGTGTTTCTGGCCAGGCCTTCCTTGTCTTTTTTTTTCCTATAACTTTCTTTGCTATTTCCAGGTATTTTTCTTTATTTTCATTTTTGTTAATGTATTTTTTGAGTAGGCAGTAATTATGATTATAAAATACTAAATTTACAGAAGAGTATAAAAAGTCTGCTTCCCATGCCTGCCCCTAACCAGTCAGTTCCTCTCTCAGCCGCCACTAAGTTTCCTGTATATTCTTCCAAAAACATACTAGGCACATAGGCATATATGTATATATCCTTTTTTGTGTGGTTTTATTCTTACGCAGATGGTGTATCCAGCTCATACTTTGCTTTTTTAACTTAATATATTATACACTGAGACTATTCCATATCTCTTTATGTAGAGTTGCCTCATTCTTTCTGCCTAGATGTAAATTGTGTATTTCTAACCTTTTAGTGCTTTGGTTTCTTCATCTCTAAGATAGGGTATAGTTTTGAACAACTCAACATTAAGAGGATTAAGTGAAATTGTATATATAAAGTAGCTAGTAGTGTCGTCTGGCACTTAGTAAGTGTTCAGTAAACGTTTACACTTCTTATTCACACAGCTGAGAATGTAGGAAAAGAATTAATTATATTAAAAAATGGGATTACTAAAATATTTCTAAAAAGAAACCTTTGATCCTTACCAGTCCTTGGATGATTGGAAATATGGGTAGCACTAAATCAGAAAATGACAGGAGCCAGAGGTGTAGAGTAGATAGCCTG
The DNA here is from genome assembly GCF_002837175.3 of Physeter macrocephalus. Lineage (NCBI taxonomy): Eukaryota > Metazoa > Chordata > Mammalia > Artiodactyla > Physeteridae > Physeter > Physeter macrocephalus. The sequence continues at coordinate 15,198,434 of NC_041228.1, read as the reverse complement.
TCCTGATGTACACATTGTGGCTCTTCACAGTGCCTTCATTTTGACCACTTGAATTTTGTCTCATAACTCTCTGTTGGGAATAATTTAGGTTTTGGGTGCAATTAGGTGGCGTTAGGGTTAGAGGACACAGGGACACCCGAATCCTGCTATGGCCTAGGCACACGCCTTCTTCCCACGGTGTTTTCAAGGGAAGTGTTCCCACAGGGGAGGACGGCAAAGGAAAGCAGAGTGCCTCTTTCTTGTTGGTCAGGCAGAGCACTCTAGTCAAGTGGGTTAGAGCGTTGGGACCAAAGAGATGGAGAGAAGTGAGTATGGATAAACAGGTGGGGAGCATCCATCGGGCAGCCTCTTGCGCAGAAGGTCTTGACCCTCTTCCCATCGAGGAGGTTACAGAATAGAAAGCCCCAAAGAGCAAATTATACCAATGATAAATGTGGCAGCCACGCAGATGAATTTCCCCTTTTCTCAGGATGGAGCAGGGATGATGGGAGGGGGCAGAGAGCCAGTACCTTCTGTCCACCTGGTTTTGGATAGCATGGTAATTTGCAGTTCTTGCTTCTCTGCTTTAGACCAGCCACCTGCTGCCTAAGATGCATCAGAAGCACACCCTTGGCAGGCTTCCCCATTCTGAAGCAGCACCGGCCCCCCTGCCTTTCTACCAAGTCCATGCCTCTAGCACTTCCCTGCCTTAGTAATGCTGAGAGGTCCATGGGGATGAAATTACTCTTTGTAGGATTTATGCTCTGCCATAAGAGTCCACTCTGTGTAGACAGCATTGCATATGACCTTACTTTGGGAGTTTTAGGAAAACTTGCTGTGGAGTTGGTAAAATGAATCAAAAGCTGAATTCAGTCCCTAAGTTGGAGATCTCTTTTCAATTAGATATTTGAATTAAACTTTCTCATTTTATAAAATTATATCACTGAGAAAAGTCTGTTTTGTTTATTTTAGTTCCACCTCTTGAAGGCTTTGTAATGAATCGAGTGCAAGGTGATTATTTTGAAACTCTACTCTATAAGATATTTGTTTCAATAGATGAGCATACTAATGTTGCAGAGGTAAGTATGATAGCATCTTATGAAAGAACTTAACCTCAAGATTATAAAATAAGTTTGTGTAAAGTAGATAAAATTATTTAATGATATAATTAAAATATTTTCAAAATCCACCCATGGTTAGATCTTGGACCATTAATATACTTAAGTTCACTCTTCTGAAGTTACTTCCTGCATATGTATATTAAAATTTTTGTAGTTAATAGCTTATGAATGGGTTAAATAACTTTATATGACTTTATAATAAAAGCATTGTAGACAGTTGACTGATCTGGAAATTTTTTTATTTTGAATAAGGTGAAATTAAAGGCTAAGTAATTCAGTTGTTATGGTCACTGCCTGGATTTGTACTCCTCTAAGTGTCTTAGAGATATGGAAAGAAAAAAATTCTGATTACAGAGTTTATTCAGACTCAGTTATTAATAATTTAAATTTTTCTGATTATGGTTAAATTGTCTATTATAACTGTGTAATATGCTTATGAATCTTAGAATGTAAAATATTTTTAAAATTTTATTTTCCAGCTTGCAAATGTTCTTGAGATAGACCTATCCCTGGTTAAGGTATGTAATTTTTATACTCTTTTCACTTGTGATAGGAATACTGAATGGATTATAGATTTTTGTCTTGATACTGCAAAACGGAAGCAGTGAGATTCTTATTAGCTGTCAGAGGAAGTGTGCACAGTCGGGGTGCTTACAAAGATAGAGAAGAGCAAAATAAGAACCCTGAACCAGTATTCCATCCCAGGGAGTGAAAGCTGTACTCACACATTTGTGTCCAGCAGGAAGCAACCTGACTGGTGTCTTGTAGTGAAGTCACAGTATCTTGTAATGAAGTCAGATAAAGCAACAACTTCCGCTTCTTTGCGGGTGGATCTAGGGACGCCCAGGCCAGACAGTTGGGAGCATTCCTTCTCCTACATATGTGAAGACCTTAGGGGAAGACTAGGCCTATTGAAAATTTTTTCTTCTAGTTATGGGATGAAAATGTTTGAGGCTCACTGTAAGCATAGTCCATAACAATTTTTTCTCTACAAACATTCTGAAGTCTAGTTTATTTCAGATGTTCATTTCCTTTATATTCCTTTCAGAATGCTGTGTCAATGTACTGCCGATTGGGGTTTGCCCATAAGAAGGGACAAGTAATAAATTTGGATCAACTTCATTCATCGTGGAAGAATGTTCCATCCGTAAACAGATTAAAGTAACTCATTTATTTAGTAGGAGAGTTTCTTTTTGAAAAAAAGCATTGTTTTACATACAAAATTTTTACGTATTCAACTGAGGTGAACCATATATATTAGTGGTTGTTAGTTTTGTGTGTGTGGTAATCTTTCTTAGAATCTGATGAAAACTAAAATGCTTTCCCCAGAGAAAAGCTCATACAATATTTTACATACAATTTTTAAATGTTCTCAAATTTCCTGAAGCCTATCCATGGGTTTAGTTAAGAACCTTTTCTGTGTGTGCAGAGTATTTTGGGACTGTGTCTCAATTTTGGGCTTGAATGTAAGAGTGGATTTAGGTGGATGTTCATAATTTAAGTACTGACTTCAGTAGCTGTTTTTATATATGATCATTTATATGATTTTTAAAAAGTGAATGTATTCTTCATTAATAGGAGTACTTTAGATCCACAAAAGATGCTCCTATCATGGGATGGCGGGGAAAGTAGGAGTCCTGTACAAGAAGCTTCATCGGCTACTGACACTGATACAAATAGTCAAGAAGATCCAGGTTAGCAGTAACTCAGTTTGAGTCTGTCTGTAGATTAGCCATGTGTCTGCACATACACTCATAAAGCAAACTCTCCAGGCTTACAGTTATTTTGTAGTTTGTTCTGGATTTCAGTCATTCAAAAGTAGTCTTTGAGGGGCTTCCCTGGTGGCGCAGTGGTTGCGTGTCCGCCTGCCGATGCAGGGGAACCGGGTTCGCGCCCTGGTCTGGGAGGATCCCACATGCCGCGGAGCGGCTGGGCCCGTGAGCCATGGCCGCTGAGGC
>NC_041228.1:15168111-15195330 GCF_002837175.3 Physeter macrocephalus | reverse complement strand
AAAAAAAAAAAAAAAAAGTAGTCTTTGAGTACTTACCCATATGTTGGGCCTTGTGGTAGATCTTAGGGGTATAAAATTGACAAGGATATGGTAGTTTCCTTCCAAAAACTAAGTCTGGAGAGTATAACCATAAAAACTACCACAGTGTGAGAAACATTATGGTGCTTGTGGAGAGCAAAGAGGAAGAGCCCTCTTTCTGCCTAGAGAGGTTTAGGAGCCTTCATGGAGAAGATGATTTTTGGGTTGAGAATGAATAAGAGCATGCCAGCTGGCGAGTGCAGGAAGGCCATTGCTTGGGCTAAGCACAGAGGGAGGCAAAGCATAGTGGATGAGCGGGCTGCACATGGTTTTGTGTTGGGAGGGGAGAGGGGCACACAACATGGGCTTCTACTCCTACCCTAAGTAGCTCTGTTACCTGAGCCAGGTGACTTGTCTGTAGAGGTTAGGCTAGTTAGTCTTGATCTGAAAGTGATCAAGTCTTGGTTTATTATTGGTTTTCAAAAAATTTACTACAAAAGTGAGTGCCTTTAAAAAAAAATTTTTTTTTAACTTTAACTTTTTTTATCTCTGTGTTGGAGATAGGTAGGATTGGGACCTCTTACGACTACAGTGTTACCTATATTATGTACTTTCTGATTATTAAATAAAGCTGAAATGAAATACTTTCTCATTCCAAATGATAAGCAAAGAACAGTTTTCATTTACTTGATTTTTAAACTATGATTTTTATTTCCCCAAACAGACACAGCCAGTATAAGCAGTTTGAGTTTGTCTACAGGATATACAAAGCGTATTGCATTCCTGTTTGACTCAACTCTTACTGCCTTTTTAATGATGGGAAACCTTTCACCAGTAAGTCAGATTCTTGTTTAAATATGAAAATGTTTAAAATAAAGATTAGATATAAAATAATTCAGTGCTTTTATTTCTTTTTTTAAGTACTAGATTTTTTCTGGAAAATGCAACTGCCTTTGTTTTATATTCCTTAGAGGAATGTCGGAACTTTTTAGTGAGGGCTACTTTTGTAATTAGAAAAATAAGCTCCTCACCCACCCTTAAGTTTAAATGTATTGGAAAGCGTAATATAAATCTAAGATGCTTAGCATTCAAAGGGAAAACTACAACTTATTAATAATAGGCTCAAATAAGGTACATTTTAGTTTTGTTTTTGTTTCTTTATTGCAGAACTTGAAAAGCCATGCAGTCACAATGTTCGAAGTTGGCAAACTCTCAGATGAGTCTCTGGACAGCTTTCTTATAGAACTAGAAAAGGTAAATCTAGATAGCTTATTATGGGATGTCAAGGCGTTTGGAATCTTCTCTTGCTTAATAAAACATCAGTTATTGATTATGTAGATTTTTCGTATATTCTTGTTCACTCCTACCTCATTCGCGCTTTAATACCGTGGCAGTCATTTAGGCTTGAACATATCGAGCGGACGAATGAATTTTGTGATTTAAAAACAGTGATTTGTCTACCTCATCTAAGCTGTTGGCATAATTTGCTATAATGAAGAAATGGGGTATAAAAATCTTAAGTCTATGTGTAATTTTTAAATTGCACTTTTCTAAAACAGCCTTTAACTTTTTTTTTCAATATGATTCTAAGATCTACTCTTAAGCAATTTTATTTGAAGTTTTTGTTCCACTTATCTTAAATCTGGAACAGTGTCCCTGGGTATCGTATTTATGTCCACTCTCACTACCCTTTTAGCATCTTGAAGACTTCAGCCATATTTGCTCTTAACCATCTTTTTCCTCATGAGTACAGCCTAGTTTTCCTTAGCTGTAAATCTTGATTGCCCTTTTGGTGTTTTTCATTCCCTGGATATTTTATTCTGTCCTCTGCACTTCTTTATGCACACAGTTTGTGTGCCTAATCTATTCTTTGACTAATAATTTTGGTAACTTTTGTGCGTTAGTGATGAACTCATGTATGTTTAGAGAATTTTTTATGATTTTGTACTTCCTTTACATCTCAGAAAAAAAAAAGACTTACCATAACATTTTTTTCCACTCCTCCTTCTCCATAGGATTTTTACTTTTTTAGTGCCTGAGATAATCCTTGTTATTAGTCTCTGACTTTTATCTTTATATTTTTATTATTTCCTCAATACTTTTAATATCTTGTTTAACCCTATTTCTTATTGTGTATCATCTTTTGCCGGTAAATTTTTTACATTTAGCACATTTTAACATGTTTTCCTGATTTTTATTTTTTTTTAATTTTTCTCACCTCAACTAGTGTTTTATCACGTATAGCAAATTGGAAGATCCCTTTTACACTTTATATATCTGTATTCTTTTTTACCACATAGTCATTCTTGGGAAAGCCGTTTAGTCTGAAGTTTAGTTTTTAAAAATAGTTTCTTAGCTATTTTTTAAGCTTCATCTTGATTAATCAGTTGATCTTATTAATTTCATGCAAATCTAATTTAGTTATTTCCCCCTGTAGACCTTTCCTTCTGTTTCCTGTGTTTCTGGAATGTTTATGTTTTTACATATTAAACAGGTGACTGACTCAGTGTCAGAGAGCATACATGGAAACCCACTGAAGGCAGGAGTTTTGTCCACCACTCTCTCCTTACATCCTAGAGAGGTCATAGCACATAATAGGGGCTCAGTGAATCCTTGTTGAGTGATTTTAAGCTGTATGTTCAGCAATGTTGGACAGCTATGTTGAATCACGTACTCCATCGTTCCTTGCAAAGTTGTGAACAGGGTGATAAGATAGTGGCATAATTGGTGACCATGGATTGGAGTACTTTTCTGGATGAAACAGAATATATAGATCTTAGAGTTTTTAAAGCACCTTATTTGAATCATATGGAACATACAACATATAATGGTACAATTTAGCATTACTTGGTTGCTGAAGTTGTTGGTTTTACTTGCTGGGTTAATTTCTGTCATCTTCAAAGGTATAGTCACATGGAAGCCCAACCACGATTGGGGTTGATATTTGTTTCAAAATCGCCTGGGCAAATTTTTGATTTACTGATTTTAAATATCTTAATATCTCTCCTGTATGGTTATATACTAGAATGAATGGCATGAGAGTGGTTTTTGTTGCAAAATTTGTTTTCTCTTGGTTTAGGTTCAGAGCACTGGTGAAGGAGAAGCACAGAGATACTTTGATCATGCACTCACTCTGAGAAACACAATATTGTTTCTGCGTCATAATAAAGATCTAGTTGCGCAAACTGCACAGCCAGACCAACCCAATTATGGTATGATAAAAATACTTGATTTTGAAGACATGATCCTGTGGAACTTCTTTCTAAGAAATTAAACAGGTCATGCTCACTTATTTACTCATCACTTATTTAAAACATTTTGTGTAGATAGCACATTGAATTATAACTGTTGGCTTGTTCTGTGAATTTCTTTACTCGTCAGCTGTTCCTTATTTTACTGTTTCTCTTTTATGTGCCACTGACTTTTGTAGTATCTAAATTTGTTTAGTTACCTACAAAAAGAGTTGGAGTGTTAATTTGTTTAAGTAGCTGGATGGGATATAGAATAGGCATCTGTTTTGAGAGACAGATTTTGGACAAATGCCAAAATTTATTTAGGAAGCATGAAATATCAAGAATGAAAGATTCGTTATATAAAGATAATAAACAGGGTCTTCCTATTTCAAATGCTGCTATAATAGTTACTAAAGTATTTTACTTTAAAGAATAAAAAAGGGAACAGATAACCTCATTTCAAAGAGTTAAAGAAAGAAATGGAAGCAGTTTTAATCTCTTGATGAACTCTAATGTGGCTCTTGCCCCTAGTGTGCTCTCTCAGTTTCGTGATAGAAAGGGGTTCCCGAACTTTAGTTGAACTGGTGGTATTAGCTCCTAAATTGTGGAGTGGCACCCAGGAATGTGTGTTTTTAAAAAGATGCAATACCTTGGGCACCAGTGTAAGAGCATTACACTGTGAATGTAATTACATTGTGAAGTCTTCAGACATTCACAGGAGTTGCATTTTGGGACACTGTGAATTCTTAGCACCAGTATCACATTTAATTTCACTCATTCTTTCATTTACCTAAAAGTTCTCTTTTCTGGCCAAGAACCGTCATTTTCTTAGTCATACCCATTTTCGTTCTACTGCTTTCATCAGCACCTGGCTTTCTTTTCAGCTCAATTAAAAAAATTTAGGGCAGAATCACTTGTCACTTCACAAGAGTTGTTGCAGAGGAGAGGACAAAGATGCTGGGTAGTTTAGCTGAGTGAGGCTAGACACACTTAGTACCTAGTGACTCACTTCTTCAGCCTTGGGGTGTTTGGTTCAGAGTTGTGCTTTAGCAGTATTACAAATGCTACCATGCTGGAGCTCCTTCTGAGGTTATTCATAAACAGTTGAAACTGAGAATGTTAAATCACCAAACACCGAGAGTCTAAAGCACTTATTGATAAGCATTTGTTGACAGTAACCATTTTTTGGTTACCAAATATTAGATCATGTGACCTAGCAGTGAGTGGCACAGTCTTAAATATGTCTCTGGATATACAAATCCTGGAATTTCTGGGACTTTTTAGTGACTTATCGAGATAATGGGTTAGAATATTTGAACTGTTCTGTTATAGCCATCTTTTACTGCCCATCATAGAGTCCAAGAATATTAGTGCTAGTGACCAGCCAGGGGTAGCTCAATTTATAGATAAAGAAATTGAAGCTTATCTTGGTTAAATCTCCTGCCCATTTAGTCATTAAAACCCATATAATTAGTAAATGGAAGAGCTGGGACTTGAATCCATGTCTCTTGAATTTTGTTCCTTTGCTCCCTTCCTTACATCATCTTCTCTTGAACACTCAGGTTTTTATTGATTTATTCATCAACAATTCGTTGTTTAATAGGTTGGGCTAAACTTTGTTTTTCACCATGAATAGTCTGTCATCAACTAAGTTAAATGGTAAACCTAAACCTGTGTGAAAGTAAAGTATAACTCTAATCTTTAAGGTATATTTAATAGTTGACTATTTCTGGAGCTTAGAATAATTGATGTGGCTCCAAAGTTAAAATGTGATTAACTCCTCCCTCCCCATGAGACCAAATGGGCAGTTGTTTATGAAGTTTCATTCTTTTAACCAGCCTTTCTGAACTGGGGCTCCTCATTAGAACCACAGAACACAGAAGATGATTTAAGTGACTGTTTCTCAATTTTTCTTATAATGGTGTATAACTAGTACCATTCTAGATTCATAGAAAAGAAGGTCATTCATTCCAGATAAAGAATAACTTTTTCGGGCATTAGGGCTTAATACTCTCCATGTTGAGAAAGGTAACTTTCTGTAGGTGCCAGGAGTGATAACTTAATCTTACTCCTTTTTAAACAAGAAATTCTGTAGTATTGGTGTTTACGCATCTTGTTTTGAGTAGCAAGAAATTTTTTTTTTTTATGTCACTAGTAATTTGTAGTTTGAGCGTATCATGTAGTACTTGGTATTCACTGTAAAGCAAAAAGCCTTCTGATACTGTCATAGAAGCAAACCTCTGATATGTGTGAAAAAGACTAGTTTCTTAGTAATCTTTTGGTTTTAGACAGCATGAGGCACTGCTTAAAAAACAGAAACAATGTGTGGTCTAACTTTTTTTCATTCTATAAGCATAATTTTTTTTTCCAGGTATCTTTGTCTTTAAAAAGATATCTTTTCCCTAGGATCAGTGCAAGTGAGACCTTAAAGCCACTGTTTGTAATTTGGCAGTCTAGTACTATGAAATGTTTAGAAATTAAACCTCATTTGTAGAAAAGCAATCACAGTTGTAAAAACTTTGTTTTAACCACCATCACCTCTTTAGACTTCCTTCCATATCCTAGTATTCATTAAATATTTTCTTTACTTGGCATTGACAATGTTGAGTTTTACCTGAAGCTTCTCACCCTTTTGTGTTTCAGAAAAGGGCTTACTGCAAGGACCCACCCTTTCTCATATAACTTAGTTAAGATCACAGGCACTCCCCTTGTTTATCTGTGAGAGGCCAGACACAGACAGACCCTCCAAATTCCCTTTATCTTTTTAGAGAGCAGTAGGACTGGTATTTTCCAGAAGGGTTAAGAAGGGGAACACTTAAAGCATGCTAAGTGAGTTCCTGCTTTATGGACTACAATTTAGGCACATGTTTCTAAATGAGGTATTCTTGCCCTTCTGGTCAATTCAGAACTTGGCTGCAAAGTTTTTATAGAGATTGAAAGTTGGGGGAGGGAAGGATACAGCTTTCCCATGGCACTTAGGCTTTCATAAGATGCCACTGCCGTGATGGAGAGGAAGTAAGATAAAGCAAACATTTTTAAAGTATAAGGTTAGCCTGAAGAAACACCAGTAGACAGTTATCTTTCTGGACCAGAGAATAAAGACTTTTAGCTTTAAGTCTTAAAGAGTCTATTGGTCTCCTAGGAAATAAAGGGCTTTTTAATAGAGATATTCTACCTTATTAAAAAAATTTAAGTCTCAAGGCAGTTATCACTGTTTCATCTTAGACTTTTTTTTCCACATTGTCAGTCTTTCATTCTATGTATGTGATCGATCATAATTCAGGTTTTCCTCTGGATCTCTTGCGCTGTGAAAGCCTTCTTGGGTTGGACCCTGCAACTTGCAGCAGAGTTCTAAACAAAAATTACACACTGCTTGTTTCCATGGCTCCTCTCACCAACGAAATCCGGCCTGTCAGCAGCTGCACCCCTCAGGTAAAGACTCCCTGGGAAGCTCACTCGGCTGCCATTTCATCCTTCCTCATGGCAACTTGAAGGAGAGGTTTATCAGTCTTATTAATTCTCAATTTGTACATAACCCGATATTAAAATCATCAACTCAGAAAGCAGCTTTGTATTTTTTGCTGTTGTAAGATGTTCAGTTTGTGAGGTATAATTGGTACATTTTATATATCTATTATCTAGTGACTAGTGACACATTCAATTAAAATTTTCTTCTTGAATGCAGGATTTTAAAGAAAATGTTTTTGGCTGCTCTGAGAAGGAAACCTGGATTACCTTGAGGGATAAGATAAATTTAATTAGGAAAAATGAAATATTTTGGAAGTGGGGCTGTGATGCTAAATAGGCTGAAAAGAAAAGATTATGCTTGAAAGCTAGAACTCTGGTTATCTTTAAAATGGTGAAAATGACTTCTGGTCTTTTACTTTTTAGAAATAGATCAGTTGCGTTTGTTTGTATACTTAGCAAGGCCATTGTGACATGTACCATTTTCAAAGAGTGAGGTTTGTGCTCTGTTCTTCAGTGCTACATCCTTCCTGGTTTCCTAGATGTGCTAGGTTTAATGGTGTAGAAGAAAGGAAGGGATTCTTGTACCAGGATGATTTTGTTGCCTGTGCTGATCTAGCTGCCTCAGTGCGCCCACTCCCCCCTTACCCCAGTTTTGTCCTCTGTTCAGGAGGAGTGATTGTAGATTTGCAGCCTCCCGCGCACACGCACACACGCGCGCGCGTGCGCGCGCGCGCACACACACACACACACACACACACACACTCTTCCTTCTATTCTGTAACACAGCCTCTGGTCATAGTAGGAATCCGTGAACTGGATGAATGGTAAGATGGATGGAAGGATAGATAGTCCCTTTTGAGAAGAACTATTAATGATTGTAATAATTAACACTTTGATATAGAGCTTGTTATGTGCTGCCAGGTACTATTTTAAACCTTTAACAATGTCCTTAAGAGATAAGTATTTTGTTGCCATGTTACAGATGAGCAAAATGAGGCACAAGAGCGCTTAAGTAACCTTAGGTGAGATAGGGCTGAGGGGATGAAGCCAAGATTCAGACTTAGGCCATCTACTCCGGAGTCCATTCTCTTAATTGCAGTGATAAGACCTGCTTTCTCAATTCCAGTGTAAGTTTGAAACTGTTTGAATGGATCCTTTAAAATTTATCTTCATAAGGATAATAGCAGTTAACACTTACATGAGGCATTAGCTTTAAGAATATACTTGGTCATTTGTGAAATTTGGCTTCTTTAGGTAAGTATTCACAACTTTATCTTACCTGTTTTATGATTTTAGCATATTGGACCAGCTATCCCAGAAGTCAGTTCTGTCTGGTTTAAACTGTACATTTACCATATCACCAGGCAAGGACCACCATCTCTTTTGCTGTCCAAAGGTACAAGACTTCGAAAACTGCCAGATATATTCCAGGTATGTTGAATGAGGTTTTTTTTAAAATCATTTTTAAGGAGGATAGAAACTGGTAAGCAGTATTATAGATAACTCTCTTAATTTTTTTTTTGTTTCTAAATGCCATGCTGTGTTTTATTCATTTCTTTCCCATAGGGTTATGATCGATTACTAATAACTTCTTGGGGTCATGATCCTGGGGTTGTTCCTACATCAAATGTGCTCACGATGTTGAACGATGCCCTAACACATTCAGCGGTTTTGATTCAGGTACAGTTACCTTATTTGAAACAGTCAGGTTTGGATTTTTATTTTAAAGATCATAATTTGTCTAGATTTCTGCTGAGTCGCAAACAGACATCAGTAATTTGACATTTGTAAAACTGAAATGTAAGGAAACAGATCTGCGTTTTAGTCCTGGCCTTTGTCTAGCAGCTTGGAAGTGGTGGAAACTGCAAAGGCTCTGAAGTTAGACCCAACTTCGAGTTTCAGCCTCATCTTTTGCTACCTGTGTGGCCCTATTTTTTTTTTAATAGTAGCCTTAAAATAGAGATGCAGTTCACATACCATATTCCACAATTGAATTCTGTGATTCAGTGGTTTTAGTGTATTCACAGATGTCTGCAGTCAGCACCACACTCATTTTTACAACATTTTCCTGGACCTTTAGTTCTCACTCACCTATTCCACTTTCACCCCCCGCCACCCCAGCACGACTAATGTACTTGCTGTCTCCCTAGAATGCCTGCTTGGGGCATTTCAGATACATGGAATCATGTAATATGTAGTCTTTTGTGACTGGCTTCTTTCCTGTTGTCAGGGTTCATCATGGAGCATGAGTACTGCATTCCTTTTCATGGCCAAATAATATCCCCTTGTACGACGAAATGCATTTTGTTTATCTGTTCATCAGTTGATGGACATTTGGATTGCGTCTACCTTTTGGCTATTATGAATAATAATAATCACTGTTAAAAACATTTATGTACAGGTTTTTGTGTGGACGTGCTGTCATTTCTTTTGAGTATATCCCTAGGAGTGGAAATGCTGAGTCATATGGTAACTCTGTTTAACTATTTAAGGAACTGCACCATTTTACTGTCCCTCCAGCACTTGGTATTATCTGATTTTTTTATTATAGCCACCCCAGCAGGTGTGAAGTGGTGTGTAACATTTTAGAGATACTTCTCTTATACTTAGTTTCCCATCTGCAAAATGGAGATGGTAATATCTACTGTGTAACAACAAAAAATAATAGTGACAGCTAATGCCAAGGTAAGCATTTTTAGCCTTAGGATTGTTGAGAGAATGAAATGAGAAGGTGTGTATGAAGTGTGTAGCACACTTTCTGGTATGTAGTAGGTTCTTTGTAAAGATTTCATTAATTCATTGAACTAACAATTGTACTTGCCATGTTCTGTACTAATTAATGTGCCTATACAAATAAGATGTGGTCCCTGTCTTCAAGAAACTTAAAGTCTGGTGGGAAACGTTGCATAAGCAGTCACTTCCATTTTTTTGCTGATTGCTGAAGAGAGTTATACATATACAGTGCAAGCATTAAAGAGAAGTATCCTTCTAGCCTTGGGACAAGGACAAAGGCTTAGGGAAAGCTCCTTAGAGAAAATGAGACCCAGGCTAAATAGAAAAGGCTGATTTAGAGGAGAGCGAGGCCAGGCAGAGGGGTCAGCATGAATAAATCTCTGGGTAGAGATTTTATTTCTTTTTCTTCATAACTATTTCTCTGGTGCCCAAAAATAGTGCCTGACTCATAGAAGTTGCTCAGTGAGTGTTTGTTGAATAAATGAATAGGAATACGAAGTGGGGGCATGTGCTAGGGCCTGTAAGCTGTTATGTAATTTTGAGGGGTGAGCTGAAGTATGATGGGACGGTGGTCAGAGATGAGTCTGGAAGAGTAGGCAGGCCCTGGAGGGCAGTGGACCTTAACTGTCCCACTGTAGCGCTTAGACTTTCCCCTTTAGGTCGATGGCAGCCCGTAAAGGGCGCTGAGCGGGGGATTAACGTGGTCAGTTTTGATTTGGAAGATCAGCCTGAAGACTGTTGAGAATGGCTGGGTGGGAGAAGACAGGATTAGGATTCAGTGTTGGAGACCAGATAAGAGATGAGGACAGCCTAGGTCACGGAAGTGGTTATAAGAATGAAAAGGAAGAATTATTACAAATACAAAATAAGTAGAATTGATCAGATGTCTGAGATGGGTGTGGGAAGAGGAAGAATGATTCGTGAGGTACTTGGCTTTTGAAAGTGGAAGAATGATGATATCACACAGAGCCGGTTTATGGGGGCAGGTGAGGTGGTGTGTTTTGGGCCTGTGGGACATTTGGGGGGTGGAGATATTTAGGAGGTTATTGAAATTATTCTGAAATTCAAATGAGAGGTCGAACAGGAGAGATTGACTTGAGTGTCAGCATCAGCACGTGGATGGTAGTAGAAACCGTGAGACGATGCATTAGCCAGCCAGGGCAGACATGAATGAAGTAGGGGTGGGGGGGAGATACACAGTAGAATGGGTTAGACATGGACTGAAGGATCAGTCTGCCTGAATTCACATCTTGATTCCACCACTTATTGGCAATGTTGGGCAAGTTAAATAACCTCCTTGAACTTCAGTGACTTCACCTGCAAATTGGAGATAATAAAATTTCTTACCTTTATACAGTTGTTGAAAAATGACTGAAACGGATGATCTACGTAAAAATGCTTTAGACCTTTGTTTAGCGTGTCGAAAGATCTCAAAAAATGTTCGCTGTGGTGGCAGTGGTGGTGGGAGAAGAGTAAGAGGAGTTTTAAAGTGTCGTTAAGGAGTTCTGCCTTTGCTAAAAAAGAATGCCTCTTTTATTAAATTTTATGGAAAAATTCACCTTGCTGGAACTTAAAACACAACAAAATTAAGATTTTGATTACAACCATGCTTTTATAATAGTCATCTTGTTTAGGGTTGAAATCATAAATGTATCAGTGGAATAGAAGCAAGACAATAGAAATATATTCAAGTTGTTATATGAACCAAATAAATGAATGTGTTTTATTCCCTGAAATTATTTTTTTTCTTTTATGTCATGGTATCTTGAATTTGAATAATGTATGGGTCTCTTTTAAAGGGAAAAAATGTATAGATCCCCAATATTAAATTTTCTATTATAACGGTTTGAAATACATATAAAATTAAATTCCTCATGCTTATCATTCTTACACAACTGCAAAACCAAAATAAATTTGGGAATTAAATACAAAAGACTTACAAAATTTAAATGAACAACATTAATTGAGTGTGATGGATGGAAGTAAATTGTTATTTGTAATGTGGGACTGGCGTGGTTAGACTCAAAGATTTTTTTCAATTTAACTTTTGATAGTAAATTCACATGATTCAAAAATAAAACACTATTAAAAGATGCACAGAGAAAAGTATCACTGCCCTTCTAACACTCTACCCAGTGCCCACTCCCTAACTCTCCTCCAAATCAGACAACCACATTAGTTTTTGCTGTACCCTTCTAGAATTTCTTTATGCATGTGCAAGCGGTTACACACTGAGATGCCCCATGCTTTTTCCACTTAGCAGTTGGAACTTTCCGTTTCACTTTGTAGAGAGCTTGCTCTTTTTTGCAGCTACATTGAAAATACGTACATTATTTAATCAGTCCCCTACTGACAGGCATTTTGGTTGTTTCCATTCGTATATAATTATGATGTTGCAGCAAGTAATTTTCAATGTGTGTCATTCAGTGCAGGTTTTTGAGATTTACATTCCTAGTGCATAGCATGCCAGGTGATCATGAGGATCCTCCACCACTTTTCTCTCTCAGCACTGCAGCTAACCCTTGTGTGAGTGCACTTGATCTCATTCATGCTTCACTTGGCTGACACCAGATTTACCTGTTTTTTCATTAGCCCATACACTCAATTTGAGACACATTGCCTTAATAGGTTAATATAGACTTAAGATTGTCTTTACTTGCTGGAGAAAAATAGAATATTGTTGAGAGCATTTTGATGGAGTATTAATGTGGAATATACCATCACGAGGCACAGTCTTGTTTATCGTTTGAGTATCTACTATTGGAAATACAGGTTTCGCGTATACCTTTCAACTTGTGTTTTTTCGTGTTTAGGGACATGGTTTGCATGGGATAGGAGAAACTGTCCACATACCTTTCCCGTTTGATGAGACAGAACTACGAGGAGGTACCTTAATTTTGAGTTGTATCCATTTGACTTCTTTATGATTAATCTTGTCCACAATTTGGTGGAAACATAGCAGGAAGTAAATTCTTAAAATTTTTAAGTTCTAGGGTCTTAAAACTATTCTGCTTTTAAAGAGTATTGGCAAAAGGTAGTTTTCTGTCATGTGCCTGTTCCTACAAAGAACTAATAGAATAAGACTCATTTAGGACCTAGGCCTAGAAGGAATACTAGTCTGTCTTGGAGATGAAGAGACTAAGTAGGTAGCTACGTAGATGGAAGACTAGGTTTTCTGTTTGTTTGGCCTTTTAGTTTCCTTTTATTGTTTATTTATTTGGAGGTTGGGGGAGAAGACAAGTCATAGGGAAGATTTTATGCTTAGGAAGTTGATTTTTTTTCCCCCCAATGTTACATACTGGATTTTTTCAGGGGCTTTTATGGACACTAATGAACATTTGTATACTAACTTACAGTTTACAGAGAACTTGCATGTATTTCCTGTTTCGGCATTTTTTTTTTTTTTACGGAAACAAATTTTTTTAAAAAAACTTTTATTAATGGTCAGTGTGTTTTGATTTAAGTTTGTGCTATAGTATTAGAAGCCCCGAATCTAGAGTCATTGTGTAGAGAAAATGAGAAAGCACTAATTTACTTTTTAATTAATTAATTAAATTTTTTTTTACATTTTATTTTTCGTATTAGAGAGGACTTGAGTGAATAGCAAAGTTTGAGCTAAATTTAGCAGGTTCGAATCAAGGGTGAAAAGCCTGTTTAATGTTATCTCTTTTTAGAATTGTGAGCTACAATACATTTGATGAAAGATGCTCAGAGAATTTCTGTAAACGCAAAATCATTCTTCCTTTTGTTTAATATAAAAATACCTTTCCTCTGTTGAATATTAAGAAAGTATGTATATTCAAAAGGAAAATACTCTCTGATTAAAACTTACGTATATTTATATAGCACTTGTGTTTCCTGCTCCATGCAAAACTTTCATTCTCTATCTTTCTTGTTCTTAAAATATTGCTTGGAATTTTAGAGAGCAGTAAATCGTTCAAGTAATTTAACTTAATTCATATAGGAACTTTTCTTCTAAAATGTTAGTCACCATTGCCCCTCCTCGCCCAAAGCAGGGAAAAGGAAGAAGATTTTTATAAGTATTTTTTCTTTTCCACATGGCTAGGCTGCAAAAGCCTCACATTTGAAATTAAGTGCTCTCTTTTGGCTGTTGTGAATAAACGTGTACAAAATTTGGAGAAGAGAGTTTTCTCTTCCAAAAAATAGCCCCTATTCAGAAATTAGTATTTCTCTGCAACTAAACTTTGCTAGTTAATTCTCTGATACTTTATAAATTCTATGGAAAAATTTATTGTTCACCAGAAGATACAGGATAGTGACAGCAGGATCTTAAAAATCACAAAATCTCAAGAACTGATGAAGAAATCTCTTGCCTTTGGAGATTACTGTGCAAATTCTAAAAAAGGAATATTCATATTTGCTTATAGAGTATCTTTCTCTTTTGTAAGTTCACATATTTGTGAGAATGAGCTGATATTTAAATAATTTATTAGGCATATAATTTCGAGTACTTTGTTAGCTTTAGTTTCAATAAGAATACTTTTTACTTTTCTTAAAAAAAAATATGATGTGTATTTAATGCATTTCCTGGTAGAAACCTACTAAGTAAGTATTTGAGGCAGAATAGAACTACAAAAGAGAAGCCTAGAGAATTTGCCACTGACTGGCCCTATTTGATTACTTAGCAGGTCAGTTGTTTTGCTACATCAGTTGCCTTCTGAAAAGTCTGTAAATATGTTGTATGTGTACAGCATCCTTTTTCATCCACAGATATTTCTTCATTGGAATCAATCTTGATAAAATATAAAAGTAGTTCTAAGAATTGTTTAATAAAGGGGGAAGTATATTTAAGTTTTTGGTGTTTTGTTGTAAAACTATTTACTTATAATGTGATGTCAACTCTTTGTTCTTAGAGTTTACACGTGTCAACATGGGTGTTCATAAAGCATTGCAGATGTTAAGGAACAAAGTGGACTTGCAGCATTTTTGTGGATATGTCACCATGTTGAATGCTTCTAGCCAACTTGCAAACAGAAAACTCAGTGATGCTTCTGATGAGAGAGGTTAGCCAATAGCTGGGTTCTTTGAATTAAGATAATTGGTACTGAGTTTATCACAAGCTTAATATTTAAAAAGCATGGGTACCTTTGTGGGGATGTTGACTTATTTAATACTTAATGTTTTTCCACTGAAAGATGAGAAAATATTCTGTGATATCATTGGGACAAATATCAGTTGTTCACATGGAGAAAATACTAAGCATGAATAAAGAAGTGAAGACCTGGGGTTGGAATACAGAATGGTTTTTGGGTTTTAGCCCTTTACTGTCGTATTTACGTTTATAGGCTTTAAATTAAGTTCCTTTATGGAGTGATGGTTTCAAAACTTTAGTCTCTGTGTAAAATTGTTTTCAAACTAGAATGAGTAGTTTTTCCCTTTGAGCTTTCCTCTTTCTATCAAGGCACCATTTTCTTGTTATGCAGGCCTTAAAAATCATATCTTTATCTCATCCTTCTCCTTTCCCACTGAACCCTGTTAGTTTCCAAGTTCTGTGAATTAGTCTTTAGAAATGTCTCTTATATCCATTTCTTTCCCTCTCTCTTTAATTCTCTGTAACTGCCATTCTAGTCTGAGTTTTGATACTTTATACATGTTTTATTGCGACCATTTCCTGCTTAGCCTTCCTGGCCTCATTCTCTTCTTTCTGTCTCCAGCCTGTCCTGCATATTGACAACAGCTAATTTTCCTTAGATACCTTTTTCTTTCTAATTTAAAAAATCATTTTCAAATTAAAAAAAAATATGATGTGTATTTAATGCATTTCCTGGTAGAAACCTACTAAGTAAGTATTTGAGGCAGAATAGAACTACAAAAGAGAAGCCTAGAGAATTTGCCACTGACTGGCCCTATTTGATTACTTAGCAGGTCAGTTGTTTTGCTACATCAGTTGCCTTCTGAAAAGTCTGTAAATATGTTGTATGTGTACAGCATCCTTTTTCATCCACAGATATTTCTTCATTGGAATCAATCTTGATAAAATATAAAAGTAGTTCTAAGAATTGTTTAATAAAGGGGGAAGTATATTTAAGTTTTTGGTGTTTTGTTGTAAAACTATTTACTTATAATGTGATGTCAACTCTTTGTTCTTAGAGTTTACACGTGTCAACATGGGTGTTCATAAAGCATTGCAGATGTTAAGGAACAAAGTGGACTTGCAGCATTTTTGTGGATATGTCACCATGTTGAATGCTTCTAGCCAACTTGCAAACAGAAAACTCAGTGATGCTTCTGATGAGAGAGGTTAGCCAATAGCTGGGTTCTTTGAATTAAGATAATTGGTACTGAGTTTATCACAAGCTTAATATTTAAAAAGCATGGGTACCTTTGTGGGGATGTTGACTTATTTAATACTTAATGTTTTTCCACTGAAAGATGAGAAAATATTCTGTGATATCATTGGGACAAATATCAGTTGTTCACATGGAGAAAATACTAAGCATGAATAAAGAAGTGAAGACCTGGGGTTGGAATACAGAATGGTTTTTGGGTTTTAGCCCTTTACTGTCGTATTTACGTTTATAGGCTTTAAATTAAGTTCCTTTATGGAGTGATGGTTTCAAAACTTTAGTCTCTGTGTAAAATTGTTTTCAAACTAGAATGAGTAGTTTTTCCCTTTGAGCTTTCCTCTTTCTATCAAGGCACCATTTTCTTGTTATGCAGGCCTTAAAAATCATATCTTTATCTCATCCTTCTCCTTTCCCACTGAACCCTGTTAGTTTCCAAGTTCTGTGAATTAGTCTTTAGAAATGTCTCTTATATCCATTTCTTTCCCTCTCTCTTTAATTCTCTGTAACTGCCATTCTAGTCTGAGTTTTGATACTTTATACATGTTTTATTGCGACCATTTCCTGCTTAGCCTTCCTGGCCTCATTCTCTTCTTTCTGTCTCCAGCCTGTCCTGCATATTGACAACAGCTAATTTTCCTTAGATACCTTTTTCTTTCTAATTTAAAAAATCATTTTCAAATCACCTTCTCATAGTTACTAATTGTTTCTGTTCTGGCATAATTTTGGCTTGTATGTGGCTTTGGTTGCCATGATGTCACCTCTGGTCCACGACTCTCGGGAACCTTTTAATTCAAGTCTCTATCATTGATTGACTGTATTCGCTGAACCTCTTAGTTTGAAATCCTGAGAAAATATGATTGATTGCTAGCCATCCAGTGGATTGAATTAGTATCCACTCCTGGTCCATTTACCTTTGGCCAGAGGAGTTGGGTAACTTTCAACAGTTGACTGCCAGGTATCACAGGAGCATTTTTAGAGAAGAGGGCTGTGGGTTAGGCACTCATTTCAATGACTGTCTACTGTAGCTGTCATGTTTTATTTCATTCATTCTATAAACATTTACGAAATACCTCCTTAGGTGTTGGAGATATTTCTGTTACTAAGTCCTAGGGTAAAAAACCCTGGAAGGAGAGACAAGCAAGGGAATCAGCCTACTGTGCAGTGTTAAAAGACTGAGATATAGGGGTCTGCTTCTTGAAGTGCTAAAGTAGGACAGAGAAGGCATATCCCAGCCTAGTTGAGCTATCAGAGAGGCCTCTTAGAGAAGGTAAAGTTTGAACTAAATTTTGAAAAGTGAGGAGTTAGCTACACACAGGTGATTTTTGTTTATTTGGAGGGTAGCAACCTTTGGGCAGAGGGAATCAGGCAGTAGAGCAGCTCATCTTGGCCAGAAGAAGGAGCTTGTTGGGCAGTAGTTGATGAGAGTAGAGAGTAATAAGTGAGATCTGGAAGATCTTGGAGGATCTTTCATGCTGAGAGATACAGGGAGTCAAGAAAAATACTTTGAGAAGGAATGATGTAATCAGACTGCATGTTTCCATGGGGATAGAAGTGACTTTAGTAATTCTCTAAAAGGTCTAAACTTGTGTTCTGCCTTTTTAATCCTTGTTTTTTTAGGTCAGGGCTTTACAAGCTCAGTACTATTTATGTTTGGAGCTGGATAATTCCTTGTTGTGGGGGGCTGTCCTGTGCACTGTTGGATGTTTAGGATCTCTAGACATCAGTAGCATCCCTGTCCCCATTCATGGCAACCAAACCATGTCTTCAAATGTTGCCAAATGTTTCTTGGGGGACAAAATCGTCCCCCTTTTAAGAACTACTGCTTTAGGCTAAAGACTGTTCATTGTTTTCCATTGTCATTTCTGTTGCCTGAAGTCTTCTTTTATGTTAGGACTGACTTATTGACAACCTGTGCCAACTACTAGAATCCTAATACTGTGTATGCCCTTTAATTATAAGGAGAACCTGATTTGGCTTCTGGCTCAGATGTAAATGGGAGTACAGAGTCATTTGAAATGGTCATTGAGGAAGCAACTATAGATTCAGCCACAAAGCAAAACTCTGGTAAGGCTTTAAAAATTATTTGCAAAAAAAAATAAAAATAAAATATTTGCAATCTTGGACTAATTTCTGAAGTTTGACTCTTTTGTTAAGTCATTTGCATATCGTTTGTCTGCTCTTATTATAATGGACTTTTTCATAAGTATTTTCTAGGAAATAATTTTATATATTTAGAATAATAATTAAAGTTAGTTAAAATATTATAAAACTATGACCTGAGAATAAAAATGTTTTATTTTTCCTATGTTGATTCTCTCATCTTGTAGATGTCCTGCACTACTTTTTTTGTTTGTTTTTTGGTAAAAGACCACTTTGAGCATCTGTTGAAAGCTGTGTGCCTTCTTCCCAGAAGCATGTACATAGTCAAAAAGCATTCTTTCCTGTTTCAGAGATTCACTGATCCCCTCTCTGAGTCTTCTCCCCTGCTCAGCCCTTTGGTGGATGTCAGTGGGGGGTGGGAAGAATCTGTGAAAATCTCTGGAGCTCAGTTAAGAAACCCTGGTCAGTCATAATATATATAAGTATATATATGATTAATAACTTTTTATATCCTTTTGTAGTTGCCACAGCAGAAGCAGATTGGGTTCCTCTCGAGCTGTGCTTTGGAATTCCACTGTTTAGTTCTGAATTAAACCAGAAAGTGTGCAGAAAAATTGCTACACATGGCCTTTGCAGAAAAGAGAGGTGACGGTTTATGTTTGTTGTCATCTTTTCATCTATGAGACTTCTTAAGCTCTCAGTATTAGTTGCTATATCCTACTTTGTCTTATTTCACACATGATCATAGTACTTGCCTTGCATTTATTTGTTGATTGAATAAAAATGGCTAGTTTAAGGGTTTGCTATGTATTTTAAAATTAAAGTTCAGTACCTCAGAAATTAGGCACATGCAAGTCTTTTGGACACATGTTTTGGTTAATTATATTTACTTAGTTACCCAGATTTGGCGAGAGTATGGTTAAAATGGGCATGCTTATATGACTGTATGAACCTAGTTTTTTTTAATATGTAAATATCTATAGAAATTCTCTCTTCTTAACATACACACACTCAAGTTATGTGAATAGTGATTATCTCCTATAGTGGAATTATGGCTGACTTTCTAAATTTTCTTCAGTTTCCACGTTTTCTAAAATGAGCACATATTACTTATCAGAAATGACATGTAGGTTTTATCTCATATGCCAACTCTGATCCATTGGGGATGGCTGCTAAGAGTCAGCGTTGTAAAGCTTCTGAGACTGTCTGGTTTAGCCGAAAAGAATATCATTGGATCTGATTGTCATGGTGGGTGGCTTGGAGAGATGATATCCACAGATCTTGACATCTTTATTTAGGAAAACAAAGTTGGATAATAAATAATTAATTTCATTGGCTCAATGTAGCTTATATCAGAAAATTAAAAATACTTAACTGACAAATAATTTTAATAGCTATCCTGAAAATAAAGTAACATACATGAATTTAAAAAAGAAATACTATATAGTTTTAATGATTGTCACTACAATTGTTACCAGTTTACATATTTGAAAAATATGTACCTAAATTTTTACTTTAGAAGTTTTCTTGTATTTAACATTTATATTTGGTAGTAGTTTAAACTTTTAACAGTAATTTTCCAATTTTGGTTATACATGATGTTTTATTTCGAAATGGTTTTTTTATGCACTGTTACTCTGTATTATTAAAACAAGCAGAAATTTCATTGACAAGAACCACTGAAATTGTTTTTTAAAAATTTTTATGTAATTAACCAAGATGTATATACATATATAAATGAGTTTAAATTGTTAAAATTAAACTCTTGTGAGATATTAGTTCTTGTCATATTTGTTTTAAACTTTTCCCATTTTTTTCAGCCTTCAGAACCTCTTACATTCCAGTAGAAAACTGTCCCTACAAGTCCTTAACTTTGTTCACTCATTCCAGGTAATAAAAACCAAAAAAATCCAAATGGTATTTGCATAGAGCTTTTATAGTATGCAAAACACTTTCATGTTTGTTCTGAGTCTCCACAGCAGTAAGACATGAAATAAGCATTATTTCATGCTTATTTATGCTTGTTAATTTATAAACAAAGATGCTGAAATTCAGGAAGTTAACTGACTTGTACATGATTTCACTGGCCAGGTGTTTAGGAAGCTTGGACTGTTTGTTCTGTGCTGGTGCTTCATTAAACAGAAATGTGTTAAGCATCTGCCATGGGCCATGTACCATTCTAGGTGCTGGTTCTTGGGTCAGTACACTTCCATTAATAACTGCAGTGATTCTCCATTGCTGAGAGGGGGTTGTCTGTTATGATAGTGAATGCCAGTGCTCTAGACCTTTTATCTTCCCCCCAAGGAAAGAAAGGATACTCTAGACTTGATTTGCAGATAAACTTTTAGAATGGAATATTTTTGTTTGGTATATCTGTTCTAACATTATGAAATCAGTATTTTGGAGTTTGGTTTCATTCATTCTTTCAATAAATGCTTGAGTCGACTCTATGCCAGACCCTTTACCAGGTGCTGGGGAAACAATGATGTCTAAGACACTAATGGAGCTTAAGTGTTGTATGAGACCATAGTCGAGTAAACATCGAAATATGTGAAGTAATTACAGATTTCAGTAAGTGCTTTGAAGGAGCCAAGCTCCTTCAAATCTGATGGAATCCAAAGGTAGACCTAATTTAAATAGGTAGAGATGATGCATAAGCTGAAACCGAAAGGATGGGAAAGAGTATTCCAGGCCGAGGTTAGTAGGTGCAAAAGTCCTGTGTCAGGAAGGCACTCGGCCTGCAAGGACAGGAGAAGGCCAGTGTGGCAGAAGCCTCGTGAAAGAGGGATGATGGGAAGAGGTGAGGTTGAAGAAGAACGGAGAGCCTTCTAGAGTATGTTAAAGAATATGTATTTTATGCTGAGTGCAAAGAGAAACTATTAAAGACTTTTAACAGAGAATGACATTATTTTTAATTGACTCTTTTAAAAGATTAGTTACTGTTTAGAGAATAGATTAAAAACAGACAAGCACAGGGCTTCCCTGGTGGCGCGGTGGTTGCACGTCCGCCTGCCGATGCAGGGGAGCCGGGTTCGCGCCCCGCTGTGCCACCGGGGAAGCCCCCGAACACCCTTTTTCGTTTAAAAAAAATTTGCATGTATCCATAATAAAGGTTTGTTTATTACATGTATATACTGTTAAACATGGAATAATATAATAAATTATGTATATTATAAAATACACAAAACCAGGAATTTTATCGGATGCAATAAGTAGATACAGGATTTTAAAAATTTTCACGATGGGCTTCCCTGGTGGCGCAGTGGTTGAGAGTCCGCCTGCCGATGCAGGGGACGCGGGTTCGCGCCCCAGTCCGGGGGGATCCCACATGCCGCGGAGCGGCTGGGCCCGTGAGCCACGGCCGCTGAGCCTGCGCGTCCGGAGCCTGTGCTCCGCGACAGGAGGGGCCACAGCAGTGAGAGGCCCGCGTACCGCAAAAAAAAAAAAAAATTTTCACGGTACTGCACCCCACTTTGGAGTGAGTACCCCACTTTGGAGACCACTGGTCTAGACTACGGTGGTGGCTATGGTGAGTGAGTCAAGTAAACTCATTTGGGATACACACTGAAGGGAGACTGATGGAACTTGGTGATTAAATGTGAGGAAGGATTGAGGCTGTGATGAGGAAGGGAAGGATAAAGAATGATTTTCATATTTCTTGACTAGCTTGAGCGGGGAAGGCTGGGGAGGAACCAGTGGGGGAAAATTTGAGAGTTTGCTTATGGACATGCTAAGTGTGGAATTTATGGTGAAACATCCAAGAACAGATGTTGGATAGGTGGAGGTTTGAGCCTGGAGTTCTGGGGAGAAGTCTGCTGAATGTGTGAATCTGAGAGCCCTGGGAGTGGATGGATTGTTCTGTTGCTTGATGTTGTGTGAGGGTTTTTGTCTAAGAATTAACTTTTTCTCATCCCATATTCTCATAGCGTGTTATTTCTGTTTATTTCAAAGCACTTGTCATCATCTGAGTGTATGAGTCATTTCTGCACGTTAATACCTATCATTGATTATTTTGGGTTTGTGAGGTACAACTTTGCATCTCCTATAGTGCTTTGCCATTCCATAAACATTTCTTAGGTAATCAAGGTCTCTATTTCTCATTAGCTACATTAAGAGGTTTGGTAAAGTGTTGAATAGAATTTTTTTTCTCTTGTTTCTTGATCTTTTAGGAAGGTGCTTCAACACTGGATATTCACACTGAGGCCAGTTTTCCAAGTTTGCTTTCACAGTCATCCTGTGCTGACATGGGAGTCCCACTTCCTGCAAAGAACTTAATATTTAAAGATGGCATCTTAACAGAGTGGAGTGGACGTTCACCTTCCTCACTTCTTATTGCTAATCTCCATTTGCAATAATTTGGTTTCATCATTTGTTGCTTACGCTTTCTGCCATTTTTCTTTCTTAACATTAGCTTTATATTGCCAGCCACTAAAAAGCATCCTGCTGCTGCAGTGCAGTTCATGCTTAACTGATGTTAAAGTTAAAAGTTTGGGGAACATGTTCATGTTTTCTGAAGTTTTCCTCATTATTGCACCTCCTGATGCAACGAAGAGCTTTTTAGCAGTCTGCACTGTATTTTTTACCTTGAGACAATCTGTGTTTCTTTTATAAAACTGAGGATATACTTTATAGGCTTTATGATGACTGTTATGTTTATAAGCAGTCACTATGAATATTGCAGTGGTAATTTTATATGTTAGTTTATCAAACATAAATCTTGTTTAATTTTATATTTTGTTACCTACTCTTTAGGGGATCATGGGAAGAGGTAGAACTCTTCCTCTGAAAAGGCTTCTTGGTATTTAAAGTAGCAAAACTATAAAATGATAAACATCCATTATTGAGAGATGATCTGATGGGGCATTAAGAATTGCTGTGGATGTTTGTAAGTTATGTATATCGGTTGAACATTGTTGAAGGTATGTAAATCAGCATAGTTATGTATGGCTTAACCTTGATTTAGAAGGTCTTAACTCAGACTATGACTATACATTGACATCTCATAAGAAGCTTTGGAAAACATTCTATTTTTAAACAACATTTATATGTGGACTTCGGTTGTCGCTCATTTTGGGCTTTATATTTTCATAGAGTCTTTATGGAAAAATAGAATTTATTTTCCACTCTTGTAGCTGTGGCTGCTGCACGTTTTCTCCCTGATTTATTTTTTGTTTAGTAGCTCTACCCATGAATGTTATGGAATTGGATTTGATGTTTTCAAACCAAGGATTTTGATTTCAGCTTAGGATTACATATTAGAGGCATTAAGGCTATGTCTTCTGATCAGACCACTTTAGTGATAAACCTACTGTGAGGACATAAGCAATCCGGATCTTAAGTTTATGTGACTAGTTTTAGAAGAAATGATAAAGAAAAATTGAGTAATTTCAAAATGTTTCTTGAGTCATTGATTCTTTTAGTATCTCAAATGTTGATTAGAATAATTGGAATCACTTTTTAGATTTTTCAAGTTACCTTCCTTGGGAAGTTTGTGCAGTGTTACATAGTTTAGTTTAGCTCTTCTCATAGGATAATGGTTTGCTCGTTTAAAACTAACCAAACTAACTGGTCAAACAACATATATCTAAAATATTTAAAGCATTAGAAAATTTGGGAAGGTTAAACCTAAACATTTTTGCTGATAATTTTTGTTATTTATAGAACTGACATTTGTTTATTTAACATACTTCTGGAGGTATGTGTCTTTCTTCAAACTGTTAACATAACCGTGCATTCAGTACTGTCGCCTCCCTA
This sequence comes from Physeter macrocephalus, assembly GCF_002837175.3. Lineage (NCBI taxonomy): Eukaryota > Metazoa > Chordata > Mammalia > Artiodactyla > Physeteridae > Physeter > Physeter macrocephalus. The sequence goes on along the minus strand of NC_041228.1, from coordinate 15,171,716 downwards.
TTGAATATTTTGGAGCAGGTTACCTGTGGCACAGTCAGTGCTGTGTTTTGGGTAAATGCAGTAATGTTTAGTATTCTACTTTGTCTTAATATGAGGTAGAAACCAAGTGTATGTTATAAATGTTTGTGTATAAAAGGAAAAATACTAATATTAAAATAATTTCTTATAACTGTGAATCACTCATTTATTTTTCCAATAATTGATATTGTACATTCCTAGTGCTGTTAGGTATGTATGTAACTTTTACAGTTTTTCAACTGAAAGTTGTAAGTATTTCATTTGATCAGGGCTCTTTAATCTCATTTTCATTTGCTTTGTTCAGATTAACTGTAGTTATTTTATTTATTTCTGTTATTAACAAGCTTAGCCTACGGTAATGACATGTACACTAATAAAGCATTGAATGTTTGTAGTTGTTGGTTGTGAACCCAGTTGTTGGTGAATTTAAAACTTAAAATATGGGAGTGATTTGCTGCTATATTTCCTTTGAGAGCTAACAGGAGGAAATAGAACCTAATAAATGATCATAAATTTTAGGGAAAGTACTGAAAAAACATGTAGTCAGCTCCGGTTTCTCATGTGAATGAGGAAAGATTCTGATTCCCAGCTGAAGACCTCTCATACTTTTAAGGATGGAGAATCTGCATTTTTAAAGCTGTTTTTAGCAAAATGTGAAAGCCACTTTTATGCTTTACTTTGTGAATTTGGCTTTGTTTCCTTCATACATTAACTCATGTAAAGATGCATCTCTTAAATCTTATGTGTTGATCCTATTCAACAAAAAGGTAATAAATACAGAATTTATTATTTGCCAAAGAAAATTTGTGAAAGAATTTTTATCCAGCTTTTCTGCAAATGTTTAAAGTAATTTCATTTGGCTTTGTGCTGCCTCCCCTCTTTTCTGCCCTTAAAGTAGCTTAAACCATTGGCAAACTTCAGAAACCAAGAGAAAAAGAAATATAAAAAAGGACATAGAGTTTAGTATGGTACAATTTCACCTCTCACATAAGTCTAAAGAAATGTAACTTTATGTTGTTAAAAAAATATATGATCGTCTGATTTTCTTGATTCCTTTTTTCTTTTAAAGTGTGTAATCATATTTTATTTGTTTTGGGGGGGATATTGGTTTCTTTTAGTTGTTTCCAGTTTTCTTTGCCATTTGTGTTTCTCTTTTATGTTCAGTGTTTCAAATACGGTCTGTATTTAAAGACTTTAAAATACCAAAACTGTAACTGAGCACCGTGGATTTTTTTTCTGGTATGCTGTTAATATTATACAATGAAATGTATAAAGTGTTGTCAATTTGATTATTGACACTTATAATATGTTTACAAATAAACTATGGTGTTGGTCAAGTTGCTGTGAAAATGTGTATAATCTTCTGTAAGCCCCTTCCTTAATTTTAAATACAGGCATGCTTTCAGTGCTGACGTTTTCCTATACTTTATTTGAAAAGATAACCTTTTTATTTTATAACAATTTCAGGTTAGCAGAAAAATTGCAAAGGTGGTCCGGAGATATTCCCTGTATCCTTCCACGAGCTTCCACTAATGTTTACAACTTATGTAAACTATGGCACATCTGTCAAAACTCAGAAATTAACATTGGTACAATAGTATTTACTAAACTACAGACTTTATTTGGTTTTCACCCATTTTCCTCTCATGTTCTCCTGTTCCAGGACCCTGTCCAGGATACCACGTTGCATTTATTTAGTCATCACTGCTGCCTTGGTCTTCACTGATCCGTGACAGTTTCTCAGTCTTTCATGACCATGACACTGTGAAGAGCACTAGTTGGTGATTTGGTAGGATGTCCCTCAACGTGGGTTTGTCTGGTGTTATATCATGATTAAACTTGAGGTTGTGCTTTATCAGGAAGAATATAGCACAGTGGTCGTGTGCCCTTCCACGCTGTATTATATCAAGGGGTACATAATGTTAATAGGCATTATTGGTGATGTTCCTTCATTGGTTAAGGTGGTGTCTACTAGGTTTTTCCACTGTAAAGTATCATTTTTCCACTTTCCATACTCTTTTTTTTGAAGTGAATTACTAAGTCTAGTCCACACTCAAAGGGAATGAGTAATATCTATATATATTCTTTACAAATTTTCTTAAAGATTTGTTCCTTTCCCCTATTTATTTGATCATTTATTTATATTAGTATGCAATCATGGCTATTTATTTTATACTTTGGGTTAAAATCCAGTACAGTTGTTATTTATTTTGTTGTGCAAATTGTTTTAGCTTCACCTGTTGGGAACTCTTTGAAGTTGGCTCCTAAATCCTTTTGGTGTACCCTCATCTTTTTTTTGACCATAGTCTTACTTTCTAGCAATGCAGGTATTATCTGGATGCCAGCCCTAGAATTAGCCTATTTCTCCAAGGAGCCCTGGTTCCTTTCATTGCAGAATGGTACTTAGAAACCAAGATTGTGGTTTAGGTGTGCTTGCTGCTACTGCATCTACACCTTTCCAGTGAAATGATCTAAGAGATATAAATATGTATACTAATAAATATATAGGTACACATCTCTATAATTATTTTTAGATCCATCTATCTGTATGTATATTAAACTAATTCTCATCTAGCACCACAAGGTTCATTCTAGTTATGCCTCTTTGCTTGTTCATAACTTCTTTCTCTGAGGGTGAGAAACCTGGCTCTTTTTATCTACAATTTATTTGCTTATTTGTTCAACCCTAGAATAGTTATAAAGTGGTGTCAGAATAGTTAACGTTGTACCCCTGTGAGAAACAAATTGACCAACTAGGGTATAGTGTTTAAGTACTTTTTTTTCCTCTTTAGCCTTATAGTATTCACTCATTTTCCAAAGTAACTTAGTTCAGCTCATTTTATTCCCCACTCCCTTCATTGAGGTTATGTCATACATTTGTAAAACAGATTTATTTGTCACACTCTGAATTCCATCTGGGATCTCTCGACATCCCAGCTGATTTTTCACTAGGAGAATTTACTCTGCGCCGTCTTTGACAAACGCAGTCATGTGTCCACTGTCTCAGTACTATACAGAACGCTTCGATCACCCTAAAAATTCACCTTTGTACTCAACCCCTCACCCCACCCCTCACAACCACTTACCTGTTCCATTCCTATAATTTTGCTTTTCCCAGAATGTCATACACGTGGTGGAATTGTACAATTTGTAGCCTTTGAGTCTAGCCTCTTTTGCATAGCAAAATGCATTTTTAATTCATACATGTTATGTGAATCAGTAGCTCTGTTTCTTTCTATTGCTGAGTATTTCATTGTATGGATGTATCGAGGTTTATCATTTAACATTCATGTTCAGGTTTTAATACAAACAATTAATTTTGCTTGGGTAAATACCGACGAGTGGGATTGCTGAGTCATTGGTAAGTGTGTATTTAACTTTATAAAAACTGCCAAACTGTCTTCAAAAGTGAGTGACTGTGCCATTTTGCATTCCCACCAGCAATGAATGAGGGTTCCCACCGCAATGGTATCTCATTGTAATTGAAATAACTAATTTTCCCAGTGAAAAATGATGTTGGGCATCTTTCTTTTTTTTTTTTTTTTTTTTTTTTTTTTTGCGGTTCGCGGGCCTCTCCCTGTTGTGGC
>NC_041228.1:15152960-15168021 GCF_002837175.3 Physeter macrocephalus | reverse complement strand
CGGGGCACGAACCCGTGTCCCCTGCATCGGCAGGCGGACTCCCAACCACTGCGCCACCAGGGAAGCCGCTGGGCATCTTTTCATGCGCTTATTTGCCATTAATATATCTTCTTTGGTGAAGTATCTGTTCGGATTTGTTGCTCATATTTTGTTGTTGTTGCTCATATTTTAAAAACAAGGTGTTACTGAGTTTTAAGAGTTCAGTAAGTATTTGAGTACAAGTCTTTTATCAGATATGTGTTTTGCAGATATTTTTTCCTTGTCTTTTCATTCTCTTAATAGTGTCTTTTAAAGTAAAGAACAAACGTTTTTAATTTTGACAATGTCTAGTTTCTTGCTTTGGGTTTTTTTTTTTTTTTAACAGATTGTGCTTTTGATGCTGTTATCAAAAAACTCATCACCAAACCCAAGGTGCAGAGTTTTCATTTTCTTCTGAAAGTTTTATAGTTTTATGTTTAAGTCTTTGACCCATTTGAGCTAATTTTAATATGCGGTATGAGATATTTTAATATGCAGTATGAGATACATGTTTATATTTTCTTCACTGAATTGCCATTACACTTTTGTCAAAAATCAGTTGATGATCCTGTAGAGACAAATTAGATCAGTAGTTGCCTGGGGTGGAAATGGGGGGGGGTGACTGCAAATGGGTATGAGGTATCTTCTTGGAGCGCTGGAAATGTAAAATTGGATTGCGATGATTGATGTTGTGCAACTCTTAAGTTTACCCAAAAAAATTGCATTGTACACTTAAGAAAATTGTATCATATGTAAATTATACTTCAATAAAGTGGTTTGAAAAAATCCATTGGCATTTTTTTGTGTGGGTCTCTTTCTGGGCTCTCAGTTCTGTTTCATTGATCAATGTGTCTGTCCTTTTAATACCATGCTGAAATTGGATACTGTTAGTCATCCAACTTTGTTGTTTTTAGAATTGATTTTGGCTCTTTTAGTTCCTTTGCCTTTCCATAGAAATTTTAGAAACAGCTTTTCAGCATCTACACACAAGCCTGCAAAGATTTTAATCAAAATTATATTGAATCTATAGATCAAATGGAGGAGGATTGATATCCTAACAAATACCTCTCCATTTATTTATAACTTCTTTGATTTTTCTTGGTCACTGTTTTGCAGGTTTCTTTTTTTTTTTTTTTTGAAAGGTTTTGAACTACAAATTAAATTTCTTCAATAGCTCTATTCCTATTAGCTATTTCCTCTTGAGTGAGTTTTGGTAGTTTGTGTCTTTCAAGGAATTGGTCTGTCTCCTCTAGATTACTGAGTTTATGGGCATTTATTTTTCATAGTGGACTCTTACTGTCCTTTTATTTAGTGGGATTAGACTAGGAAGATAAAAAGATGAAGTGAGATAAATCCCAAAGAGAAAGTGGCTAAGAATGATCCAGAACAGGTGAAAGATGGGAATCCAGAGATACAGGAATCCAGCGCATAGTATGTATCAATAATGTTCATCAGTAATGAACTCAGAAAACAATTCAATTACATCATCAAAGTACTTGGGAAAAAATGACTGTTGACCTAACAATTGTGAATCTGGCAAAACTATCTTTCAGGAACAAATGTGAAAAAGACATTTTCAAATATAAAACACCAAGTTTATCATTAGATTGACCTCAAAATTAACTTCAAATAAAAAAGTTTTTCCACAAGGGATGTCTGTTATATGAGAAGGAATGCTGAGCAAAGATGTTGATTAATCTTAAACTTCTTTTCTGAATGAAAATAATATATTTAATTTGGGAAAGTAAAGAAATAGGGCTAAAATCCTAAAAAATAAAGTCGTGAGTCAGGAGAAGATTACATAGAGTTAAAGTACTCTAAGCTCATGTTGTTCAGAGGGTGAATAATATTCTTTCATCTGTACATTCAGTACTAATTGTACATTTACTATCATGTCTACTGTGGTAGACATGATACTGTTTTAGTAAAGGGGCGGATCAGTGAATAAGACAAATTCTGGTCTTCATGGAGTTTACATTCTAGTAAGTGTAGACAGTAAGCAAAGTAAGTAAATTGTATAGCGAGTCAGAAGGTGATAATTGCTTTGGGAAAAAAATGGTGAGAAGGATAGAAACACTAGGAATTGGAATTGCACTTTATCAGTCGCTGGCCAGAGAAGACCTCAATGAGAGGTGACATTTAAGCAAAGACTTAAAGAAAATGTGGGCCATGTAGACATCTGGGGAAGAGTGTTCCAGGGACAGGAAACAGTATGCAAAGGCTCACAGGTAGAAGCATGCCTGGCATGTCCAAGGAACTTCAAGATTTGATGAGACTGGGGTAAAGGGAGCTGGGGTAAATTGTGTTGGATAGATAATGGTGGCAGTCTGCTTTGAAATGGTTTGTTGATTTTGTATGTTTTGCTCATGAGAAAAAAGTATGAATGGCTTTCATTTTCCAAGCAGGCATCTGCTGAATCCCAGACAGGACAGTCAAGTCAAAACCTACCTTTAGGCCATTCCTGCTCTCTGTCTTTTGAACACCATTGAAAATCCAGAATGCCAAAAGGACACAGCTGCCGGATTAAACTTTTAACTTCATCTCTTAGTGTTTTTATTGCTGGTGTTTAAAAAATCACCGTCCACGTCCCTGGAGCGTTGGCAAAGCGCAGAAGTTGTGTTGAACGCTCAGAGTCCAGACTGCTGAGGACCTGAGTTGTTTCAGTAGCTTCTATTAATATTTGTTTGCAGGCTTTTCTCTTCCAGTGGGTGGCAGTATTTCACTTTTTAATCCTCCTTTCTCTGAGGGAATTAACTTGCATGAGGACAGCACAGAGTAAGCACCTCTTCACCCATCACCCCCAGTCCTCTTAACTGTGGGTTGAGTTCGTTTGGAAAACTACTCGGAGAACTGGAGGACTTACTCCTCCAGGTTGATTATGAATACATTTCCAGGGGAAAGTGTCTCACTGCAGGAGATTTCTGACTCAGCCCGGGCATTACAGAGTGAGAACAGAGGGGTGGATTTGGGGCTTAGAGACAACAGTTTAACAGTAAGCATGTTGATGGCAGGTGTGTTACTGAGCCTCAAAGATGAACACTTACTCCATCATTTAAAAAATTCATTTAATAAAATGTTTCAGATGTATTTGATTTCTTTTGCTGTGTATTAATTACCAAAAATGTAGTGGCTTAAAACAGCATCCATTTATTTATTCCCCCTTCTAGGGGTCTGCAGTCCTAGCATGGTGTGCCTGGGTTCTCTGCTGAGTCCCAGGTGCAGAGTCAAGGTGGCAGGAATCCTCCTCTGGGGCTCCAGACCTCCGCTAAGCTCACACAGCTATGGCAGGATTCAGATCCTTGCCCTCCCTGTTTCCTTGACCATCTGCCTGCCGTCTGGAGCTACTTTCAGCTCCTAAAGCCTGCCTACTTTCCCAGACACAGTCCCCTTCTAGCTCTAAAGCCCTGGGGAATCTTACCTGTGTTGAATCCTTCTCACCCTGTGACTCTCTGACTTCCCTGTCTGACCTCCAGACCGGATTGAAAGGTCCCTGTGCTTCTTCGGTCAGGCCCCAAATCTCCTTATTTTACCTTCACTGCATCTGCAAAAATGTAAGCAGTTAAGGTAGGGGGTCCCCAGAGAAGGAGAACCGGGCATGGCTTTCTTGACATAAGAGAAGTCGCCTAAGCCATTTTGTGATCTAAGCCTGGCCACAATGCTTATCCTTGAACAGGTGTCAGTAATAATGATCTTAAGAGAACAAAAGGGCAAACTTACCAGGCAAGAGAAGTAACAATAGCAAAGATAATATAACAGTGGTGAAGACTCCCCGTGAAGACTCCCAGTTCTGTTTCATTAGTAAAGATTAGCCTGAAGCCTCAACCACCAGAACTGGAACCTAAGGGATGATGTTGACCTTTTTTAACCCTCCTGACTTCAATCAACTACAGCTTGGACTCTGTCCATCGCCCAAGCCCATTCATGAATATGCTCGTACCTTTAGCTTAAAACGTTCCCAATTTTGCTACTCTAGGAGACACTGCTTTGAGAAAGATTCTCGGTGTTTTCCTTACTTGCTGCAAATGAAGAAGTCCCTTCTGCTGCTGCTCTTTGGCTTGGTTGTGTCCTTTGGCTTGACACCCACCAAGAGGCGAACCCAGTTTTCAGGTAACATTTTGACCTGCCCTGACAGTGGGCTGAGCATACTTCCGGGGCTGAGGATACATTTAGGGAGAGAGACATCGGTACTTGGGGTGGGAAGGCAGCAGAGTTCACAGGAGCTGAGGCTGCAGGTGGCCTTAGGGTCGGCCAAGGGAATATCACCAGGGCTTGTGACACTGGGTTTGTCTGGGGAAAAGTGTGCTGCGATTTTCACTTGGCCCTTGCGCAGGGCCCCCTGGTTGGGAGCTTCATGAGAGGGAGTGTCCTGGGCTATGTCTACAAGTTGGCTGTCCTCTTGGTCTGCCCTGGATTAAACCAAGTCATGCTTGGAGCAGCAGACCCTGTCCACAGCCCATGGTCTACCCTTCTGGTGGTCCCCCTTCTTTGCCAATGTGTTCATGGAGGCACTTGGGGAAGGGATCTCAGCATGAGTTAGCCCCTACTTCAACCCAACGGAGTCGATCGTGACTGATCTAAATTGGTTTGATCATGTCACCTCTGTCCTTTAATTGGTCTAAGAGTGACCATGTGATCCAATTCTGGCTGATGAAATATTAGGGAAGGTCTGCTGGGGAGGGCACCCCTCCCAAAGGACAAAGCCTTGTGAGTGAGAAGATTTTTGTCCCTCCCCTTCTTCCTACCTAGAACTTGGATGTAATGTCTGGAGGTGCAGCAGCCTTCTTACGACCATGAGTGTCAAGCATACAACAAAAACCAACAAGTAAGGATGGTAGTGCAGAAAATAGAGCCAGGATCACTGGTATTATCCTTAAGCAGCTGAACCAATGTCAGCAACTTCTGGATTCTGTGTTATGTGACAAAAATTACCCCCATTTAAGTCATTCTGAATTAGATTGTTATTTGCAGTGAAAGTATATTTTTTAAGTACAGATTAGGAAATAAAGAATTATAGCACATAAACTCTTAAAAAAATTAAAACTTATTTTAACTTAGGTCCATCATTATTTAATTACTATAATCTAATTTTAAATATACATATATAATTTAAAATTATATTTGTAATTAATTATGTTAATATAGTTTAATATAAATTAAACTTATTATTCATTATTCAAGGAAATAGTCCAACCCATTACCTATTTCATACCTAGACATCAGCCTCTGGTAGAGCATTTCCAGCTCTTGGACATGGCTCTGGCTAAGTTACATTTCGAAAATCTGACAGCAGAAGTGCTATGTGGTGGGCACCAAACAATGAGTAGAAAACATGAGCTGAGCACTTACTATGTATAAGACGTGCCGGCGGCTCTGCAGGCATTATCTCATTTCATCCTCATGAAGATCATACAGAATCAACATTACCATGATTATCTCTATTTTGCAGGAGGCACACCTAAGTTCAGGAGTGCTACATACAGAAAGTAAGAGGTGAAGCTGGGCAACATCATATCTGTGCTCCAGGAAGAGGCCAGACCGTCTCAGGGTCCATTCTGTGGCCGAAGGTCTTGTAGGAATTTAAATAGAGAGGAGCGGTGAGAAGTGAGTCATCTTGTGCAAAACTCAAAGACTGGGCCAGAGCAGGCAGGGCCATAGTCACAGGGTGAACGTAGTTAGTTTTCTACACAACAGCATCATTGGTCATACTGTTGATTTGAATTTTATAGATTTGTTCTATTTAATTTGTATACATGTTGGCTATAAAACTCTATGAGATTTAGAGGCATAAGAATTCGCTGCCCACATATTTAAGTAACATTATACTAAAAAATCGTTTTCATGAACAATAAGTCTGAAAGACTTTTTCCTTTTGAAAGGGAATGTGGACGTTAATTACTCAAGTGTGAGAAATGAGCTATTGGAGAGAGAGAGAGGCGGGGCGGGGGTGAGAGGAACGTGTTAGGGAAAGGAAGAGCCAATGAAAAGCTTCAAAATAAGGGGGAACGTACATTGTTCAGAGGTCAGCCAGCGACTCGGGCAGCTTTCATGCACAGCTTTGAGAGCATTCCCTCTCTGGTTCTCTTCTTTTGAGGAATTCTTCCCTCCCTTAACAGCAGCTGTTGTTGTTGTGAATCCTATCCTCTGATTCTCCAGTAAATATGTGGGTTTTTTAAATGGTAGCTGTGCTTTGTAGAACTTAATTGGGGCATGTCTTCAATTAAAAAGCCATGAAAATTCATCCAGTGCTTTCCCTTCTCCTGCATTTCAACCTCTCTCCACCTTCGGCCAGTTTTGGGTCACTTAGCAGTGCTCCAAGGCAGTTTCTTTTTTTTTTTTTTTAATTTTTATTTGTTACCTTGTTACCAAATGCCCGGTTTCATTGTTTAGATACAACTGAAGTGATTGACAATGGGTAGAATACAGTCGCGATTGTTCTCTCTTACACTACCCTTGTTTTACGAGTTTTAATATCTGAATTATTCTCCACAGACCTAGATTATCCATCAAGCATTGATTTACAATGTTGTGTTAGTTTCTGCTGTACAGCAACGTGAATCAGCAAAGTGAATACATGTATCAACTCTTTTTTTAGATTCTTTCCCCATATGGGTCATTATGCAGTATGGAGTAGAGTTCCTGTGCTATACAGTAGGTTCTTATTAGTTATCTATTTTATGTATGGTGTGAGCAGATTGTTCTTTGAGCTCTTGGAAGGTAAGCGTGATCTTACTCATTCTAACATTGTGTCGTCTCACTGAGGGTCTCACTCATGATTGGTGGTCAAAATATATGTGTTGAGTTGATTTGAACATCACAGAGTGTTGTGAAAGCAAAAAAGATGATAAGCCCTGTCTCTGAAAAGGGAATATATGAAATCAGAAGTATGAGTCTCTTGGAGAAGGGAATCGCATTTAATTACAGGGAAAACGGAGTAAATCACTTGGATCTATAAGTATTTTGTTTCTTGAGGTTCTATGTCTTATATTCTTTCTCTGGACTTTCGCGATCACTGAAGGGACCCAGGGGGGCTGCACAAAGAACATACCTTATAAATTAATCAGCTTGAGACAAAGTTCTTGTAATTAAACTCAACCATGGCCTTTTTTTTTAAATCATTTTCTCCTTTATGTTTCCTGACATTTTCTATAAAGAGATAAATATTCTCTTGTCAAATTGTTTTTTTTTTCAGAGTCCATCTCTTATCCCTCTGAAATATAAACTTCTTTGCCTAATGGATAATCTAGGTCTGTGGAGAATAATTCAGATATTAAAACTCGTAAAACAAGGCTAGTGTAAGAGAGAACAATCGTGACTGTATTCTACCCATTGTCAATCACTTCAGTTGTATCTAAACAATGAAACCGGGCATTTGGTAACAAGCTAACAATAATGAACTAGTTTTCTTTTTTTACATTTTTTTTTCTGTTTAGAGTTAAGTCATTTGTTTTTTGTGCTTAATAAAACCTCTGGTCTTCAAGAGAGAGATTTATAATTGCTGCCTCATCCTGCAGAAGTTCTCAACAAATTTAAATTATATGAAAGTGTTTTGGACTGTTTCTAAGTTTAAACATATTGCCAGCTGTCATTCATCTACAGTACTCAAAACACGCTGATTTTGTATTTGTCTGGATTCTGTCGTAGGAGCCACAAGAAAGAAAATTAAAAAATCTGATGCTTGTGGTTCAACCATGGAAGGGGCTGACGGGATGAATATAAAACAGCCAGTGAAAAAGAAAGTTAGGCATTTAGTGTTTTTCTAAGACTCATGAAGAAAACAAAGCAGCAATACCAATACAGACTCTGGTTGTCATGGTGATGATTTTGACAATTTTTTCAAATCTAAAACATATAGAAGCCTAAGGACTGCTTCACAAGACACATGATCCAAGGACTCCAGGCTCTCTGAGGCAGTAAAATTTATGTTTAGGAATTTTGGTTCAGGTGAGACAAGTCTTGTTTCTGTTTGCACCACTGTCCCCGAATCTCCATGTGTTCACCCACTGGAAACCTGTCCTTTTGGGTTTTTTTTTAAAATGGAGTTTTCATTACACAAGCATGATTGATTAAATCCTTGGTCATTGGAGGTTAAATGCAATCTCCAGCCCCTCTTCCCTCCCAGGAGGTGGGGGGCCAGCGGTGTGAGGAGACTGAAAGTTCTCTAATCACATGAATGCCTCCCCTGGCCACCAGCCCCCATCCTTAGGTGACCTAGAGGCCTTCCAAAAATTACCTCATTAACATAACAAAAGGCCTTTATCACTCTCATCACTTAGAAAATTCCAAGGATTTTAGGAGCTCTGTGCCAGAAAATGACATGATCAGAATGAAGAAAGAACAGAGATAAGAATCTATAAAAGACACCAGTTGTGCCTTAGTCCTCCTGCTTTCACATTTTTGTTTGTATTTTTATAAAAGCCCTGTTATTCTTTTCACCAAATTTAAACCAGGACCCAGGGCCATTTCTACCAGAAGATGAAATTTTACTCCCCACACATTTCTCTCCTCCTCGTCTTCTTGGCAAATTCTAGAAGTAGGTTTGCCAGATTGAGCAAATAAAAATACAAGGTGTCCAGTTAGGTTTGATTTTAAATAACAATTTTTTTGTAAAAGTATACGTTCCATTTATCTGAAACTCAGACATCACGTTATCCTATCCAATAAACTTTTTCTTTGCTGGCAGTGAATGACCTGATTTTGTTTGGGAATCTACCCTTTCTTAGGTGGATTTACTTCAGAAGTCAGTCCTGATTGGTCTAAGTGAACCATAGTAGTTCCATCTCCTCCATGGAGACTGGTTTAAACAGGGTACATGGTTCAATTCTTGACAATGTGATTTGAGAACAAATCTACTGGTGTAGAGATTCTGGGAAAGGCTTCTTTGCTAGTTGAATAAAACACATAAGAAGAGCTGGCCTCTCTCATTCCTCTGGATTTTGTCCTGTCTAAATGTGACACCTGCAACCGTGGCAGCCATCTTGAGACCATGAGGGCAGCTAGACTGTGGGACAAAGCTAACTTTTTGAAGGTGGCAGAGCAGAGAAGTGGGAAGAACCTGGATCTCTAATGATGTCACTGATCCACTGAATTAGTTAAGCCTGAAGATACCTGACCTTGGAACTTCTTACTTGATGAGATAAAATTTCCTTATTGGGAGTTCCCCAGTGGTCTAGTGGTTAGGATTCGGCACTTTCAGTGGCCGGGGTTCAATCCCTGGTGGTTGGGGAACTGAGATCCTGCAAGCTGCATGGTGCAACCAAAAAAAAAAAAAAAATTCCTATTGTTTAAGGCATTTTGATATGAGTTTTCTATTGCATGTAACCCAAAGCACCCTAAATGATAAATTATTTATTAGACCAGAAAACTGAAGCTCAAAGAGGTGAGATAAGTTATCCAACGTCTCCAAACAAGGAATTACTGGGGTTAAATTTGCCCACAGGGCTGTCTGACTTCTCTCTGTTATACCAATTCAACCATTTCCTTATAGTTTGACTTTGGACAAATTCTACCACTTGTCTGAACTTTGACTTCCTTGCCTGTAAAGTAGGGATGTACCTCTTCCCTCACCGTGATGCTTTAAAGATTTAAGGAAATAGTGTCAACAGAAAGGTCTGCATGAAGATGCCTAGTAAATTTCCTCCTTTCTTGCCCAGTTTGTGCTTTTATTCTTAGGAATATTCCTTTACTCCTTTCTGTGAGAGGAGATGAATAGTCTTCTCATTTAAAAAAGGGCTGGCATAATTTAAGGACTTATAAAAAATAAGTAAACTTTCCCATCCCATGGAATTACTTAGACCCTTGAGTGTCTCACTGTTCATCGGACTTAATGAAGCTCATCAACTCAGTGAGTTCTTCAGACTGTGGGGATCGCTCACAAATATGTCTACGCGCTGAGTGTTTCCTTCCATCCTGTTCCAGTTTTTCAGTCCAGCCCTCACCCACCTCTAGTTTTCACACTGTGGGTGGCGATCACATTCGGGAAGAGCACCCACCAGCAGCCTAGATGTAATGGTCCTCAGAACCATATATATACATTTTTTTTAAACAACAAAAATTTATTCTCTTATCGTCCTGGAGGCCAGAAGTTGTAAATCAAGATATCGGCAGGGCCATGGTCCCTCCAGAGGTTCTAGGGGAGAATCCTTCCTTGCCTTTTACTGTTTCGGGTGGCTCCAAGCAATTCCTTGGCTGGTAGATGCATCACTCCAATCTGTGCCTCCATCTTCACGTGGCCTTCACCTCTGTGTGTCTCTTGTAAGGACACTTGTCAGAACCATACTTTCTGAAAACAGAGGCTGGGACATCAGTTTTGAAGATACTGGCTAAGTGACCTTGGACAGGTTGCTTAATATTCTGAGCTTCACTTTCCTTATCAAGAAAATGGGAATAATAAGACTTAGCCTCACAGATTGAGGCAAGGATTACACAAGGTAGAGTGAGAGCTTCTGATGCCTAGAAAGTGAACAGAACATTGTCGCTTTCAGTAAGCCCTACCAAACATACACAGCTCAACATTCTGTTAATATCACCTCTGAGGCAGCAGCGTCACCTACCTATTCCTTTTTACAAAAAGAAAAAAAAAATTCATAAAGAAAGGTTTTAGCTTTTCAGTCACACATCATTTCTCTTTAGAGATTAAGGCAGTAATCAAATTTCCAGACCTTGTGTGTCCTGCAGGGGCATGAATCGGTCACAACTCAGACAGATCCTCCAGCAGCTTGCTGGCCCCTCACCAGCATCTCCAGTTTGAATAAAAACAGGAAAACCTCTGGGACTCTCCAAAAGCCCATGTTTGGCGTTTGAGCGAACTCGAAACCTGGGCACATGATTATATTCCCTCCGACGTAGCCCTCTAAATTAACTTACCCCAGTTGAGATCACTCAATCCATTTCAAAGTTTAAGAAAAAATGACAAAATAAATTGCTTTCCTAGAATCGATATAAAATATGCTTCTGATGAGATGTTACAGAAGATAGACCAAAAGAATCCTGGCTAGTCACTCAATCTAGATTCTCTTGCCCCTAAATCATTGCTCCAGCTGGGCTGTATTTATGGAATAGCCCCTCAACCCTTCCCTCTCTCTGCCCTCTTTATGAAATCAGAAGACTCAAGTACAGTGTGTGTGTGTGTGTGTGTGTGTGTGTGTGTGTGTGTGTGTGTGAGATCTAAACTAAACATTCGCCAAACCCCAGGAAACTCTCTTGCACTCTTTCTGAACTACTGCCCCCCCTCCAGAGGTAACTAGTAGTCTAACCTCTATTACTTTCCCTTTGTGTATCTTTGAACTTCACATACATGGGATCGTGCAGTTTGTACTCTTTTGTATTTGGTTTCTTTTGCTCATCAATATGTTTGTTAGAAATGATCCACATTTTTGCTTGTCATAGTTTTTGCTTTTGTTTTGTTTTTTAAATAGAATTGATTAGTGGTTTTAAGCTCACAGCAAAATTGAGTAGCTGGTACAGAGGAGCCCCATATACCCCCTGCCCCCTTCCCACCCCACACATGGCTTCCCCCATTATCCCCATCCTGCCCCCCCAGACCGGTATTTTGTTACAATTGTCATGTAGCACAATGGTTTTCAATCAGGGCAGTCCTGTTCTCTTAGGGACCACACAGATGGAAAAGTGTGGTGCTGTCTTAATTGTGACAATCCCTGGCTCACTACTGCACAGGCAGTGGGCAGGGGCCAGGAATGGTAAAGGTCCTGGATTGTGCAGTGCGGTCCCACGAGAGAACAACTAGCTCAAACTGTTCATATTACAGGGGAGTTAAAGCCCAGGCGGAAGGATGCTTGTCTGAGGTCACACAGGATGACCTGGGACAGGACACTGGCCCCAGGCTCCTCGCTTCTCCAACACAAGATGCAGCAGTTAAGAGCGCGGGCTCTGGAGTCAGATAACCTGGGTTCAAATCCAGAGACCAGTGTGTTCTGTTTGTGTGACGCTGCGCTCATTACTCACGTAAGCTTCCGTGTCTTCATCTGTAGAATGGGAATAAGCTTAGTATTTGCCTGTAGAGTAGTTTTTTGAGGATAAAAATGAATTAATTTACCAGCAGTGTGCTCGGAACAGCACTCGTACAAGGGGAATGCTCCTTAAATGCTGGGTGTTACTTTTTCTCACAATATTTGCATGTGGTTGTTTTTGTGAAGATGGCTAGTATTTTCCTTTTTAAAAAAATAGTTTTAATGAAGTATAATGTATTTACTAAAAAGCTCACATATATGGGCTTCCCTGGTGGCGCAGTGGTTGAGAGTCCGCCTGCCGATGCAGGGGACACGGGTTCGTGCCCCGTTCCGGGAGGATCCCACATGCCGCGGAGCGGCTGGGCCCGTGAGCCACGGCCGCTGAGCCTGCGCGTCCGGAGCCTGTGCTCCGCAACGGGAGAGGCCACGACAGTGAGAGGCCCGCGTACCGCAAAAAAAAAAAAAAAAAAAAAAAGCTCACATATCCTAAGTGTGCAGATTAATGAATTTCTGCCAACTGGACCGATCCTCATAACCAGCATCCTGATTACTATATGGGACATCGCCAGGACCCACGCAGGCCCTTCTGCTCCCTGCTTGTCACGACTCCCCGCAAAGAGTAAACCATGGTTCTAACAGCACAGATTCTTTTACGCCCATTTCATACTTTATATAACAGAATCATATAACGTGTACTTTTTATGTGTGTCTGGCTTCATTCACTCCACGTTATATGTGTGAGTTCCGTCCCTCTCTCTTCCCCCTCCCCCATCCCTCTGTCTTTGTTTATTAGAAAGGGATAAAGTGCCAGCCCAGGGGGAACATATATGGGTGGGTGACTTAATAGGAATTTTTGAAAAGGAAAATATGCTACTTAGATTAATTAATGGGATTTGGGGAACTTTGCTGCCTTATTAAAATCCTGACACAGAAGAATCCCAAGTGTGGTAGGAAGAGCCAATTAGTGATTTGGGCTTTGAGGAAGGGATAAAAGAAAGAGAGTAATGATAAATAAAAATGTACTTAGCATCTATTCCGGGGCAATGAGTCAAAGCAGGCCAGTTGCTAGCTGAGATATCTGTTCAGCAGAGCCCTTTCTAGAATTTGTCTCCCAGTGATTTTATCATAACTGATGTTCATTTCTTTATATAATGAAAACACATTCTAAGCACAAGATGTTTTCCATTCCCAGAAAAATGATCTGTGCTGCCTGCAAACATTTTGTGAGGTGGTGCCAAGTCAGCACACTACTTCTTTCCCCAAGCACACCGCCCTGCAGACTTGTTGGCATGTTTGTGCAATAAATAAGTAAAAGTCGGTTGACTTGATGTTCATGTTTATTTTTATTCTCCAGTAGGAGTCATTGTCTGCTTAATTGTAGGATATAGAGGCAATCATTGTTCTCTATCTTTCACCAGAGTTGCAAAACAAACTCTGAGCTAATGGTTCCAGGAGGCAGGAAGTCACCAAAGAGTTGCCAGGCATTTCAGGAGAGGTGTAATAGGAAGAAATAAAGAGCATAGCCCTACAGAGAGATTCATAAGTGATTTAATCAACACTTCATACAGGGAGGGAGAGTTGCCAGCTGTAACCTGCCAGGTGAGCCTGAGTGATGCAGTTACAATTAGATCCAATTTATGGCAGAGGTGGGGATTGCTTCTAGGTGGGAATGAATGGAGTTCAATGTGACTAAGATAGAATAATAGGGGGGAATATTTTTCCTAAAGAAACAATGAAGGAAGTTGCTGTTGGATAAGGTCTGAAAGTAGAAAAAGCAAAGGTTTGGACAAGTTTCTTCTTCACTTTTACAAGAATGAATTTATTTTATTGTCAGTAGAGTTTGACATTTTTAGAATTCTTAATAATTGCCTATATAGGATCTCCCTTGTTTCCTGTACACACCCATGGCTTTAACCATCACCTGTATCTATATATCCAGATGTTGGTTGGGCGTCTCCATCAGGATGTCCTGCCATCATCTCGCAGGTAGTAAGTCCAAAGGTGAGCTCACCATTTCTATCCCTTTGCTCTCAGATCCATTTCCCACTGTATTATTTGACTTGATAAATGGCACTCCCCAGTCCCTCAAGCTCAAGCTCCACACCTGGAAGTCAACTCACTCTCCTTTCTCTCTTTCTTCTCACTTATTCCATTGTTGACAAATCTTGCAATTCTACCTTCTAAATACCTCTTAAGTCCAACCCTTCATCCTTTCAATTCTCATTACCACTAGAGAATTTTGATTCCTTTTTATTTCTTAACCAATCGTCTTCCAAGTAATCATCTGGTCTCCAGTCTCCCTTCTCGTCAATCTACCCTGAACATTGATGTCACAACAAAGAATATCAAAAGCATATCTGAGTCTAACAATGTATAGAGAAAATTATACACAATGACAAAGTGGCATTTATTCTGGGTATGCACAACTGGTTCATGAATCAAACATCAGTCTGTGTAATTCACCACATCAACAGGCTGAAGAAGAAAAACCATATGATCCTACCAAATTGATGCAAAAAAAAAAAAGAATTTGACAAAATCCAACCTCAATTCATGATAAAAACTAAGAATAGAGGGGAGTAGGTCTCACTGCTGTCCCACCATGTTCTCCTCTATAATCTCATCTCTATTCAGAACCCAGAGTGATTCTTGAAAAATGTAGGTCAAATCATGTCTCTCTGCTTCTCAAAGTCCTCCAGTGGCTATTTCACTCAGAGTAAAAGCCAAAAATGTTCAATGTTCTACAAGAGCCTCCATAGTCCAGCCCCATCAGCTCTCTGGCTCCAAATCAAGCCACCTTTCCCTCTCTCTATGCCAACCACACTCCCGTCCTTGCTCCTATTGAACATACCAAGTAAGCTCCCACCTCGGGGCCTTTGCACATGCTGGTTCCTCTTCCCAAATTATCTTCATTGCCATTTCCTAGATTTCTATATGGCTTGCTTCCTCACTTCCTCAGGTTTATTTATTTATTATTTTTAATTTTTAATTTTTTTAGCACACAATTTTATTTGTATAAGTACAGAATTACATATATATATATATATTTTTTTTTTTTTTTTTTTTTTTTTTTTGTG
>NC_041228.1:15128194-15152869 GCF_002837175.3 Physeter macrocephalus | reverse complement strand
CTGCTGTGGCCTCTCCCGTTGCGGAGCACAGGCTCCGGAAGCGCAGGCTCAGCGGCCATGGCTCACGGGCCCAGCCGCTCCGCGGCATGTGGGATCCTCCCAGACCGGGGCGCGAACCCGGTTCCCCTGCATTGGCAGGCGGACGCGCAACCACTGTGCCACCAGGGAAGCCCTTTTTTTTTTTTTTTTGGCCATGCTGTGCGTCATGTGGGATCTTAGTTCCCCAACCAGGGATTGAACCCGTGCCCCCTACAATGGAAGTGGGGAGTCTTAGCCCCACTGGACCACCAGGGAAGTCCCAGGTTTATTTAAATATCACCTTTTCAGGACTTGCCTGTGGCGCAGTGGTTAAGAATCTGCCTACCATTGCAGGGGACCTGGGTTCGAACCCTGGTCCAGGAAGATCCCACATGCCACAGAGTAACTACTGAGCCTGCACTCTAGAGCCCGCAAGCCTCAACTACTGAGCCCGTGTGCCTAGAGCCTGTGCTCTGCAACAAGAGAAGCCACGCCATTGAGAAGCCTGCGCACTGCAGTGAAGAGCAGCCCCTGCTCACCACAACTAGAGAAATCCGACGTGCAGCAATGAAGACCCAATGCAGCCAAAACTCAATCAATAAAAATAGAGTGTATAAATATTATTTTTTCAGATAGTCTTTCCTTAACCAACTTACGGAAAATAGCGCTCCCTTCTACACTTCCACTCCATCACTCTCTATTCCCTTTACACTGATTTTTTTTTTCCATAGTGCTTATCAGCAGATATAGGGATGTGGGTGTTTTTAATTTTTTTTTTAATTAAAGTGTAGTTGATGTACAATATTGTGTTAATTTCAGGTGCACAGCAAAGTGATTCAGTTATATATATTTATATATATGTATTTTAAAGATTATTTTCCATTATAGGTTATTATAATAACCTTGTAATATGTTGAATATAGTTCCCTGTGCTGTACAGTAAATCCTTGTTGCTTCTCTATTTTATGTAGGGATAATTAATGGCAATGACAGAGATGGGGAACATGATTAGCTTCTGGATACATTCTGAAGGTAGAGCCTGCAGAATGGAATAAATACAGAGGGGATGCAATTATGGATATTGATAAAATCAGGATATGCCCTTGGGAATGGGATGTCGAGGTAGAGCAGAGGACAAGATCATTGAAAGAGAAAAGGGCAGGAGTCTGAGAGGTCAGATGCTGCAGAATCGTCCATGTGGATGGTGAAATCATCAGGCATTATGAGAAGCAGGGATGGAGAGAGTGATGGTGAGCCAGGACCTGAATCTTCAATTAATCCCATACTCCTAATTTATCCCTCCCCCGCTTCCCCTTTGGTAACCATAAGTTTGTTTTCTGTGTGTCTGTTCTGTTTTGTACATAGATTTATTTGTATTATTTTTTAGACTCCACATATAAGTGATATCATATGATATTTGTCTTTCTCTGACTTACTTCACTAAGTATGATATTCTCTAGATATATCCATGTTGCTGCAAATGGCTGTATTTAATTCTTTTTTATGCCTGAGTTATATTCCATATTATATATATATATTCCATATATATATATAATCACATCTTCTTAAGCCAGTCACTGCTGATGGGCACTTGGGTTGTTTCCATTTCTTGGCTATTGTAAATAGTGCTGCTATGAACATTGAGGTGCATGTATCTTTTTGAATTAGAGTTTTTGTCTTTTTCGTATATATACCCAGGAGTTTTCAGATATATACCCAGGAGTTGTATCTTCCCAGGGTCTTATGGTAGCTCTATTTTTAGTTCTTTAAGGAACCTCCATACTGTTTGCAATAGTGCCTTAAGTATGTGTTTTTGATATTTCTTCCCCAACCAGAATATAAGCTGCATGAGGGCAGGGACTTTGTCTTTTTGTTCACTGATTTAGCCTTTGAATCTAGAAGAGTCCTTGCTAATGTTTGTATGGACGAAAGTTCTGTGTATCCTTTAGGACTCAGATTACATGTCACTTTCTAGGGAATATTTATCAACCCTATGTCCCCTAGGACCTTAGGATGGGTTGGCCATTCCTTCCTCTCTGCTCCCAAGTGCCCTACACTCAGGGCTTTGTAACAGCATATTGGTCTTTCTGTCCCAGCCCCTCCCAAACCCCACCCAATACTGATTTGTAAGACTTTCTTAAGTACGGACCAATTCTTCCTTCTCCTCCTCATAGCCCTGGTACCTACCACAACACTTGGCACATAGAAATGCTTACTGAGGGACAAAATGATGTAATTTATGTGAAAGCAGTTGGCGTACACTCACCCAGGAGTCATGCTTTCACATAATTTTTAATTATAGTTGATTTATTGGACTTGTCTGGAATTGCTAGACTTCTTTTTGTTCACTGCCATGAGTTTATCCGACCTCTATTTAGCATATTTTTCCATATCTCAGTTCCTCTGTGCTCCCAAAATAGCAATATAATTTTCTCTGATTGATGCTGTTTCTCTGTATAAAGTGGTGAAGGTCCTGGGTTCACACGCCTGAGCTCTCTGGCTCAGGTGGGTTTCAGAAGGACTCTTGGGAGTTCAGTTCAGCTGGACGTGCTTGGTATCAAATGAGATGAAGTGGGGAGACATAGCAAAGCACTTTGGAATGGCAGGCATGATAAGGGCCATTGTCATGCTGCTGCTGTGATAGGCAGTTTCCAGACCTGTTCTGTGAGTGTGCTCACTGGTAGCCTCATCTTGTTCGAGCCTAAATTGCTCAGGATTTGAATTAGCATTTTCATAAGATTGTTCCAATGACAGAAAACTCTATGACATATTATGCAAAAAATCCTCTAGCATATGCATGTGAAAAAAGCCTCCTATGACTTTGTTTTCTTTACCTGTCCCTGCAGAGAAAATGAAATTATTATCTGTAGTAAGATTGATTCTTTCCTGAAAAAGTTGTTACCATTATGAAAAAGAATTTCCAGACACAATAGAGGCTGACTAATTATTAGTATTGTTGTTTTGCTTAAGCACATTTATCATTATAAGTATAAGAAAGAGAGAGAGAGCGATCTCTGCATAAATCTTTTTGGTATTGTAAAGAATCTAATGCTCTAATTGTTTTAAAATATTTTATTATTTAAAAAAAAAATACAGTGGAGGATGTCTTTAAAGAAATCAGGTTTAAGATTGTTGAGCTGTCTTGTGTCAGTTTCCCAGAGAGAGCAAGTCTTAGAATTAAAAACAGCTGGGAGAATGGGGGGTGGGGATACGGTAACATTATATGTTCCAGAAGGGGAAAGATGAAAGACAGGAAGAAGCTGGCTGTGCTGAAGACTGCTGAGAATTAGAGCAGGGGAACTTAGGGGACCCACTGGTAGCATTTTGCTCCCAAATGTGCTTTTTAACTCTTTAATGGCCAAGGATACCTGGAGTTCCTAGAGTCAAAGTCATAAGGAGAACCTGGAGCAGTCTTTGGATGGGAAGAAGTTAAATACAGGACAATTGAGCAAGAACTGGATTTCATCATTATGGCCCAAGCTTCTACCCACCACCTCCCAGAGAGCCACTATCCTCCCCTGCAATGTTTCCTGACTTCTTTTATGTATTTATTTATTTGGTTGCGCCAGGTCTTAGTTGCGGCAGGCAGGCTCCTTAGTTGTGGCACGTGGGCTCCTTAGTTGTGGCATGCATGTGGGATCTAGTTCCCCAATCGAACCCAAGCGCCTTGCACTGGGAGCGCGGACTCTTATCCACTGCACCACTAGGGAAGTCCCAATGTTTCCTGACTTCTGTCCTTGGGACAGAGATCCTGGGAGAGGCAGGGGGTAGGAGCCACATCTGAGGACCCCACCCTGAGTGCTTAATTCCAGGCCCTGCCCGCACTAGCTATGTGACTGTAAGTTTCTTCATCCATCAGGCTTATTCTGGGGATAAACAAGTTAATATTTGTGAAACATTTAGAATAGTGCTTGGCGCATAGCAAGAGCTATGTGTATGTTAAATAAATTACTTTTTTTTTTTTGCTTTGTCCAAATACTTTTTTCCTATTTCTTTCCTATAAACGTTTACATGTAACTGTATCTGTTTTAAAAGGAAACTTTGTTACTAATGAAAATGGAAAATGTGTTTTTAAAAAGAAAGTAACTAAAAATAAAAATGAGGAAAACAAAACAATGTTGCTAAAGTCTAGTTATATTCTGTGCCCTGTGTCGGGCTCTGAGCTTGAGGCCTCCTTCTCTCTGTTAAAAAGTGGGATTTGTCAAGGCTTGGTCATTAAAGATACAGTAGCACCAAAATGAGACTTTCCCTTTGTTGTAATCACAAGGATCAAGGAAGAAAGAGAGTTATAATAATTTTATTATAAGTTTCAATAATATATAATTTCACCTAAAATAATCTCAGGACCACCAGAGAAACACACACACACACACACACGCACGCACACTCACTCTCTCTCTCTCTCAAATATGTATTTGGAAAAATGGAGGTTTAACCTCATTTCTCTCCTGCCTTGGCCACTTGTAAATTGCTTCATGATTCCCAGCTCTGCGGGAAGCACATGTTGTTGGCTGTCACTGGGTTTCCCGGATGCTCCCCCACATTGGATGCTGCTTCTCGTCCGTGGGTGCCAGTGGAAGTTAAAGGCTACTGTGGGGCAGAGGCTGTACTTCCCTTTGTTATGCTGTCCTTCTACCCATCACTACGTTGCCACCAAGACCAGGGGTATATCAGACTCTGCTGAAGCATATATGAGTCTGACCTGGGTCCTTTGGCTGTCAAGGACAGCCCTGACACAACTGGTAAAAGTTCAATATGGCCTAAGGATTAGGTTATGGTAATTCCCTTTCCATCTGTCTTTTCTGTATGTCTTATGCATATTAACTCATTTTCTTTTCACAACAACCCCATGAGTTAGTAAATATTAATTTACAGATAAGGCAGCTGAGGCTCAGAGAGGTTAAGTAACTTGCCCAAGATCACACAGCTAGTAGGTAGCAGAGCTGGGATTGTCCACATTCTAGACTCTGGGATTTTGTCACTGCACTGTACTGCCTCTCAATAAACAAACAAATAAGATAAGTACATCATGGATCAGAGACTGACCTATGCTAATGAAGAAGACCAAAGCTGGGCATGCAGGGGGCTGACTTTTGATCGAAATCAGGGACAGCCTCACTGAGCAAGTGAGGATTTGAACAGAGGCCCGATGGGGCTGAGGGAGGAGCCTTGAAAAATCATTCATTTCACTCCTGAAATCAATCTTAGAAAAAGTAACAGGATGTATTAGCTCTGGTCTTGCCCATTGCTCAGCTCAATGTAATAAGATATGCAGAAACAAATTTACAAAGAACATTATTGATGTTTGGTGCTGGGAAGTAGACATGAGAAGATCGGAACAAACAGGATGAGAATAGGATAGATTCTTCGTCTTCTCGATGCCTGGTTCAAAGTGAGGGCAGGATTACGCCGCACACGGTGCAGGCTCCTGCGGGTGCAGTTCACAGAGTCAGGGTTCCAGGGCCAAATAGAAAGCTGGGACGAAGTGAGAGAGTGGCATGGACGTATATACACTACCAAACGTAGGGTGGTTAGCTAGTGGGAAGCGGCCACATAGCACAGGGAGATCAGCTGGGTGCTTTGTGACCACCTAGAGCGGTGGGAGGGAGGGAGACGCAAGAGGGAGGGGATATGGGGATATATGTATACGTACGTATAACTGATTCACTTTGTTATACAGCAGAAACTAACACACCATTGTAAAGCAATTATGCTCCAATAAAGATGCTAAAAAAAAAAAAAGAGGGCTTGTTCTGGAGGCAGCAGCTCTAGGAAGAGCAAGTGCTGTCCTGGGAGCGGGGAGGCGAGGGGTGTGGGCACAGAGCATCGTCCTGGGTGGTGGCAAATGAGTGAAGCCAGCCAGGGGTACCACGGAGAGCTGGGGGGCTGTGGGTAAAAAAGGGGAGCACGCTCAGCTCAAAGGCCTCCAGATTCCAGTTCTAACAACATACTCTCACCTTTGTGTGTTATTCTTTCCAAGTAGGATTTTAAGACCTTTTTTTTACTGCGCCACCAGGGAAGCCCGATTTTAAGTCCTTTTTGAAGCAAAGGTACCTAGGTGTTGCATATGCTGCTAATTTGAACATCTGAGAACGTCTGGCTTCTTTCTTACTTCTGCTCTGCAGAAAGGTAAAATCAAGCCGAACACATGGAATTTCTTTTTCATTATTGTGGTTACATATTGTGTTATTCACAAGAACTCTGAAACTGTGCTGATTTGACTCTTCTGCAAGGAATCTGCCTTTCTGCTTTGAACCTGGAAAGAGTTTTGGAAGGATGTGCCCTGGCAGTGGTTTGTAACTTTTCTTTTTTGCCTGAACAGGCATGAGTCTCTCATTTTTAAATTTCTGATTTTTTTTCTTTTATCTTGATGTCTTTCCCCCCTTCCCCATTTTTCTTTTGAATATTGCTCTGATTTGTTTTTCCTTTTTAAAGACATGAATTATATTCATGGTTCTCACTGTGTAAAATAGTATCTGTATTAGGTGGAAAATAATGGCTTTAAGCACCATCTATCTGCTGATGACTTTCAAGTTTATGTCTCCAATCCCAGCCATTCACTGAGCTCTGGGGTCAAGAGAAGTTGGAAATCTTAAATGTTGTCAATGAATTAGATAAAACAACAACCACGGTAACATCATGTGATCCAAACCTATCGAAATCTAGTCTGCAGAGGATGATTTATATAAAGATGGAGAGGGAGAGAGAGACAAGCCATGGTTGGGGAAAAAGCACTGCTGGAAAGTATGTGGATGTGAGTGGTTGCAAGCCGGGGGCAATAAGCAAAAGAGCTGGGTAGAGCTGTATCTCCCAAGACCTGAATATACTTGTAGGAGTTCAGATCTTATTCTGGGCTGTGGGGAGCCTGTGATTATGGGGATGGTTTGTTGAAAACTCTGTTCTATAAAGACTTATTTGGCAGCTTATGGAGGAAGGAATGGAAAAGGTTGTTGAGTTGAGGGCAGGGAATGAGTTAGGAGGATGCTGCAGAGATCCAGGGTGAGAACTGATGAGGGTCTGAACCTAGACTAAAGGGGACGAGGGAGATATATGAACGGTCAAAAAAAATATTCATGATTGGCTAAAAATAAAGGTTGCTCTCTATTTCTTCAGAGGTTGATTTAGGAAACTGAGGTCTAAGTCACAGACAGACCACTCACTAGTTTTGTGGCCCAAGGCCAATCATGCCTCTTAAACTTCAGCTTTCCTTCTGTCAAGTGGTGACAATGATAACTGTTCTGTCAACTCAGGATGCTGCAGCCATCGAGAGAAGCAGAGAGCATGAAAGAGCAGCCACCACTATGAAGGACCGTATCCATGGAAGTGATTTTTTGGGGGGTGTGGTGGTTAGCACGCTAATTTTATTCGAAACGAGGACAGCAAGTATGGGCCGTGTTGGAAAGGACAAGCTTTCCACAGAAGCGATTTTTATTGGTGTTATTGTAGCCAGCTCTGGGATTCCGCATCAGTTAGGACTTTAAAAACATAAGGAGACATGAAAAATTATTATTTAAAAAAATGACAACTTTTTTTTTTTTTTTTTTAGATTTATGTGAAACAATAGCTGCATCTGGAGAGGAAAAATTTACTCTGTTGCTATGAGCAGTGACAATCATGGCACACAGTGTGGTTTACAGCCCCTTCTAAGTAAAATGGACGCACCCACTACCCTAGCTGAGGGCTCGGTCCAAGGCAGCCACATTTGACACCTCAAGCCACGTCTGACTCAGCCGCAGCAGATTCATCTGCTGGTCGGTGGTCTAAGATGTGCCCTCATGTCAAAAAGACTCTTCCAAATGGGAATAATGGTAATTAGTTGAGCCAGGGATGTAATTTCTGTAGGGAATTTGAGGAAGTAAAGAGTAAAGCATCCGGTCGATGGCATGAGGACAATGGGATAGATGAGTAACATGGCAGACCACTGGGGAGAAGATGGTATGGTGGTAGAAGGAAAATGGTAAGATGGTAGGATGGTAGAACACTAGGGAGAAGATCCAGGACCTCTGGCATCCAGCACTGCTGCAGTGGCTTTAGGTCAAAAACCACTCTTCAGCTGCATCCTCCACAAGGCCACGTCAGCTTTCATTACCTTGTTCAATATAATGTCATTCAGTGGGAATCCTTAAAATAATCTTCACCCTTCGCTTGAGTTAGCCAAGTCTCTTGAAACCAAAAGGCTATATAAAAACACTACCCCGGGCCTCCCTGGTGGCGCAGTGGTTGCGCGTCCGCCTGCCGATGCAGGGGAACCGGGTTCGCGCCCCGGTATGGGAGGATCCCACATGCCGCGGAGCGGCTGGGCCCGTGAGCCATGGCCGCTGAGCCTGCGCGTCCGGAGCCTGTGCTCCGCAACGGGAGAGGCCACAACAGAGGAAGGCCCGCGTACCACAAAAAAAAAAAAAAAAAAAAAAAACACTACCCCTATTCACCTGAACTGAGAATAATCTTTTTTGAGGTGCTTGAATTTAAAACAGAGGTCATCTAAAATTTGCTTAAATGGTTCAGTGAGATGGCGTATGACTGGATAGACTCAGGAGTTTAGGTTAAACATTAGAAAAATACTACATTTCAAATTCCTCATTTACAGAAGGGCCATCGCTTTAATAAAGGAAGATATGTTAAGACTAGTCAAGTCAATAACGGTGAGGACAAAGTTGAATTAATTCATGAAGTTGATGGTGGAGTGGAATAATCCTGGGCTTCAGAGTCAGAGGCCTGAACTCGAAGTCCAGGCCCTGTGACTTCCTGGTTGGGTGGGCATTGAGGTAAGTCGCTCAGCCATGCAGGACCCTAGGTGTTGAAAAATGGAGGTGTGATGGTGATGGTGATGGTGGTGGCCCAGGAGTCCATAGGATAATGTAAGTGAAATACCTTATAAATAAAACTAATCCATATTGTTTGCTATTATCAAGAAATTAAAGGGACTTCCCTGGTGGTCTAGTGGTAAAGAATCCACCTTACAATGCAGGGGACACGGGTTAGATCCCTGGTCAGGGAACTAAGCCCATGTGCCACAACAAGTGAGCTCACGCGCCTCAACTAGAGAGCCTGCGTGCCGCAAACTACAGAGGCCGCATGCTCTGGAACCCGCGTGCCACAACTAGAGAGAGAAAACCTGCACGCCACAACTAGAGAGAAGCCCGTGCACCGCAACGAAGAGCCTGTGCACCGCAATGAAAGATCCCGCAAGCCTCAACGAAGATCCTGTGTGCTGCAACTGAGACCTGACGCAGACGAAAATAAATTTAAAAAAAAAGAAATTAAAGTGTCAAAAATTAAAATGTTTAAGGTGAAAAATTTAAAAAGCAATAGCAATTATACACAGGAGAAGGAAATTGACTAGTTTCAGACAAATCACTAGTGAAGAGTTAATATTCCTATTCGACGCCACATGACAGTGGAATGTTTGGGGACTTAACTTTTTTAAAGAAAGGTGATACTATTAATAATGATGACGGTGACATTCAGAATGTTGCTAATAATCGTCACAGCAGCGGCCACTTACTGAACATCTCCAGTGACCCAGGCACAACGTAGTAGTTGATATTCACTCTTGAATCCTCCAATAGCCATGTTTATTCTCCCTACTTTACCCATGAGAAAACCAAGGCCCAGAAAGATTAAGAAGCTTGATCAGAGTAGAACAGCTTGGGATTCAAACCCAGGTCTTTTTGGCTCTTCATTCTGTGCCCATTTCCTGTTGACCTGATGAGCTCTTCCTAGGATGCTGAAACAGAGGGACTTGCAATGATCCTTGCAGATTGGCCACTCTAGGCCCTTCTTTTGAGAGAAAAGGAATCTGAGGTCCAGAGCCATGAAGTGGCCTGCTCAAGGGCACACAGCTAGTTACTGCTGAGATAAAATTCTCAAACTCAGGGCTCCGACTCTCAAAGCAGTAGCCTGTCTTCTATATTAGGCTGCATCTCTGGTGTGCAGCTATTTTGAATTTCCATGCAATCCTGCAAATAGGCTGTTGGTTTCATTCCAGAAAATTACAAGGCAAATTTAACCTTCCCGAGGGAACAGCTGGCATGTGTGCTGTGCTGTGATGTCTGGAATTGCCCCACACCCTGCGTTTATGGTGGTTTGCCTCTGGCTTCTCTTGGAAGCAGAAAGCTGTGGCATAGAGTAAACAAATAAGGCAGTTCACTGAAAATCAACCCCTCGATTCTTGTGTATTAGCCACTTCCGGCATGAATGTCACATGGTACCACACCATGTGGGAGCAGAGACAACACATTAATATGCTCACAACAGTCAGCTTTTATGGAGCTGACTTTTATGGAGCTGACATTCCAAGGTCTTTTAATTCTCACAATTAAGCTACAAGTTAGTGGATTAAACCGATTTAACAGATGAGGAAATTGAGACCCAGGGACTTTAAGAAAATTGTCAGTGTTAAAAAAAAAAAAAAGAAGCTAAATGAGTCCTGAAGTCAGGTTGTAGCCTTCATGCCGAAGCTGACATTAGTAACCATCACACGTCCCTGCGCTGTACTTAGAGCGCTCTGCCCCCATGGGGATGCTGGGTGGTTAGGAAACAAAGGCAAAGTTTTGCTTTCATGAAATTGATCGTTTCACATGGGACACACGTGTGTACAAGCATAATTAATTTGAACACTTGTTATCTCAGAGAGAGCTTTGACTTTTTCTGCTGGGCACTCTTTGAAGAGATTTCTGGGAATCATCTGAAATGTTTTTAACATAGCTATACAGTGAATTTTTATCCCCATTTTACAGATGAGAAAACAGACTGGAGAGGTGAAGCAAATTACCAAACTTTCCGTAGTTAATAAGTATTAGGGTCTTGATTCAGTCCAGGCTTGTAGTTACTATGGTCAAGTTTAAAACAAACATTCATATGGAATGTGAAAAATACGGAAATCCAAAAGGAGAAGCCTATGGAGTTGAAAGCCTATTACACTGAACACTTAGAAGTGACTGATGAATTTCCCTGCCAACCTCAGTGATCTGGAAGAGCAGTGCAGTGCATGGTTTTGGAGGCAGTGTGTTGTAATCAAAATAGGAAGAGAATGGGTATCAGAGCTCCGGGTTTGAGACCACTCTCTTTCTCCAAGTTCACCGGCCATGAACTTGGCGGCCGTTGTAACTTGGCTGTTGTTAAGCCAAGAACACCTTGGCTCTTTCTTCTGTGTCTTGCTTGCTGTCACGGAAAGGAGCTCATAAACCTGGTTTATCTTATTTTATTTTATTTGTTAAAAAAAATTTATTTATTTATTTGGTTTTTGGCTGCGTTGGATCTTTGTTGCTGTGCGTGGGCTTTCTCTAGTTGCAGCAAGCGGCGGCTGCTCTTCGTTGCGGTGCGCAGGCTTCTCGTTGCTGTGGCTTCTCTTGTCACAGAGCACAGGCTCTAGGCACGCAGGCTTCAATAGTTGTGGCACGTGGGCTCAGTAGTTGTGGTTCACGGGCTGTAGAGCACAGTCTCAGTAGTTGTGGTGCACAGACTTAGTTGCTC
The DNA here is from genome assembly GCF_002837175.3 of Physeter macrocephalus. Taxonomy (NCBI): domain Eukaryota; kingdom Metazoa; phylum Chordata; class Mammalia; order Artiodactyla; family Physeteridae; genus Physeter; species Physeter macrocephalus. Next base: position 15,141,376 of record NC_041228.1, on the reverse strand, counting down.
CACACATGTGGGATCTTCCTGGACCAGGGCTTAAACCCGTGTCCCCTGAATTGGTAGGTGGATTCTTAACCACTGCACCACCAGGGAAGTCCTTAAATTAATTTTTAAAAATGTATTCAGTTGCACTAGCCACACTTCAAATGCTCAATAGTCACATGGGTTAGTGGCTACCGTATTGGTCAGTGTTGATAATAAAATATTTCATCACTGAAGAAATAGCCCTTTTCTAGGAGAACTGAGTGATCTTTTTTTTTTTTTTTTTTTGGCCTTGCTACACAGCTTATGGGATTCTAGTTCCCTGACCAGGGATCGAACCTGGGCCCTCAGCAGTGAGAGCACAGAGTCCTAACTGCTGGACCTCCGGAGAATTCCCTGAGTGATCTTTAAAAATATATATGTATATTTATTTATTCATTTATTTGGTTGCACCAGGTCTTTGTTTCAGCAGGCGGGCTCCTTAGTTGTGACATGTGAACTCTCAGTTGTGGCATGCATGTGGGATCTAGTTCCCTGACCAGGGATCGAACCCGGGCCTCCTGCATTGGGAGTGTGGAGTCTTATCCACTGCGTCACCAGGGAAGTCCCCCTGAGTGATCTTAATAGCATGTTTTCCTTGAGATGAGGTGGTCTTACCACATAATTCTTAGAAGAATATGAGTTTGAGGCTTGAAGGCATTTAGCTTTTGATTCTGTCATTGAAGGGAATTAAGACACATGCCACTGGGTGGGAGTGGTTAAGAAGCCTGACACAGGGGTCCGCTCTTCGTGGGACAGTTTCCTTTTGCACCTTTGATTACACTGGGTAACATGACGCTCAAGAACAGCCACGCACATCAATGAGTGTCAATTCAGCCACACCCCCAATAGTCTCACCCACCAGATGACTCTGAAACTCAGAAACCTGTGCCCAGGAGCTGCATAAAGCCAGACACCAGGACTTTGCCAGTTCCTAGCCCAGAGGAGCCACCAAGAAGAGGAAGAATGGAGAAGTCATCCAAAGCCAAGTAACATATTTATTTCCTTCTCCTAAAGTGAAGACTTCGGGGTGTAGCCAGAGCCAAAGGGCTGGGAGCTGGAGGTGAGGGTTTCTCTTCAAAAAACCCTTAAAGGTTAACTAAGACTTAAGGCTTAGCAGGCAAAGGTCATGGGCCAGGTGGGACATTTGGGCCTGATCATGCACTTAAAGGACACATTTTTCCCCATCTGATGAGAAAATATATAATTTTCATTGTAGAAAATCTGGAAAATATAGAAGTCATGAGGATTTTAAAAATCACTCACAATATCACTGGAGATAACCATTGTTAACATTTTGTACATTAAAACATTTCCTTTAATTCCTTCAACTGGACTACAAAGGGTTAATATTAAATGCTGTTATTTTCGGAAAGCAGGACCTTTCCTTATGTAATTTCACTATCCTGTAAAGCCCGCTTAAGCCTGTAGTTTCTTTTCTCCCTCTGGCCTTCTCCTCCTGCCTCAAAATCTCTTCTCTCAGTTCGTGAATAAGAGGTGGTGTCTTTTAAGTCCTATGGTCTCATTTTTGGACTTGCCAGGGGAGCTTTGCTGGGGCTCAGTCTGTACCCCTGTGGCCACAAGGGCCTTGGGGGAGATAGTCATGTGTTCAGAACACACGACTTGGCTCTTCATTTTGCTTGGGGCTGGTTAAAAGGGGTCTAAGGACATTTGTATCTTTTCATCTACAAAGCAACTTGGTAGAATTACACGGGCAGCCCTCAGGTCTGCTTGGGGACGGGATTGGGGTAACAGTACATGATTGGGCAGCTGAATCATTTTTGAAAACTCAATCATTTATTAAATATATCTGCTAAGAGTACAGCACCTTACCAGGCACTGGGTCCAGAAAAATGGATCACCCAGATTCTTCTCTCAAAGCACTTACTTTGAGAGAAGTAAGTAACAAAATAAGTAAGTAACAAAATAGACAACTATGATTTGGGTGTTGTGAGATTATGACAGGGGTAGACGCCTGGGTGGGAAGAGAAATTTCATCCATTTTGGAGGATCAAGGAAGACTTCTTGGAAAAAGGGCATCTAAGCTGAGAAGTGGAGGGTGAATGGTAAACAACATTCTTGAATGTGGAAGTGGAGGTGAAGGTGAGAGAGAATGTTCCAGGTAGAAGGCACAGCACAAGTAAAGGCTGGGAGGTAAGAAAGCATGATGTCTTTGGGAATGACAAGCTCAGTTAAGTATATACGATGTCCATTCTGTGTATTTTGCTGGTAAATGCTTGGACAATGATGTTTGCTTCCAGACTGGCTTGTGTTAATCTCTGATGGCACATTTTCCTTCCTTCCCAAGTATAACTGCCACTGTTTCTAAAGAAGACTTGGGTCAAGGCTACCTTCCTCAGGCAGCCTTCCTAGACTTCCTCTGGTGGAAAGAAACTCTCTCCTCTGAAATCCCATAGTGCTCTTCTCCTCTCTAAACTTTCCATTTATACAACAGCTACTTCCAATGTCTCTCTTGCTGCCTTCCTGGACTCTGAACAGATTGAGGTCAGGGACAGTCTGTCTTCCAGAATCTTACCTGATGCCTAGAACAAAGCTGCACTTACACAGCATGTGTGTGTCCAGGGCGTACTGGGTTCATGGTGAGGACTGGTCTTCTGTGCTGCTGTCTTGTATTTTTTGAGATTTTAGCTCATCCTCTCCCACGTTGTAATCATTCTTTCCCTCCCAATGCCTGCCCTTATCCCCTGTCATGGTCAGGCTCAGGATAATTTTCAGAAGAGGATAATGGAATTCGATTTCATTTATGCATGCAGATTGGATGTGTCAGGATGAAGGTTTTAAGTGGCATTATAAATAGTGCCTGGGGTAAGGTCTGCTGTGAGTGGAGAGAGAGCAGAACTTCTCACGTGGGGACCAACACTTTAGTGTTGCGGAGGGTTTGGGGCAGGGCTTATATCCAACTGTTATGCACTTCTATGGCTGCATTCATTGGTAAAATAATGAAATTGTTTCATACCAGTGGCTGACTAGCTCCATACCACTGGCTGAGTGGGCTCCTGTCTTGAGCCCACTGAATGTCCTTCTGACACCCAGGACCACCTATATCCAGCAATTAATGGGTTAATGCCTGGCATGGCAGGAGGTCTCCAGGAACCAGTGCCATTTTGACAGTTCAATACCCATGCCACTGATATTTTGACTATCACCCCTGATTATCAAGTATATGTCTGTCAGTGATAGTGAAGAGTATCCTCCCAAAGAAAACAGATTGGGTGGGTGCATTTTGATAAAAGAGGGCTGATTAAGAAACCATATACAAGAATGATTCCAACCCCTGAGTTAATCATTTACTAACTGTATCACCCTAAGCGTGTTGCTTCACCTCCGCTTCTCTGTTTTCTAATCTGTAAAAGAGGGAAAAGAATTCACTCCTTTAGTATCCATCCATCCATCCATCCATCCATCCACCCCTTTGTCCAACCAACAAGCAACTGTGCCATCGCCAGCCTGGAAATGTTGCCTAACAGTGGCTGGACAGACATTTAGGGAATTTAGTTTGGGGAATAGTCACAAATCTAGTTTTGAAGGTCAGATGAGACATTGGAAGCAAAAGCCTTTCAAAACTGTGAAGGATTTCACTGACGTTGGGGTCCTCGCCACATCAATAGCAACATTACTACCGTGGTGTTTACTCAGGGAACAGACTAGGGCATTTTGGTGCAATATAACAAGCGGAAGGCCCTTCAGCTCTGCATTTATTCATGCCATTTGTATAATCCAGCTGGTGCCAAAAGACTATGAGTCACTTTCCATTTAACTAGTATTTGGTAAGAGCCTCCTTGTTCTAGATACTATTTTTTTTTTTTCCAAAACGAAAAGAGCTTTACAAGTATTGCTGATTGTAAACGTAATACACAGCCTTTACTGAAATGTAAAACAACACAGAAAAATGTATAAAGATGAAAGTAAAATTAACCCAAATCCTACTCCCAGAGATTAATACTCATCTTTTCTGATGAAAATTTCTTTAGGCATCTTTCTACGGTTATATGCATTTTTTAAAAACATCTTTATTGGAGTATAATTGCTTTACAACGGTGTGTTAGCTTCTGCTTTATAACAAAGTGAATCAGCTATACAGATACATATGTCCCCATATCTCTTCCCTCTTGCTTCTCCCTCCCTCCCACCCTCCCTATCCCACCCCTCTAGGTGGTCACAAAGCACCGAGCTGATCTCCCTGTGCTATGCGGCTGCTTCCCACTAGCTATCTATTTTACGTTTGGTAGTGTATATGCATTTTTAAAAACATAGACTACATTGTATTACACATGCTGTTCTGTAACCTACTTTTCCTCTAAATATTATCAACATACACTGAAAATTCTATTATCTGGTGGGTGATTGAAAAGAAGTGTTTAATATTAAAAAGCACTGAGATTTTTATGGTTTCTTTCATCACATCATGCCAGGACTCTGTGAGAGCTGAATTCCTTTCTTGCATTTTCTCCTTGAACTAATCAAGTATGTGCTTAGGTCTTGTATGGTGGTTCTTTTTCAATTCAATAAATACATATTGCACTGCCATTGTTAATGACTACATGGTATTCCACAGTATATACAAAATACATTTATTTAATTAGTCCCTAGCTGAGTTATTTCCCATTTTTGGCTCATGTAATCATTCCATAATAAACATCCTTGGGTATTCAACTTTGCCCATTTTTAAAGTTGTACGATCATATCATCAGGATAAATTTCTAGAAGTAGAATCTGGCTGAGGTCAAAGGTTTTCTGTTTTTTGGTTTTTTAAAAAAACTTTTATTTATTTATTTTTGGCTGTGTTGGGTCTTCGTTTCTGTGCGAGGGCTTTCTCTAGTTGCGGCGAGCGGGGGCCACTCTTCATCGCGGTGCGCGGGCCTCTCACTGTCGCGGCCTCTCCCATTGCAGAGAACAGGCTCCAGACGCGCAGGCTCAGTGTTGTGGCTCACGGGCTCTAGAGCGCAGGCACAGGCTCTAGACGCGCAGGCTCAGTAGTTGTGGGTCACGGGCTCTAGAGCGCAGGCACAGGCTTCAGACGCGCAGGCTCAGTGTTGTGGCTCACGGGCTCTAGAGCGCAGGCTCAGCGGCCATGGCTCACGCGCCTAGCTGCTCCACGGCATGTGGGATCTTCCCGGACCAGGGCTCGAACCCGTGTCCCCTGCATTGGCAGGCAGATTCTCAACCACTGCGCCACCAGGGAAGCCCAGGTCAAAGGTTTTTAAAATTTAATTCGTATTCGTATCAGTGGCTATTATGGGACAAGAGAAGTTGTGGAAGCTTGAGGCTTAGCTGGGGTGATGGGACTTAAAAGTCATGGTGCAATCATAGAACAGTGCCGAAAGTGTTTAGTAGATAGCCGAAGAGTGAATGCTTTTAGGTGAAATGGTCACTGAGTGTTGGAGGCAGTTTCAGAGAAAGTGGGTGAAGTGACCTAGCTTCAGTCTTTAAAAATAGCTGGACCTTCATCTCTGAGGCTACCCCTTAGAGAGCCCTGCTTAAAGGCAGAGGGAGGAATAGATTCTTTTCAGTTCAACAAATACTTTGTGAGTGCCCCTTCAGTGCCAGGCATGGGACAAGGCCAGGGCATCAAGGGGCTGTCAGTCCGTGGGCCAACAAGAGTTGCAACTCAGAGTGGATGTGCTCTGGCCAGCCCTTGCACCCTTCTGTGACTCTGCTGCTTCCTGTAAATTGGTGACCACACTGTCTAGCCCCTGGGGGTTGCAGTCCACACCAAAACTGGGGATTCTGAGAGTAATGCTGTGCCGTCGTGAAGAACGAAGACTGGACTGCTCTGTGGCCGCCAGAGTTGGGAGGAGAGATGGTGGCACGGCGGCTCGTTCATAGTGAGTCTGGGCCATCACGTAGCAGGGCTGCTGTTGGGTAGAGGATATTCAAGCTTTGTACAGGAAGATACACTGATTGACCTTTGGGGTTTCTTCATACTCTGGGACTTCGTGATTTCATAGTAAGGTTTTAGGCAAGGTTATATTCATTCATTTACTCATTCAATAAACTCAAATGCCAGGTGCTCTTCTAGGTATTGCAGACAAAAGATCAGGCTAGGTGTCTGCCACTAAGGGGCTGTACTCTTAAAAATTAAAAAAATTTAAAAATTGTGACAGAAAAAGCATAGTATAAGATTTACCATCGTAACCATTTTTAAGAGTATTCAGTGGTGTTGTGTATATGCACATTGTTGTGCAACAGATCTCCAGAACTCTTTCGTTTTTTGAAACAAACTCTGTACCATTAAACACCAGCTCCCCATTTCCCCCTCCCCCCACCATGATAACCACCATTCTGAATTTGACTACTTTTGATACTTCATAGGAGTGGAATCACATAAGATTTGTCTTTTTGTGACTGCTTTATTTCACTCAGGATAATGTCCTCAAGGTTCACTCATTCTTTTTTAAGGCTGAGTGATAGTCCATTTGGGAGATATATATAGCACGTTTTGTAAATCCATTCATTCATCCATTGATGGACGTTTGGGTTGCTTCCACCTCTTGGCTATTGTGGCTAGTACTGCTCTGAACATGGATGTGCAAATATCTCTTTGAGACTCTGCTTTCAAGTCTTTTAGATAAATACCCAGAAGCAGATTTTCTGGATCATATGCTAATTCTATTTTTAATTTTTTGAGGAAGTTCTGTAGTGTTTCCTTTTAGCAGGTGCACCATTTTACAATCCCAACAATGGCACACGAGTTTTCCAATTTCTTTATATCCTCACCAACACTTGTTATTTTCTGTCCCTTCTAACAGGTGTGAGGATTATACTCTCGCAGTGGGCCAGGCATGTCAACAAATGAAGCAGTAGGGTGGATCAGAGGCTGGGAGAGGGCAGGAGAGGGCATCGTGGGGTAAACAGAGGCAGGGGTCAGAGCTAACCCCTAGTGATGATGCAATCAGGAAAGCCTTCAGTGAGGAGGTGACCCTTGGGCTGAGACCTGAAACATGAGTGCAGGTCACGGCCCTTGTTGCATGCCACTGATTTGCTGTGAGACCTTGGCCAAGTCAAGTCATCTGTTTGAGGCTCTATTTCTCCATCTGCGACACTCCCTGCTGGGCCAGACAGCAGAATGAGGACGGCATAGAATGCGCAGCAGCCTGGTCAGTTTATTTACCTCCTTGTGACTCAGGTACTTTGACTGCTGAGTAAGGTCAAGGGCATTTCTACCCTAGATCCCTCAGAACTGCAGCCTTCAGGGCCCTTGCATAGAGGATTTTTCGCGGCCGGCCAGTTCCTTGCTACTTCCTCCTGTGCGCGGTGCACTCGCCACCTTGGCAGCCTTTGCTCCAGTGGTTGCCACCTGTGTACAATGGCTGGTGGCTCCTGTCACCTCACCTGCAGGTGTGGGAAGCTCTCAGGGCTGGCTGCCAGTTGCGGGTAGGGGTCATTTTTCCCCCATGACAGAGAGAAACATCCGTGGCTGCAGAGAGAAGCGGGGTTTCTGTCTGAGTCACTGGGGCACAGGTGAGCTTGAAGGAAACAGGAAAAAAGGGAAACTGCTGATTGAGGAGACAGTTTTAAGGTCAGAAACACGCTTAGGCTCTCTGAAGAGTGACGGGACCCGGCCTTTGTGCAGGGGCCTAGCTGTCCATGGGACCCAGAGGAGACAACTAGTGGGGGGAAGGTGGCGCCCTCTACTGGCACTAGGTGAACTGCAACGGAGTCAAGGGCACACAGCGCCACCAGCCTGGAATCCTTCCTAGCCCTTCCTGCACCTCCCGCTCCCCGTTGCCAAGAGAAATGGCCACGCTTCTAGATTGCAAGGGTCACCTTTGGATCTACATGTTGAACTTGCGTTGTATCTTATAGTTGATGTGTCTGATCTCTGAGCTAGTGTCCCCCTACAATTCCCCCGCCCCCCGAAAAACTATTTGTAAATTGGTGATTACCTTACTATCTTCTACTCGATCACATTGGCTCTCACAGCATCCCAGGGAGAAAGATATTAAGGGACGTTGGTGAAGATTCTGTAGCTAAGAAGTGATGAAGCCAGGATTTGAACCCAGACTGACTCATCCAAAGCTCCTCCTTTCCTCTGAATCATATTTCCTGGTTCTGGTTTCCAAAAACACAAGCTGAGATCTCTTGCCCCCTCATTCTGTCTCACCCTCTCTGTCCGCAGTCTGGCCACATCTTTTCCTATCCTGTGGAGGGGTACTGCTGAGCATGTTTCTGCTGTATGAGCCGTTGTGCAGAATAGTGAGGGAGGAAAAGTTATCCGAGCTAGAGGTCTGAGCAGGTGTCTTTTGCCCTTGAGGTTTGTTCCAAAGCTGGAGAGAAAATGTCTGGTAAGAAAGCAGAAACCCAGAGAAGTTTTGCAGTTGGCCTAGGGTCATAGACAATCGGTAAATGGCAAGAAGTGAAAAAGGCAAGCGTCTTGGGAGCCGGTTTTATATCATGGAAGTGAGTCAGACATCAATAACGAGACATCAACAACCAATCTCATTTTGGGGGAAAAAAAGAAGATTCAAACTCATGGCTTGGCTGAAGTGAATGAGCAAGTCAGTCAAAATAGTGAATCTAGTTGTTGGGTGAGGTAAGAGGATGATGAAAAACGTTTTCTAGGTCTCTAGTGGAACTGTTTAGCAGCAGTGGGATCTGTACTAATCCGCTGTATGTGGATTACTAGTCCTCTGGGGAAACCAAGTGAACTTTGAGTGGTAAGGATCCAATGGTAGAAGTCACACTTCTTTATTCAAATATCCAAAGGGCAACCCAGTTTTTATTTGTTAAATTGAATTTTTGGCTTTGATTGTAATAAACATACTATATTTTGAAAATCTTCACATTGGCTTTTGTGCAAGTACCATTCATTTTAGTAGTGATCTTATTTATTTTTTTTTTTAAGGGGAACTTTATTTTTACTTATTTATTTATTTATTTATTTTTTGGCTGCTTTGGGTCTTCGTTGCTGCGCGGGCTTTCTCTAGTTGCGGCAAGCAGGGGCCACCCCTCGCTGCGGTGTGCAGGCTTCTCATTGCAGTGGCCTCTCTTGTCGCAGAGCATTGGCTCCAAGCGCGCGGGCTTCAGTTGTAGTGGCACATGGGCTCTAGAGCGCAGGCTCAGTAATTGTGGCGCACGGGCTTAGTTGCTCTGCGGCATGTGGGATCTTCCCGGACCGGGGCTCGAACCCGTGTCCCCTGCATCGGCAGGCGGATTCCCAACCACTGCGCCACCAGGGAAGCCCGCGATCTTATTTTAATGCTTTTTCAAAAGTTGTGCTTCTGGTTGGTAGCTGGGTGGGCTGGCTGATATTATCTTACTTTATTGATGCCTGCATTATTCAAGGCAGAATCCCAAACCCTGACAAAATAAAAGTAGATCACATTTATTGTTTCTTCTCCATGTTCTACACTTGCCTTGGTTAGAGAGCTGAATTAGATTAGTTTGACAGGATTTGTTCTTTATGAAGCTTTACTGACTGCTGTCTTACACCTTTATATATCACTGTTTCTAAAGTTGTTGTCTGATGATTTCTTTTCACTGTTTTTTTTTTCTTTCTGGAAATGTATACAATGTGCATATTATGAATAATGAAGGGCTTTATTTGTGTACTTATTACAAATGATGATAAGGGTTAGAGAGGAATATTAATTTCTCTATTAGTACTTGAATATGAATCGAGGGTTCGTTGATTTGTAAATTACCTTTTAATGGAATTTGAAAAAAAGTGTTCTCATCATATTTTGTCTATAAATTCTTATTAAATGCTTAACTTTGCATACAAAGGATACAATGGTATCACAGATGAATATTCCAACATGTTCAATTTTTTAGAGCAAGAATGATATTTGGATTAACTAATATCACAGCAGTCTGGTAGTGATTTATTGAAGTTGTTTATTGTTGGTGGATTGAAACCTTTTCTTTTTGACTTCTCTACACCTTTAAACTTCTTTTCCCATTTGTAAATTCTTCCCAATGTAAAAGTCATAAACTTGCTTCCCTTGCAGCTAGGACGCGGGCATTTGACTAGGGCTGCACCAATCAGATGCTTGCGTTTGAGATTTTTAATTGAAAGCTAGTGACACAAATAAACAGGTGCAGCATAGAACCATTCTGGTGAGGGGAAGGGCAAATCGCCTATTTTGGGGACTTCCCTGGCAGTCCAGTGGTTAAGACTGTGCTTCCACTGCAGGGGGCATGGGTTCGATCCCTGGCAGGGAACTAAGATCCCCCATGCCGTGTGGGGCGGCCAGAACAAAAACAAAAACAAAAAACCCCACATAAGCAAACAGCCTATTTTCTGAGAGAGAGCAGTACCAGAGGTTCTGGCAGTACCCTCTGGTCTCCAATGTGGTGGATAAGCTGAAGTGTCTGTACCCAGCGGTGCAGTCTACCCAGGGGATATCTGTGGTGTGAGATGGGCATTGCTTCTGGCTTTGTAGTCTTCAAGCTTGGTTTTCCCTGTCTCCTTGAAAATCTGAAATTGTCTCATATCCTTTAACCCCTTCCTTTTCTATTTAATCTAGCCAGGGAGTTTCTGTAATTTACAACTAAGAAATCCAATTGATACAACTGGAATATGAGGATAATGACAAGGAAATAGGTTTCTTTCATATGTATCTCATTTCAGCTGCTGAAAGATATCAGTAGAAAAAGAGTCTTTGCCAAGTTTTTCTTACAGCAGCCATCATTTACTTAAACTGATTCATGTTTTAAAACAGCAATCTAGAGAGAGTGATGGACACCCAGACAGACAGAGTGTTTCTAAGGGAAATGGAGGGTGTTTTAATACCGGTGCAATAAATGGTTATGAGTTTGGGATTCACCAGTGACCTTAGGAAAGGGCTTTATAAGATGAGCTATGAAGAGGTCCAGGATAGAGCTCTTCTGGAAAGGTTCCAGGTTCTTAGCTTGTTAGGTATTAGGAGCGGTTTGGAATAAAGAGCACAGTTTCACTAAAGGCCCACGATTTAATTCTTCCAACCATTCATACAACCATACTTATGAAGTGCCCATTCTGTACCATGCACATGCAAAATATGAAGGAGACAGTGGTGAACTACGCAGAGCTACACAGACCTTTATTTGGTGCTCTGGGGTTTCAAAGTGTTTCCATATACACATGAGGGAAGGATGATGGGTTTTAGTGTAACTGAAGATGCTGAACATTGGAGAGGTTATGTGATTTACCCACAAACACATAGCCAGTAAGTGGTAGAACTGAGAATCAAATTCAATTCTTCTGGTTCCAGAATCTTATACTCTTTCCAGGATGCCAGCCCGTCTTACCTGTCGGAGCTCATATCAACAGTGAGAGATAGGCGTGAAAATATTACTTTTTCTTCCCTTTTCTAGGAAGGGAGTCTGAATCTAGGAAGGGTTAAATTGGTAAATATAGAGGCAGGGCTTCACTTTCTAGGGCTTGTGGTGTTAGTACCACTGTGCAATTTTGCTACCCCAGGCTGCCTCTGTCATTTATATCTTGATTATAAACATGATATTGAGAGTTGCCCTTGACGGATGATATTCAGGGAAGGGAAAATATCAGACATCTTTGGGATGAGGGTTGGGTACCATGGAATATAGTCAAGTGTGAGAACGAGAGAGAGAGGAAGTACAAGAAAGGGAACTCTGCCTACTGAGCCATTTCCTCCTGGGCTGTGGTTCTATAAAAGACTTGGTCCCCACCCTTACTGATACCACAGTCTAGTGGGCAGGATAAGCATGTACTGCACCACAATGTTCACTGCAGCACTATTTACAATAGCCGGGACATGGAGCAACCTAAGTGTCCATCGACAGATGAATGGATAAAGAAGACGTGGCACATATATACAATGGAATAGTACTCAGCCATAAAAGGAAACAAAATTGAGTTATTTGTAGTGAGGTGGATGGACCTGGAGTCTGTCATACAGAGTGAAGTAAGTCAGAAAGAGAAAAACAAATACCGTATGCCAACACATATATATGGAATCTAAAAAAAAAGAAAAGAAAAAATGGTTCTAATGAACCTAGGGGCAGGACAGGAATAAAGAAACAGATGTAGAGAATGGACTCGAGGACACGGGGAGGGGGAAGGGTAAGCTGGGATGAAGTGAGAGAGCGGCATGGACATATATACACTACCAGACGTAAAACAGATAGCTAGTGGGAAGCAGCCCCATAGCACAGGGAGATCAGCTCGGTGCTTTGTGACCACCTAGAGGGGTGGGATAGGGAGGGTGGGAGGGAGACGCAAGAGGGAAGAGATATGGGGATATATGTGTATGTATAGCTGATTCACTTTGTTATACAGCAGAAACTAACACAACATTGTACAGCAATTATACTCCAATAGAGATATTTTTTTTAAAAAGATAAGCATGTACAAAACTGAGTCATGTGCGTTATATTTATCCTTCTAGATGGCATTAATTTCCTTCTTTTTTAATTGAAATTTTTATTGAGTCAATTGTAGATTGTTGAGAAGTGAAGATACCATGCAACTTTAAGAAACAGTACAGAGAGGTCTTGTGTACCCTTTCCCCAGTTTCCCCCAATGGTAACATCTTGCAAAACTATGGTACAATATCACAGCCGGTATATTGACACTGAAACAATCCACTGATCTTACTCAGATTTCCCACGTTTTACTTGTACTTATTTGTGTGTGTGTGTAGATGTGTGTGTTTGGTTCTATACAGTTGTATTACCTGTGTTAGTTTGTGATCCGACGCCACAGGTAAGATACAGAACAGTTCCATCACTACGAGGATCCCACGTGCTGACCTTTTATATGTTTATAACCATGTTTCCCCCCTTCCTGGTTTTATCTTTTGTGTCTCATGTATCCTGGCTATCTATAAAGAATAAATGGCCTAACAGTGCCATAAGACACTATATTATATTATTTTTATATTTGTATTTATATTAATATATTTCCTCCGGAGGCAGAGGACGAAGCCATTCATTACGGCTGGGCCTTAGTCAGAGAAGGAGGAGAAGCGGAGCTTAACAGTGAGCGGGGACACCCATGACTTGGGCTGGAGGGCACAGTGACTAACCTCACGGACTCCAGGAAGGACTGGCTGCCTTTCCACCACTTACTGTTTCAGTGGTCTTACCTAGGCACCTCTCTAGGTCCCCTCAGTTTTCTCATCTTTTTTTTTTTTTTTTTTTCTTTTGCGGTACGCGGGCCTCTCACCGTTGTGGCCTCTCCCG
>NC_041228.1:15098645-15128116 GCF_002837175.3 Physeter macrocephalus | reverse complement strand
GAGCACAGGCTCCGGACGCGCAGGCTCAGCGGCCACGGCTCACGGGCCCAGCCGCTCCGCGGCATGTGGGATCTTCCCGGACCGGGGCACGAACCCGCGTCCCCTGCATCGGCAGGCGGACTCCCAACCACTGCGCCACCAGGGAAGCCCTGACTCATCGCTTTTGAAATCCTGTTGCTATTTCTCATTTCCATGGTGGGTGATCAAAAGCAATTAGCTGGTTTCCCCTTTCCTTCTCGCCAAGAACATCTTCTTTCCATTACTGTACATCTCAGGGAGGGAGAAGAAGGGACACCAGTGGAATTCAAGAAAACTGAATCCCACGTAGACTCGTTTTAGGTCTCTTGTCCCTTAAGTGGCCCTAGTTTGCCCTTTCAGATGACTCTCACCTGTTTACACGGGGAACACCTCCTTGGTACATAGAAATGCCTTTTCCCACTAAGCTTCAAATGTGCTTAGCTTCTGCGTCTCTGGGAAGTTTACAGAAAAGCTGTAGCCCAATTTGTATCCGTGGATTTATTCCCTTTTCATTCAATTGTTGAATCATGAAGGAGAGTTAGGTACAACCACTGCCTTTCAACTTTCAGTAGAAACAAACATTTTAATATCAATTAAAACAACAGAGTAATGCCCGTAATAATAGGTCCAGTATTAAGACCTATAGACGATTTAGAATCCACTGTTTACATTTCGTATCTTATTCAGTTCACCTGTCTCTTAAAGATGACACCTATTTTAAATAATCAAAATCAAACCATTTGCTAAAAATAGGAGCAAAGCTTTAATGTAAAGGATAATTAATTTCCTGTTCTTCCAGGGAAGACGACATTGAGGGTTGCCTGGGTCCCTTGCTTTTTCAGTCTGCTTTTGGCAGTATTATTGCACATCCATTTGGGCATAGCAAGAGAAGGGAATATCAAACCATCCTTTGGAGGCTTTTTAGCAAGGCTGAGGAAAGGATAGGTGTCCACTTGTTGGAGGGTGTCTACTTGTTAGCAGGATTTCTCAGACTGTGATCTGCGTTCCAGTCTGCCCGTCTCCAATTCAGGGGAACTGAATTAAAAACTTTTGCTGTCAAATCAGGTTGGGAGCCACTCGATTCTGTGGTACTTTCATGCTTTTGAGGAGTCTTATTTCATGTAAGCATACTGTTGAATCTAAAAAGCCCTGTAAAACTGGGGTAACTCCAGCATTTTCCAAATATATTTCAAAATGGAATCTCTTTATTTGTGGAAGGTCCATTTGTGAATGATAAAGTCTGGATTTAGAGTTCTGTTGGGGTGGTACCTCCAAAGAGCAGATTCCAAGATGGGATTGACGTGCTCAAGATTTATTTGGGGAAACACGTGGGAAGGACAAAGAGGAAGGAGTAGGAGAAAGCAGAGAGTCTTCAGACCATGATGCAAATTTGACCCCTGTGATGGAGAGCAGGAAGGAAGGGAAATTGGGGAGGAAGATTCTTCTGAAACAGTTTCCTCCAGGTCAAGAGGGAGCCTTGTGGCCTAAGTTATCCATTAGAGGCGTCCCATGTCTTGCAGGATCAGTTCACTTGCTGTGGTTAGTCATTTGCTGGGAGCAGCCCATGGGCAGCATGTCCTCGTGTGACACAGTAGTGAATCGAGAGTTATAGGAGCTGGGGCGGTCAGTCAACTATGCTTCGTACAGCTAGACATCTGAGTGGCACTTTTTCATTACTGCCACAATTTCCAGCTTTGGCCCTTTTTTAGCCATGCAGACTTGAGTAAGTCATTCCAGGTTCTGGAACCTAAATGGTTAATCTACCAAGTACCAGGGAAACCTTTCTATGTCACATAGCTGCCGTGACACATAGTGGTACACGAAAGTTCTTTGTAATCTATGAAGCATTCTAGAAATAGGAAAGAATATTATGATGGAGTGACTGAAGCCTTTTCAAGTGTATTAGCTGCTAGAAAGCCATTGTGCTGCTTGACCACATCACACTGTCTTTTCCCTCATTGCTCTGAACTTCCCACAGGCCCACTGCAGTGCTGGGCATCTGATAGGTAATGAGTAAGTGTTTGTTGAATCATGATAACAACTGTTTTGAGTTCTCCAAAGAAAAACTCCATGACTAAGACGGTATGTGGGATAAAGATTGTAGACACTGAAATTTATTCCCTCTGGCGGAGGCCACATGGCAGGAGGCAAAGCGTGGGGGAGGGTGGAGGATGATTTCTGCTGATGTGATCTGCACTTGTATCTGGAATGGACATAGCAGCTTCATGCAAAGGGTTATTACTCTTCCCAGAGCGCGGAAGGTTGGAGGAGAGTTTCATAACCTTCTTGTTTTGCAATATAGTCTCTCTTTCGAGAATTTCTAAAATAATTCTGAAGCTAACTGAATTGTTAAGACAATTCCCAATCTGCATTCTAGATAACTGTACAGCAACACTCCTCTGAAGTTCATTTTCCAGAGCTGTATATCAGTTACCTTATTGGCCCCTTTGAGTTTTACCAACTCATCCTTTCCCCCTTTTGGAGAAGTATCATTTGGGGCTAAAATGGTTAAGGGGCAAGTAAGTGGAGTAGCAGGGATGATGTGTGACTGGGTAATTTCTTGAAGAGCTGACTGTCGCTCATCTATTTGGTTCTACTTTCCTGAGAGGTGGCAGTTTTGTCTATTCCTTCTTTGTACATTTCTTTGCACCAGCTCAGCATTTTGTTCAATTAATGTTTGTGCAGGGTGCACAATTAATGCTGGGTGCAGGGAAGACAGTGGTGAATCAACTAGAGAGAGTTCCTACCCTAATGGAACTTTTGGTCTAATGGACACTCGTGAAAAAAATCATGTAAAAATAAAATGACAAACTATGATAAGTGATGAAAAGAAAAAGCACGGGGAATGTGAGGACCTGCTGAGCCTGTGGGAGGGGGCGGGGGAGGGGGAGCTTCAGGGAAGGCCTTGTGATGTTTTTTATTTTATTATTTTATTTTATTTATTTTTTTATACAGCAGGTTCTTATTAGTCATCAATTTTATACACATCCGTGTCCTCATGATGTTAAGTGACATCTTTCTAAGGGATGGGATGGAGTTAATGGGGCAAAGAGGTGTGGGAGGGCATATGGATTCTAGGCACAGAGAAGAGCATGTGCAAAGACCCTGAGGGAAGGGCATGTTTCAGTCAAGTTGCTGAAGGAAGGTGGTGTGGTCGGAGCAGAGAGAGCAAGCAGCACGAGATGAAGCAGAGAAATAAGGCTGCGGGGTTGTCCATTTGGTTTTTCCCCATGATGAGCAATCAGCAAACATTTATGATTGAATGCGTGCTGTGCAGCCAGATGACTTCTGTTGTTATGACGTGTACTTGTATCTGAGCCAGACATAGCAGCCACATGGTAAGGCTGTCATTCTGCAAACAAGGAGAAAGTAACTTAAATCCTAGGAGGAGGGATTTGAGCTTTAGCTAGAGAACACTTGGGGTCCCCTGGGGCCGTTGAGCTCAGAAAAGAGTTGCCACAGGACCTTCTTTTGTGAAGAACAGATCAGACAAGGGGA
Source organism: Physeter macrocephalus (assembly GCF_002837175.3). Taxonomy (NCBI): domain Eukaryota; kingdom Metazoa; phylum Chordata; class Mammalia; order Artiodactyla; family Physeteridae; genus Physeter; species Physeter macrocephalus. The sequence continues at coordinate 15,124,600 of NC_041228.1, read as the reverse complement.
GCAGGTTTGGTTCCCTTGAACGGCTCAAGAATCAGGAGACAAGTTTCCAGCTCTGACGGTTCCATGATTGGCTATGTGACCTCAGACCACATCACCTTTTTAGTCATCATTTTCCCCTTTTGTGACGTGTAAGATTGGGGCTCAGTAATCTCTGACATCTTTGCTTCTGATTGGGGTCAAATCTACGATGACCAAAAACGGGAGGTGAGAGGCTTCAGGAAGCCTGTGCCCCATCTGTGAACCCCTGAGCCAAGGCCCATTTCTCTGGAAGCAATGAGGACTCAGTTGTGGATGTTGAATGAGGCTGCCTTGTGAGCTACTCTGTAACCTGCTCAGTCCTCACTTGCAAAACCTTCTCCCCACCCCCCTGCCTTCCTGCCCGGCTGTCCTGCCCCTTGGAGGCTCTTACACCGCTGCCTGGCCCACAGGCGTCAACTTCCAATTCTTCCCCATGAGGGGCTCAGTGGAGTGCACCCCCTTTCTTTCCTTTCCTGTGGTGCCATTAAGAAGTGCAAGAGGGGGACTTCCCTGGTGGCGCAGCGGTTAAGAATCCACCTGCCAATGCAGGGGACATGGGTTCTATCCCTGGTCCGGGAAGATCCCACATGCTGTGGAGCAACTAAGCCCGCAAGGCACAACTACTGAGCCTGTGTGCCACAACTACTGAACCCCACGCACCTAGAGCCTGTGCTCCGCAGCAAGAGAAGCCACCACAATGAGAAGCCCGCACACCTCAACGAAGAGTAGCCCCTGCTCACCGCAACTAGGGAAAGCCCGTGTGCAGTAACAAAGACCCAACACAGCCAAAATTAATTAATTAAAAAAAAAAAGTGCAAGAGGAAGTAACAAAGGGCAGTGGATCAGTTCCTTGGTGCTGCCATACAAATGACCACAAACTGGGAGGCTTAGAACAACAGAAATGTATCCTCTCCCAGTTCTGGAGGCCAGAAGTCTGAAACCAAGGTGCTGAGAGGACTATGCTCCCTCTGAAGGCTCTGGGAGAGAATCCTTCCTCGCCTCTTCCAGCTTCTGGTGGCTCCAGGCATTTCTTGGCTTGTGGTCACATCTTTCCGATCTCTGCCTCTGTCTTCACATGGCCTTCTCTGTGTGTCTTCTTTTCTGTTTCTTGTAAGAACACTTGTCTTTGGGTTTAACACCCACTCATGTAATCCAGAATGATCTCATCTTGAGATCTTTAACTTAATTACATTTGCAAAGACTCTTTTTTGCAAATGAGGGCACATTCACAGTTTCCAAAATGTGTATATTTTGGGCAGCCACCATTCAACCCACTCCAGGCAATGACTTCTGAAGCATCTGATCCACCAAAATGCCTTCTTTTTGTCTCCTTTCTAAACTTGACATCTTTGAAATAACCTCAGACTACAAGTGCCAATGACAAGCCACAGAGAGCAGGCTGGAGGGCCTGAGAGCACAGGCTCTGAGGGCAGGTGGCCTTGGTTCAAATCCCAGCACTTACCAGCCCCTCTGTGGCACAGTTTCACCATCTGTACACTGGGCACAATGATAGTACCTACCTCTGAGGGCTGTTGTGGGACTTAAACAGGATAGTACTTGTAAAAGTATCTAGAACTGGCCCCAAGCAAAGTGAAAACATATTCAATATTGCAAATGAGTAGGGGATGGTGAAAATAATTAAAAATCCAACTTTGATGGCTGGATGCTGGCTAGAAAGTATCCAGGACTTTGGCACCGTCTGGAGCTGGGGTTTCCTTGAGCCTTGACCTACCTGTGGCTACCTGACTTGGAATAAAACACCCTGGAGGCCCCTCCTCTCAGGATCTGCTCTGAGCTGCTGTGTTTGCAGATCAGAGTCTTGGGCTCTGGATTTCAAACAGAGATAGGGAGCTGCCGGGCAGACACAGCAGAAAGGGCATTTCCTGGGAGACACCTGCCTCTCTGGAGGAGACAGCCTTGTGCCCGAGACCCTCTCCATTCTAGAGGGGAGACTTTCTCCTCCCAAGACCAGTGCTGGACGCTGCACCTCCTACCCTGCTGACCTACCTTGAGACCAAGAAGTTAGTTATCGTGAGTATTTCTGGACAAGGTCAGGAGCCTTCACTGGTCAAGGTGAGACTGGTTGCTCTTTTTCTTATTACTGAGCTGGACTCTGTTGTTGTCTAGGCTGCTGGGAGCCCTTGGGGATGCTGCTCTTCCGTTTGTTCTTAGAGACCTGTGTCATGATGAGTGAGGTTGCAGAGTGCAAAGAGGCTGGGCTTCAGCAACGGATGCTGTGTGGCTGTAGTCAAGTTTCCAAACCTCTCTGAACTGTGGTGTTTACCATCTGGGAAGTGAGGATTGCCCGGTACCTGACTCTGGTTAGGTGCTTGAAAAATTGTGGCTCTGACTGGTATTTGGGAGGTGGTATGGAGTGGAGGTTGGATAGAGTTTTGTTGCAGCTTAGAGCTGTGGGATCTTAGGCAGGTTACTTAACCTCCTAGGCTTTAATTTTTGCATTTTTAAAAGAGATTGAACCTTTCCATCAGAGAGTTATTGGGATGATTAGATGAAAAAAAAATGTATGCAGGACCTTAAGCCAATGCCTGGCTTATCCTACATGCTTAATGAACAGCAGCTATTTATTGCCCCAGAGCGCTTTGAATAATGATACTAAATAATAAAATGGATGACTATATAGAACAAATTATCCATCCCAGCATGGTCTAGAAGGAAGAGCATTCAGCTGGCTGTGAGGAGAGCGGGCTCTGTCCCCAGCTTGGCCAATTTGTAGCTGGGTGACTTCGAGCAAGTTGCTTTTGCTTTTACCAGTTGTGAAATGTCTTTCATTTGGCTTTTTTAACTATCCAGAGGAAAGTGATTAGATTATCGTATTTAACCCCTTGGAGCATTTTCTGTAATGCACAGGGGTTCTGAAGTAGAGCTCTATGGAAGGAAAAAGTCCATTTTTGAATGAACGGGATTCGAGGTGTGTCTGTTATCAGAGTTCCCCCGGCCTGGGTTTGGAGAGGGAGGGCTGTGGAGGTCTATGCTTGCTGAGGTCTTAGTATTTCTGGGGGGTGAACACAGGATAAATGGGCACCCAGAAGTCCCAGCAGTTTCAATAAACAGGTATATGATCTTGATTTGGTTCCTAGTTTCTTTCTGGGTCTCAGTTTCCCTACTGGCCAAACGAGTAGGTTAGTCTTGATGAGTGGTTTTCAAACTTTACAACTTAATATATGAAACAGATAGAAATGGAGCCCCTCAGATTGGAGGGATGCGGGAGTGTTCCCGGTGAATTTGAGGTTCTTGATGTCTTCTCTCAGAAAGAATTTAGTGAGAGACAAAGTGATAGGTAAGAAGTGGACTTATTTAGAGAGAAAGACACTCCACAGACATAGCGTGGGCCATGTCAGAAGGTGAGAGGCGAGATAGGGAGCTCCTCATCACTCGAGGCTCTGAGGCAAGGGCTGGCTTGACAGCTGAGAGTTTTATTTATTTTATCAAACAAATACCTCTTGCGTACCTGCTACATGCATAGCACTCACGTGCACCCCACACATTGCCTAATGAGGTGGAAAGACATACACACAAGTGATTCCGGAGGGGATGGCCTGCTTTACCAGCTGAGGTTACAAATAAGTCCCATTGTCTTTTATCATTCAGAGTCATTGCTTAAGCAAGTTAGAAGAGTGGTCAGCTTTGCCTTCCTACTCTTAAGTTTCCCTGGAAGCATAAGGTGCAGTTTTGCTTTTAAATATTAAACAAAGAGGTAAGATCAATCTACTCACAGTCACAGATTTTACTCCCATCACGCCGAATTGTATCCCTATTGAAAAGGAGTCCTTGGGCGTCCCTGGCGGCGCAGTGGTTGAGAGTCCGCCTGCCGATGCAGGGGACACGGGTTCGTGCCCCGGTCCGGGAAGATCCCACGTGCCGCGGAGCGGCTGGGCCCGTGAGCCATGGCCGCTGAGCCTGCGCGTCTGGAGCCTGTGCTCCACAACGGGAGAGGCCAGAGCAGTGAGATGCCCGCGTGCCACAAAAAAAAAAAAGAAAAGAAAAGGAGTCCTTCTTTGGTAAAGGACGTCCCAAGGCTTCCTGAGGCCGTAACACCCCGGTTTTTACTTGGATGCTTGCTCATTTCAGACCAAGGCCATTGAGTTGGGAGGGGCTTCCAGCCTCAGCCATGCCCTGGACCAGCACCGGCCTTCCCCATCACTCTCTAGTCTTGGTATTGGGCCCCGGTCAACAATCTAGATTCATTTACCCTCAGGATGAACACCCCTCTCTCACAATCCCCACCACCCTGGGGTTCTTTCTTTCCAGCCAGTGAACCTCAGTCAGAGACAACCATAACCCCTCAGAATATTTCTAATAACGTTGGACCTCAAAAGGGTCTCCCTCCCTTTCCTCCAGGTAACTCCCCAGGTCCCATGCAGATTTGCCTGTTCCTCCCAAGCAGCCTCTGAAATCTAAGTACACAAGAGCATGTGGCGGCAGAGTGTTGGTCAAGACACAAAAAAGAGGGACTTCCCTGGAGGTCCTGTGGTTAGGACTCCGCGCTTCCACCACAGGGGGCACGGGTTCGATCCCTGGTTGGGGAACTAAGATTTCGCACGCCACATGGCGTGGCCAAAATTAAAACCCCCAAAAACAAGATACAAAAAGGAACCTCGTCCCTTGAGACCTCTGACCTTATAGTTACAGAACTAAGAGGCACTGGTCAAGCCATGCATCCTAAAAGAGGATCTACTGGGGGGGTGGGGTGCTTGCTGAGCCCGTCTACTCAGAGAAGCAACTGGCAAAATATAACTGGCAGTTTAGTGATGATTCGCCTGGCTGAGTACCCAGTCACGACTACGAGGGAGTGGTCCAAGGTGTGAATATTGGGTGGGAGTGGTAGAGGAGAAGATCAAGTGGCTTTCCTATTGCTCTCAGGACGAAATCGAAGTCCCTTCCCCATGGCTTGAGTTCCTGCGTGATCTGCTTCCTGCCCACCTCTCTGGCCCCTTCTCTCTCCTCTCCTTTCCTTCACTCTACTCCAGGCTTGCAGGGAGGGGCACTTTTTAACACTGCATCCACGTTTGCCTCCAGGCCTTCAAACTTGCCACTCCCTCCTCCCTCCTTGAACTCCGACAGTGTGGAAAGAGATGCTTTAAATGTGGACAGGAGAGCAGAATTGCTGAAGGCTCATGTGGACCTCCTGCCTGAGTGTAGGCTACACGGCTGAGACCTTCTAGAACAGAGCCGAGAGCCATTTGGAACACTGCCAACCCCAAGGCTCACAAAGCCCCTTTCAAGCCTGTCACTGCTGCTCCAAGGCTCTCTGTCCCCCTCCGTCCCACTGTCAGCCTTTTGCTGAAGAAACTTCCTCTAGTTTATCCTCCTACAACTTCAGGTGGAATGCTGAAACATTAGAGCTTCCTGTTGGTTGAGTGTCAAACATCCAACCAAAGTTACACCTGAACCTCTAGATACTTTGAAAAGTACTGTGACTGAAATAGCTGGGTGGTTGGAAGGTGGTGGATTCCTCATCCTTAGAGATACTCAAGGAATGTTGTAGGTTGAAGTTAATGGGGTTGGGTGTAAAGGAATTTAAACATCAGATCAAGAGATGGACGACTTTTAAGAGCCCTTCTAGCTCTGAGTTGCTGTGAATTTCCAGAAGATTAGGCAGAGTGCATGGATTTTTATGATGTGGTGTATCTTGTCCTGTTTTAGAATCTCAGAGAAACCAGACAGATATAGAAGAAACCACCCACTGGATTAGGGCATCTACTGCAGCCAGAGGGGTTATTTTCTCAGATCTGACTTTGTATCTCTTGATTGGAGGCTTGTTGGGATATGTTAGTTCCAGGAAAGACCCTTAAGGAAGGTCTTATATTATGAAAGTAGAGAGAAGGGCTTGGAGTGCCGGTTTGCAAATGGTAAATAAAAGAGAAGGCTTTTGTATGGTTTACAGAAAGGATACTATTGAATGCAGGCATGAGATGCTACTCTGAGGGATACAGAGCTGAGAACCAGTCAAAGGGACTGAAACAGAGATTGACCATGGGCCAGCTAAAGAGAGGGGACCTCCCTGGCCCTCCTCCTCCTGCTTCTCCAGGTGCCCCGTGCAGATTCCTTGAGGCATCTCTGTATATATTGTTCTCCTTGCCTGGCCTGCCCAGTCTGAACCCTGCTTGTATTCAATGTTTACCACAACCTTGGGCAAGTGGCCTGTCTCAGTCAGTTCAGGCTGCTAGAACAATGATACCACAGACTGGATGGTTTAAACAATAAACGTTTATTTCTCACAGTTTCGAAAGCTGGAAAGTCCAAGAACAAGGCACTGGAAGACCTGTTGTCCATGAGGGCTTGTTTTTTGACTTGTAGACAGCTGCCTTCTCACTGTGTTCTCATGTGGCCGAGAGAGAGAGAGAGAGAGAGAGAGAGAGAGAGAAAGAGAAAGAGAGAGAACTCCGGTCCCTTCATCCTCATATAAGGGCAAAAATACCATCACTCGGGCTCCATATCCATGACCTTATCCAAACCTGATTACCTCCCAAAGGCCCTACCTCCAAATACTATCGCACTGGGGATAGAGCTTCAACATATGTATTTGGACATTCAATCCATAGCATGGCCTAACCACTGCCGGTCAGTTTCTCCTCTTGAAACTGAGACTAATCTCCTCTAAAGGTTGTTGTAGTCATTCAGTGAATTATCACACGTGAAGGAATCTGACACCTAGTAGGTGTTCAATACACATTCACCTTCTTACTCATTTCTTCTCTACTTCCTGGATCTTAGTCCTTTTTTTAAGGCCAAACTAGAGTGTCACCTCTTCCGGAGGCCCTCCTTGACTCTTCTTGGCCCATTTAAGTCAGTCTTCCCTGCATTCTCCAAAAGCGCTTGGTACCTACCCGTGATAGCACTGCTTGTACTGTACTTAACAACAATGCAGGCATCTGCATTTCCAACCATACTATGAGTGCCTCTAAGGCTAAGGACGCTGTTGGATTTATCTTTGTACACCAGGGCCTAGCACAGTGCTTGGGCCACAAACAGGCTTCATATCATTTGGCTGAATCACTCCCTAAGGGACTGGTGGTAGAGAAAGAACCAACCGATAAAAGATGTTCAGACATGATAAAGAGAAAGAAAAAAGAGGATACATTCAAAAAGGGAGTGATTTTCAGAAATGGATGGAGACCAAGACTGGGTGACAGCCAAAAGTGATACACCATTTCACAGAGTACAAATGGTTTATCAGGTACTAGCATGAATAATTTCTTCTTTCTCCCCAGCTCCAAGGTGAGTATTAGGATAAGGCTTAGCAACGGACATTTGAGATTGCTCTCTTCTCTGATTATGCTCTGCTCTGATGATGGCCTTAACTCTTTTCTGTCTGATACAATACAGTTTTGAATAGAGGCAGAGAACTTCCAGTGAATTCATGGGGACCTTTCTCTGTGTATGTTCTGTCTGTCCATCTATCTGTCCATGTGTTCAACAGTCATTGAGCCTTGCTATGTGCCAGGCACCGTGCTAGATACTGAAGGTACAGACATAAACTAGGCATGGTTATTGCCTTCAAAAGCTCAGCATCTAACAAGGGAGAATGATAGTTTTCAAGTAACTGTTATGTTCCATGTAATAAATGCTATAATAGAAATAAAGACAAAGGGCCAGTGGAATCCAAAGGAATGAGTGATTTGTTTCCTCCTTATAAAACTGGAGAACCCATCACATAAAAGGAGATAGTTGAACTTGCCTGGAAGAAAGTTGTGGGTGTTGACAAGTAGAGATGGGAGAAGTCACCTTCAGTGGAGGGCCTGGAGTGAGATAAGGTTCATGGACAAAAGTGTGATGAATTTGGGAGGAGCTGTCCCCTGGGCTGGAGTACAGAGTTTGGGAGGTCAAGTGCTAGATTGGTGGGTTGAGCCTACGGTGTGGAGAGCACAAAGGGACATTCATAGAATGTCAGTCCTATTTTTTCATTTAATTAACATGTGAAGGATACAGCACTTCAGTGTTTACAAAAAGAATGTTGTATCTTTTATCTCATTTGGTCTTCATGACAGCCCTCTAAGAAAGGCACAACTTATCCTCCATTTTACAAATGAACAAACTGAGGTGCAGAAAGGTTAAAGATTTGCTCAGGGTTACATAATTAGCAGGTGACTGAGCTGATACTCAAAGCCAGGACTTTGGATCCGAAAATCTACACTTTTAAAAAGTGAAGCGTAGTGGGAAGCAGCCACATAGCACAGGGAGATCAGCTCAGTGCTTTGTGACCACCTAGAGGAGTGGGATAGGGAGGGTGGGAGGGAGATGCAAGAGGGGAGAGATATGGGAACAGATGTATATGTATAGCTGACTCACTTTGTTATAAAGCAGAAACTAACACACCATTGTAAAGCAATTATACTCCAATAAAAAAAATACAAAATAAAAAAATAAAATGGCATAGAACAAGTCAGGAAGAGAGGTCTCACCAGAAATCAACCCTGATATCACCTTGATCTTGGACTTCAAGTCTCCAGAAGCATAAGAAAATAAATTTGTTATATTAAAAAAAAAAGTGAAGTGTTTTGTTGAAGCATGACATATACACATAAAATACACACACAAATTATGAATATATGACTGAAAAATTTTCACAGGTGGGAGGAGTAAATAATAATCTATTAAGTTGGAGAGGTTTTATATCTTTCCAATATTGCATTTTCCCATCCATGAGCACGGACTATCCCTTCACTAATCTTATTTTGTAATTTCTAGTGTAGAGGTCTTGCTCATATTTCTTAGATTTTTTCCTAGGTTTTTAAATTTTTTGATGCTATTATGATATCTTTTATTTACAATTTTAGTTAATACTTTGATTTTGATATAGAAAGGTACAATTGATTTTTGTATACTGACCTTGTTTCTAGATGATCTACTAAATTCACTTATTAATTCAACTAATCAAACTTTATTGAACTGTTAAGGGAGGGCCTCAGGTACAGTGTTGAATAGAAGGGCTGATGGCAAACATCTTTGTATCATTTTTTTTTTAATCCTAGGGGCAGTCTTTTAATATTTACCATTGATAAGATATTAACTCTAGGGTTTAGGTAGATATTCTTTATCATATTAAGGAAGTTTGCTGCTCTTCTAGTTTGGAAAGATGGCTTCAGAATGGAGACTAGTTTGCAGGAAGGGGAAAGCATCCAAGCAGAAAGACCGGTTAGAGTAGAGTAGGAGCAGTGTGGATGCAAGAAGGGAATGCAGGGGAGAGATGTCCCAGGTTCTCTACTTCCTCAATGGTACTTACTGGGAAACTGCTCGTCTCATAAAAGTCTCAAAAGAGAAGAGAACACTAAAAGGCGCCAGGGCTCTCTTTCTCTGGCTATCCCAAATGGAGCTGTTTGTTATTAGATGTTTTGTGATAAAGATGTGGTCAAATTCATTTAGAAAAATCTGAGTACTGCACCTCCCTCTTGGAGAGTCATAATGAAGGTCAGCATATTAAAGGCTCTAAGAATCCTACAGCAAATTGTTTAATTTAATAATTAAATTATTAACAACACCAAAAAATGAGGTTCAGAAGGAATCGTATAGATCCTCTCTACCTATTATGGAGTTGAATAATTCTCACTTAAAACAAAATTTTGTATGTCAGTATATTGGTGTTCCTGAGGTTATAACTACATCCTTCTCTTTCCCCGTAATGTTCAAAAGCCATGGAGAAACAGACGTATGCATCAAATTGGGATCAACATATCACCTTTATTGCTGGCCAAGGTAGATTGGAGGAAGCTGTATGGATCGGAGTCCAGACTGGTTTTCATGTACTTCACTGTAAATCAGATGGGCTTGCTCACACAGCTGCAGGGAGAAGAAACCCTGCCTCGGTGACTTCCTTCCACTTGGCAGTTGGAGCAGAAAGTAGAATACAAATGTTCTGTGGGAAGGTGGACCCAAAGAAGGGAAGACCACATGGGAATAGGAGTCTTGGACCTTAACCCTACCCGAGAGTCATGTTAACCAGTGGATGCCATATCCAGTGGATGTCTTTTCATTCTGCCAAAAGGTAATCAGGGAATATATGGGGAAAGGAAGTTTTGGAGAGTAAATAAAAACAGAAAGCCTATAAAGTTTGAAGACCCATTTATGCTGGGACATAGGGAGAGAGCGCTGCTTGTTCCAAATAAGTCTATTTTTGGCTTAGAGGTTGATCCTTTTATCTTTAGGAGAACAGAGACCAGGGCTCTGATTAGCCTGGATATAAAGAGGATGAAATAAGAAAAGTGAACATTTTCTTAGGGACCCAGGAAAGAGAAAGTTTGGGGCTGGGGGATCCAGCAGCCCTAACTATCCTGAGTCAATGACATGACCTGCCGATATTTGTTTCTCTATTTTCCTTGCTCTCCAGCCAGCCTGGTCATGTGCTGATCTTAGCTCTAGAGGAGGAGAAGCAGGAGAGGATGGAGGCCAGTGGCCACAGGTTGAAAAGTCTCCTCCTTGGAGGATGGCATCAGTAGTGGGCACTGTTGGTGTGCTGCGGGATGGGTGAGATGCGTGCGAGGCACAAGTCTCCTTTTTCCTGGAACAGTCGTACAGCAGCACCCTCCTACCACCTTGCCCTTGAATTTTTGCATGGATCTCTGAATGGCTGTCAGAGGCTGGCCTCACCTGGGCTGGCTCAGGTGTGATGTGACTCCACCCTTGTTTCAGAAAAAACACAGGAAGTGGGATCCATTAGCATCCTTGCAGGTGCATTTCCTAGACTCTTGCAGGTGAAATACCAAGGTTTTCAGTGATAGTCTTTGAGTTGGTGATATTTGAATCTCGTTATCATGACTGATGGGGCTGGAATGTACAAAAGAGGACCTACCAGAGAAACATCCATTTACCTCAATGAGGTGGGAGGGTCCATATTACAGCAGGCAAGAATGAAGTGGTTCCCACAAGACTGGGGCTCAGTACTCCAGCCACTCAGGTCATTGCCTGGGATGCTTTGGACCCAATAGAGGACTGATCCTTCTCTCTTAAACTGAAGGACTCAGTTCCGTCAAGACTGAGCTGATCCCATGCAGAATTAGAGAAGGCAGGCCAAGTCCGTGGGCTAATTGCTGGGATGAGGGTTGAGTGGAAGAGGAGTTGAAGTTGGACAATAAAATTCATCCAGCCTACCCCAAAATATTCACCAATAACTCTGAATTTCCTAAATTTTATTGTTCCTCTGGTTAAAACATTATCTTTGAACTTCCTTTAAAAAATATGAACCTTGTCTTTGAGAACACAGCTCATTGGCACTGATTACTTAGCCACAGGGGTTTGCAACCCTGCTGCACTTTTAGAATCACCTGGGGAACTTAAAAAACGACTGCAGCTTGGCCCCCAGTGCTGACCAAAGAAATCAGATTCTCTGGGATGGGATCTGGCCATAGTGTGGGAGATAGTTTTAGAATGCTCCCTCACATGAATCTGATGTACAGCCAAAGTTGACCATCATTGCCCTAAATAAATAGGATATGATCAGGAGAGCAGTAATGGGAAGATCACGGGGAGAGAGGAAAAAAAATTTCGGAGTCTTGACAAGGCAAGATGTCACGTAGGTTTATATTTTAACAATCTTCTGTCAAAGCCCACATTATGGCTGTTTCTATGTTTGCTGGTTTGCCTTTAATAAATACATGCCAGTCCTAGAAGTAAGATGGGTACACAGATAGCATACACCCAAGAAGGTATTTCCTAGCAGGCAATGGGAAATTTATCCAGGCTCTCTGGATAACCTCAAAATGGTGATAAAGCTTGATTTTGTTTTCTTTTTTAAGATAGACTTGACTACCTGCAAATCCATTCTTCTGATAAAGGAATTTTATTAAATATAATATATTTTTTAAAGTTTTAAAGAGTTCCCATATAAAGAAATTCACAAATCAAAGTGGTTGGTTTTTTTAAATATAAATTTATTTTATTTATCTACCTATTTTGGCTGCGTTGGGTCTTTGTTGCTGCGTGCTGGCTTTCTCTAGTTGCGGTGAGCAGGGGCTACTCTTTGTTGCAGTACGCGGGCTTCTCATTGCGGTGGGTTCTTTTGTTGCGGAGCACGGGCTCTAGGCGCGCAGGCTTCAGTAGTTGTGGCATGGGTTCTAGAGCGCAGGCTCAGTAGTTGTGGCGCATGGACTTTGTTGCTCTGCGACATGTGGGATCTTCCCGGACCAGGGCTCAAACCCGCGTCCCCTGCATTGGCAGGTGGATTCTTAACCACTGTGCCACCAGGGAAGCCCCAAAGTGGTTTTTTTTCCCACACTGGATGTTATGAGTGGATCTGGAGCGTGAGGTGCAGAGGTGCCCTGAGTCTTCTTATCTGGGAAGGAGAGCAACAGGGGCCGGTACTGGTCACACCCACTGATGCAATTAACTTAGTGTTTGGCCTCTTGGCCTGAGCTGCTTCTCTTCTTCACTGAAGGTAGAAAAGGTGATTCCAGAAGGGGAATCTGGTGACACAAGTGGAAAACCACAAGGAGACCGTGGTTGTGAGCGATTTCCTGATCTCGGCTCCCCTGAGCCGTGGACATGACAGTAAAGTTGCTATTTGTAGAGCTTAGAGCAGTTCAGCATGAGGGTTCAATGAGGTGACATACACAGTATCCCAGTGAGAAAAGCAGTGTTAACTCTACCACCACTTCCTGCAGAAGAGGAGCCTGGAGCTCTGAGAAGTCCTATGGCCAGCTGCAGTGACATAGTTAGAAAGTGTCATAGATGAGACCCAAACTCCAGTTGCCGGGCTCCTCTTTCTGTGTGCCAGGCTGGCTGCCTCCCTGGCAATGCGAGCCCTGGGCTTAAAGTGGAGCAACGCCGCCTTGAACAGATGTGCGGAAGCAAGTTAAACACACGCACTGTTTAATGCTCTCTCTGTTTGGATGTAGATATCGGAGTTGTGGTAGCTTTCACCCTGAGGAGACCAAGGTGGTATGGGGGTTGCTGTGTGTCTCTTGACTAATCTTGGGGTGGCCCCGGGAGGAGATTCAGTAGACCCTAAAGTGGAGAGTTCCATCCTTTTTTTGAAGTGGGGCAGGAGGTTCCCATGCCGGAATCCTCGGCAAACTGGAGAGGGGGGCCGGTATGATGGCAACTGCCTTGAAGACTTACCAGGTAAGTCTTCCTGCTTTACTGGTTGATCCCAAAATATTGGCTGGAAACCCCGACAGACTCTTGTTTGTAAAAGTGGATAATAATAGCATCCTCCTCGTGGTGCGTGGTGGGGATCCTAGGAGCTCATGTATGTAACATGGTATTCCTGGTACCTGGTGAGTGTCAAAGCATGTTTAAAAAACTCAAAAACTCACTCAGGGGAATATTGTAGCATGTTTTCTTGTCATCAACATTGCAATAATTGATAGCATGTTTTACATTGTATAAGCATTGTTTCCTTTTTTAACAACACCCTGTGGATTTGATAAGAAATATTGTGTCATGTGAGAATGAAACATGTTCATCTGATTTAGGCATCCAGCCCCAAATTCTGGAGCTAACAGGTGGATTCAAGCAGGGCCCTGAGCCGAGTCTTGTGTCTCCAGTTTACCCTGGGCTGTGCAATCTGCCAGTGGCAAGATCTTTCAGGGCTGGCGAGCTGTGCCCTCTCTCTACTGTGGATGTCACGGGGCTGAGGAGAAGATATCAATTTTCATCAAGAAACCTTTTCACGCTGGGAGTCATGCTGGGAGTGCCCTTGATAACTGACTCGGGGTTTCAGGCAAACAACCTTGTGTGTTTGTGAAACAAACATCAATCCACCCCAGAGAGCAGAGCTGGTTGTAAATTCTTTGGGCATTACTGGAAGGTTTCTGGCTTCCTCTGTAGGGGGTCTGAACTGTGTCTGGAGCAGACCTCCTGAGAAATGGTTCTTCTCCCAAATCAATTAAAAATCTCTGAAGGTGGTTCCGGACATTGGTATATTTTAAACTCCTTAGGTGGGTTTAATGGACAGCAGGGTTAGGAGCTCTTGGTTTTGGAGGGGCAGGGGTGCCTGACTCTGAGAGGTAGCACACCTCTGCCTCCTCCCGTGCCCACAACGGTAGCCTGTGGCATATGCCCCGATGCCTCAGTCACTGCCCTGTGGGAGGGCTCAGAATGCTGAGGCCATCCGCGATGAACTGTCAGCTTCCTAAAGGAGTGTCAAGTTTCCCTCTGGTAGCCACTGTTACTTATTGGTAGCAACTTCCTGTTTCCAGATGGAAGTTACTCAGTCTTCTCAAGTACTCTGTTGAGCCTGCTTGCCAATTTCCCAGGAACATCAGATTCTGCCTCTGTGAAATGATCACGGCAGGGAGCCCTTGGGGACCACAGTGGCAATTCAGGATCTGGACGGGACTGGCCTTAGACTCTCTGCATGGTAACTCTCCTTTGAAAACAGGAAAGCAAAAACTATTACTGGAAATTTCCTTTAAGAAATTTCAGAAAAAAAAGGGAATTTCCCTTGTGTATTTGAGATTGCTGGGAGACTTAGAAGGATGTTCTTATCACAGCTTTGCTTTGTCCTAGGTGCTTTGCTTCCTTACCCCATTATATTCTTACAACAATCCTGTAAAGTATGTACCATGTCATTTTTATCTCCGTTGTACTCAGGGGGAAACTGGCTCAGAGAAGTGCTGTGACCTACCCAATCCAACCATGTCTGGGTGGTTCCAGAACCCATTCTTTCCATCATTCTACTGTATTTCAGGATCTCAAAGGACCCCCGGAGTCCCCTAGGCCAGTGCCCCCTGCTTTTGATGTTTGTCCTCTCTACAACATCTTTTACCAGTGGTCCTTAGGTCTCTGCTTGCACATCTCCAGGAACTGGGAACTCACTTCCACCCAGTGCAGTGCATTCCACTGTTCAGGCAGCACCAATGAGGAGGGCTCCTTAATTCCTCATCTGGATCAAGGCAGGGCATGAAAAGAATAAATAAACAAATAAGGAAATAAATAAATAAATGAATGCAGCGGACATATGTCTCCTAGTAGCTTCCCCTCATTAGTTCTAACCTTATCCCTTCAAATAATAACAAGAATAGCTAACATTTATTGAGCAACTAGTATGTTCCAGGTACTGGGCTAAATACATTTGTTTTCTCATTTACACATGAGGACCCTGGAGTTTTGAGAGGTTAAGTGACCTGTTCAAGGCCGCAAAGGTGGTGCTGGGATTAGCACCCAGGCAGTCTGGCTGTGGAGGCCCTGATCTTGGCCACTGAAGTCCACCCACTCTTGAGTCCTAAATACGTAAGCAAAATGGAAAACTTCGGTGGTTCTGCCACTGTCCTCACATTGCTCAGGACTGCAGGATGCTCCCTGAGAGGGTCCGAGCCTTTGCTGCTCTTGCCTCCCTTCTCCTCCATTCCGTCCCTGTTCCTCTTCTTCCTGTCTCCAAAGGCCACCCCATCAGCCTGCCTGACTCAAAGCCAGGATTGTTTTCTGACCTTGCATCCTTCCACGCAGCTCCAGAAAGGGAGTCTCTCAGCAGGCTGGCAGAGGGTCAGGATGCTCCTGGTGTCAGTTAGAAACAGCAGACTGGGCCCCTTTCCAGGGCTGAGAAGGAGGCCCCCAAACGGCTTCCTGCTCATGGCTAATAATAACAATAATAATAATAGCTGCCATTCTGGGCATACACTACATGTCAGCTGAGCTGTGCACTTGTGGAGTGACCTTAGTAAATCCCAGAGCCTCTTGACCTCAGCTGTGGCGAGGCGTTCTTTCTGCTCAGGCTACCCAGTGGTTAGAGCCCGGGCTCTAAAATCAGACAGGCCTGGTTCCAGGGGTCACTCTGACACTTAAGAGCTGTGTGACCTTGGAAACTTTACTTACCCTCTCTGGGCCTTGGCGCCTCATCTGTAAGATGGATAGGAGAGGGTTTCTGTGATGATTAAATGATATCATTTGTTTTGAGTGCCTGGCACAGCTGAGCAAAGAGAAATGGAGAAAAAAACAGCTAGTGTTATTAGTATTTGTCTTATGCCTAATTTAAGTGTGGTTCTAGGTGGACCTCATGATTTCTGTTCAGGAGGGGGTTTTGTGGTTTCTGTAAGAGTCTGGAGAGCATGTTGGGTCATCCTGATACTTGTCTCTTGATGCCCATCCCGGGTGGTTGAGGAGGATGGTCAGCTTCCAGAAGAAGAACTCAGTGTGTGTGTGTGTGTGTGTGTGTGTGTGTGTGTGTGTGTGTGTGTGTGTGTGTGTGTGTTTTCTCTTAACATGTCTGAATGAGTCAAAGTTATTATCACTGTATTTTTTAGTTTTTCTTTTTTTTTCAGAAAGGAGATGTTTGGGCTGAAGCTGAAGAAGAAGAAGAAGAAAGCAGAGAAGGGGTTAATCCTAGCCAACAAGGGTGCCCAAGGTGAGTCTTTCGAGGGGTGGGGAAGGACCACCACCCTGGGGCCTGCAGGTCTCCAGGGTTGACCCCTCCTTGTCTGAGAATGGGATTCATTCTCCAAGGAGTGAGGTGGGAACCGGGCTGCCTTCTGGGTCTTCAGACCCTGCCAACCCCAAGTGCGGGCCCACAGTGACCCCCGCCCCGCGCCACTGGTCATCTGGTCCCTTGGCCAAACAAGGGTGGGTGGACACCTGCTGGACCCCGGAAGGATTCCCCCCAAGGAGGCAGTGACAGGGTTCAAGCTTCCATTTCTGTTCTGATTTGCTCTGTGGCCCAGGATAAGTCATTCAGCAGCTCCAAGTCCCAGCTTCTCCCTTTGTTAAGTGGGCATGACGTGGGCTACTGAGCTGACCGCGCGGCCATGGGGAGAAGCAAGTGAGATTTTGAAAATCAGAGGGCGGGTAGCAGCTGCTCTGGGGGAGGCTTTACATATACGGTCTCATGTAACCCCTCCGTCATCCTACCAGAAGGTGTGGTTATCCCAGTTTCACAAATGAGGTTACAGAGATGCAGAGAGAGTAAGTAAAGTGTGGAAAAGACCAGCTGCAGAATTGCAGGGCTCAGTGAAAAATGAAAATGCAAAACCATTGTTAAGAACTTATTAAGAATATCTGGATGGTGACTGCAGAGCATTAGGCCAAGGGCAATGAGTTCCTTCTGATTGCAGGACCCTACAGGGCTGCACAGACCCATGAAGCCAGCCTTGAGGATGGGAGGTGCAGAGCCAGGAAGCAATGGCATTGGGATATATTGATAAATCCAGGCTCTCAGACTTTCTGCGCTTAGAATGGGCGATTCCTTCTCCAGAAGAGCAAAGCTCCAAGTTACAGTGTGACCTGTGTCAGTGGAGGCCAGGCCCCATATCAGGGAGACACTCATGTGTATTGAATCAAATATGATCAACTGATTCCAATGGACAGGTCTGGGGTGGTGTCTGGAAACTTATGTTAGGTGGTCCTGACAGCAACTGGTTCAAGGCTAGCTTTCTGGACCATTTCTAAACCAAAATGGTACAGTGAGTCTGCTTCATTTTCACCCCTCTCTTCTCCTTGGAGGGGTGTGTCCTTCACCCTTCACTGCCGTACCCTGCAGGTGCCCTGTAGCCTATCCTCCTCCACCCAACTCCACTCCTCCCCCTCAGGTAAAACCTAATCTTACAATGGGAAAATACAGAGACTCATTCATATTAAAGTGTTGATAGTAATGATTAAGTCATTCTTGGATGGGACAGGAGAGGCATTATACTTTAGGTGGAGACAAGGCTTAAAGCTTAATAGAAGTACCTGTCTATTCACTCAAGTTGAAGGTATCAGGGATTGGGTAGAAAGGACTCTGGGGTCTTTCCTGGTGTCCTTGAAATTATGACCCTGCAGTAGGTCCTGGAGATACAAGGTTGAATAAGACACAGTTCCTTCCTTCAAGGACCTTATGAAAAATAATATCTATGACACATTGAATAAGCCCCTGCTGTTTTGTACTTCACATACCTCATTCATGACTCTGAAATGTAGTTTCCTTTGCCCCTGTTTTATAAGAGGTTCAGAGAGGACAAGTGTCTGCTGAAAGTCACACAACCAATAGGTGCAGAAGCTGGCTCCTGAGGCTAGGTCAGTCTTACACCAGAGCCCAGGCTTTCCTACCCCATGGGTCAGCCTCCAGTTAGGAGCCCTTACTGACTGCGCAGCAGGGAAAGAACAAGCTGGTGGAGATTTAGGGCAGCCGACCATAGGCGTTTCAGAGGAGTCTTCAGCCCACAGAGCAAACAGGGCGGAGAGGAGTCAGGCCCCTCCTAAAGGTAAATAGCATCCGTCCTGCTGGCCAGGGGCTGACCCTGTGGGCGACGGCGAAAACAAAGTCTACAGAACTTAGTACAAATTGGTCTTTCCTTCTTGGCCTGACTGGGGAAGTTAGGACTTTTCTGGGTGAAATGTTTAGAGATTCTCAGAGTCTGTGGCTCTTACATCTGTGTATTTTGAGACATAATGGCTATGCCTTAATTTCATAAAATTCCAATGACCCTGACCCATCCGTTAATTAGCTACCCAATGAGTAGTTGTTGGGTACCTCCCATGATCATCACTCGTTCATTTATTTAACAAATATTAATAGAATGTCTGCTGAGCGTAGGGTCCTGTGCTCGGTTCTGGGTATGTGGTGGTGACACTGGATAGTTTCGAGGGAAGACAGCCCAGTGGAGGAGTCTTCCGTTTGCCGCTCCAGATCTATTTTCCACCCCTGTCTACCTCTTCTCTGTCCCAGGAGGCTGACCTCTATGGAGGCACAAACCAGGTCCCTTCCCCAAGGGGGTGCCCCAGCAGGAGGTCCGGGGGAGGGAGGAGTGTGAGGTCAGGACCCAGTGGTTGGATGTGTCCCTCAACCGGAGGATGGGTGTCCCTCCTCCTAGGAAAGCCGACTAGCCCCAACTTCCTCTCCTTCCACGTTCTGGTAACTGTTCTCTCTCCTCATTTCGGGGGCCTCCAAGTGGTATCAGCTTGGCTGCCAGAGCCAAAGATAGCTGTACGACCCTTTGTGGTTTTCCTACACCCACGCCTTTGTAAAAAGTCCTCAAGTCATCCTGCTCTGGACGGGCCATCTGTTATCCATGGGGACCCTGATGCGGTAACTGCATTACAAGTGGAGAAAAGTGCTGTAAAGAAAATAGACAATGTGCTTACATGGAGACTATTGGGGGATCTCTTTGAGTGTGGTCGGAGAGGGGCTCCCTGAGCGGGGGGGGCGGGTAATATTTAAGTTACCGCATCGAGGGTGAGCCCCTGAGGGGTGGGCAGGGAGAGCAGCTCAGGCGGAGGGCTGCCTGTGAAGAAAGACTCCAAGCAGGAGAGAGCTTCTTAGAAGGGATGGAAGTCAGCCTGTGTGACTAGAAAGCACTGAGGGTAGGGCCGGGGGGCAGGGAGGCCAGGAGGAGGAGATGGCAGTCAGGTAGGACAGGGACTTAGAGTTGCGTGTGGACTTCAGATTTATTCTAAGTGCAGTGGAAAGCCATGGAGGGGTTTTCAGAAGAGAAACAAGATTTTTGTTTTTTTTAAAGAAGGTTGCAGTGGGGACTTCTCTGGTGGGGCAGTGGTTAAGAATCCGCCTGCCAATGCAGGGGGACACAGGTTCGATCCCTGGTCCGGGAAGATCCCACATGCTGCGGAGCAACTAAGCCCGTGCGCCACAACTACTGAGCCTGAGCTCTAGAGCCTGAGAGCCACAACTACTGAGCCCTCGGGCTGCAGCTACTGAAGCTCGCGCGCCTAGAGCCTGTGCTCCACAGCAAGAGGAGCCACCGCAATGAGAAGCCCACGCACCGCAACAAAGAGTAGCCCCCGCTCACCGCAACTAGAGGAAGCCCGTGCGCAGCAACGAAGACCCAACGCAGCCAAACATAGAATAAATAAATAAATAAATAAATAAAAATTTAAAAAAAAAAAAAAAAAAAAGAAGAAGGTTGCAGTGGAGCTCCTTGGTGAGTAGATTGGAGAGCACGGAATGAATGAATGAATGAGTTAGCTATGGATGACGCTTTAGCTGACTGCCTTCCTGCCTCCAGGCCTGTCTCACCCTCCAGCATGTAAACCCCTAGAGGGAGGGGTCCACGTTTTGTTAATTCCTCCATCCTGAACACCTAACCTAGCCCAGTTTCTGGCATGTATAAGGTACCTAAGAATGTTTACTGTAAACCTGATTCTCTAACAGTTGCTTCTCATTCTTGAGGCCCTTGTGGTCAAGGCTGGGAGCAAGGCTTCGGTTCATCTTCGTGCTTCAAGGCGCGCAGGCACTGGCATTCCCTCTGGGCTCTTTGCAAGGTGGCCTTTTCTTTTGTTTCCCGAGTGAGAGAAGAATCAGAGCAGGCTGCACGCATTCAGTCATCCTTTCTGCGACTACTGAACACCTGTGAGCCCCACGTCCACGAGCTCCTGTGGCATCGTGGGCTGCGTTATTCCGCCTGTCTTCTGACTCGGTTCTGTTTAGCTTGGTTCACTGATTAATATCAGAGAACCAAAATATATCAAAGCTGGAAGGGGTTTAGAGCTTATTACATTGACAAGTTTACCAGTTGAGTCCCACGGATCCCAGGGTTCTAAGAAATGGCTTTAGCGGTGCCCGAAGAGGGTGGTGGTGAGGTTGGCAGGAGGTCCCCAGCCCTGCATTCCACACGCTTGTGTCCACACGCTTGTGTTGTATATTGAAGTTCAGTATAAAATTAGATGTGTGAAAAGGGATTAGGATCTGATCTCTTTGGGGAACATTATTCAACCTATGACACCTTGCTACTCAAAACTAGCCCTCAGACAGCCAAAATGGCCTCACCTGGGACCTTGCTTTTAGAAATGTAGGATCTTGGGCCCCACCCCAGACCTACTGAATCAGAATCTGAATTTTAACAGTTTCCCAGGTGATTCACACTACATTTTGCTAATGAGGTTCAAAGGGAATAAATTAGTTTTCTAAAGTCAGTGTGACAAGGTCATGACTTGAAAGCATATCTTTAAATTCATAATCCATAATTCCACAATACCAGGCATACAAATCTACTCTCTCTCTTTTTTGGAAACAGAAGATACATAGTGTGTGTCTGGCTTTTCTGCCAATAAGATGTTAAGGTCCATGCGGTCAAGGACTGTCTTTGACCAGTCCTTGTACGCCTTACAGTGACTGGCATAGCCTGGACACAGAGTTGAGGCTCATATTGCCACGGTGTGTCATATTTAACATATCTGTCCCTTTTGTGTGCTTTTCTAGGTGGTCAAGGTGAAGCAGAAGCACCACAGGAGGGGCTTTCTCACCAGGAAGGCCTGGGAGGAGATTTGATTTCTGACAACGCTTCCATCACTCCTGTCCCCTCAGCTCCTCCAAAGAGAAGGTACAGTATTGATACAGGCAATCAGCACACATTTGCTAGCACCTCCCCTCTGCCAGGTACTCCTGCAGGCTCTGGGAGAACAGAGAATAACACCTAGTCACTGTCTACAGGAGCTGAAGGTCTGAGGTAGGAAGAGTGAGTGTTTTGTCTCCTCTGCTTTCTCTATGGCAGCGCTGGCCAGGGTCCCGGCTCTACCAACGTCTAGTCTTAAATTTCCTGAGTTAAGGTACTCATGTCCCTCATTGTTCAGGAATGACAGCAGCAACAGGGGACAGAATCAGGTGCTGTCCCTCACCTGCTCTTTAATTCATCAAGATGCTAGATGTCTTGGCTTTGTGTTTGTCCCAAATGAGAAAGTGGTTCTTATACTACCCAACAAAAAGTCAGAACAAACTGGCCTTCTGCATGCAATCTGTTGTATCAGTTAGCTATAGGTGTGTAACAAATAAGCCCTAAGCTCAGTGGCTTAATATAAGTGCTTATCATTCTTCATGAGTCTGTGGGTTAGTTTGGATAGTTTTACTGGTTCCAGATAGTCACAGGTATATGCCTGATGTGTCTGTTGTCATTTGGCAGTTCTGCTGATTTTAGTTTGACTGTTGGTTGGTGGTGGGCTGGTCCAGTATTGCTTTACGTGGGACCACTGGCCTCTCCTCCATACGGTATTAGATCCTCCAGCAGGCTATTCCAAGCTTATTCCAGTGGTGGTGATGGCAGGGTTCCAGGAGAGAAAGTGGAGGTACACAAGATCTCTTGAGCCCAGGCTTGGAATTGGCAAAAGTCATTTCTGCTGCATTCTGTTGGCCAATGCAAGTCACAAGTCTAGCCCATGTCACAGCAAGAGGAAACTACAAGTTACAGGGTCAAAATCCTGGATACAAGGAAGCCAATAATTGGGGCTATCAATGCTTTCAGTCTACCATATTTGTTTATGTCAATTTCTTACTAATGATAATTCCTCATGCCATCCCTTCCTTTCCCACTCAGAGTTGTTATTATCAGTAGAGCAAATTAGTGCTTCCTTGTGTAGCACATCCTGAGTTGGTATTACTGGGCTGTAACAGGATGGTACACAGTGTATGTGTGTAAGGGGAGGGGGGCAGGGGGCAGGAGACAGATGGAAATCAGAAAAGGTGATAAGCTCAGAGGTTGACCCTTAAAAGAAGATGTGAAGTTTGTACGCTCATACTCACTGCAATGTCTCCTTCCCACTACACGGCACCATGACAACTACCACCCCCCAAACCCCAGAATCAGGACTTCAGTTATTTTTTAATATCCTTTAACGGATCCTTTGCCATTTATTTCACTAAGATAATAGCATAGAATTAGTGGAGGAAGGCAGGAGAAAGAGAAGGAAGAAGTACTAGCCTTTTTCTTTCTCCTGGCCAGTGCATCCTCCATCAATTAAAATTCTACCCACCTGCCAATGTTCAGTTCAAATCTGACCTCTGTAGTGATGTCTTTGTTGCTTACTTCGGCTCTCACAAATTTCTCTCTTCTCTGAAGTTCTATCACATTTTTTTCTATGACATGTTTTACACTTAATAGTTCTCCTTTTATCTGCTTTGGTCCTCTCTCCCTTGGATAGCTTGCTAGCTCTGCAAGGACCAAGATGATGGCTTGTTCATGTTTGTTTTTCCTCTGAGACTAGCACAGAGCTTTCACCTGGTAAATGGTCAGTACAGATTTGCCATTTTATTGATGAACAGGTACCCTTTGATATCTACCCTTTCCTACATGCAATATTTCTTTTAATCCTCAGAGCAACCCTATGCAGTAGAAATTATTATTTCTGTTTTTAGATGAAGAAATTAAGGCTAATATCACAAAATTGGTCAGATCGGCCTGACTCCAAAGCCTTGAGACTTTTACTAATTTACTCTCTTCTCTTCTGGACTCAATTATAATCAGCAGAAATGGAATGAAGTCAAATGCAGCAGTGTGCTAGAAGGCAGGAGAATAAAATTCAATAGGAACTCGAGCTCAGTTTATATCCCACCCATTGCTGCCTCTGTGGCAACAGGGATTCTTCACCTCTTTATGTTATTATACAATCTCTAGATGCCCAGGTGCTGCACATCTGTCTTCAATTACTCATGACAGTCCAGATAAATGAAATCCCCTGGAATGTGAAATCTCGCTGAGATGACATCTTGGTCATTCTTTGCAATTTTCTCTTTTACCAATTTTCTTTCTTTTTCAAAAGCAATCATGAAACTCAGAATTGCTATATTTACCAGAAATGGCAAATTGGTCCTCTGGATAGGATCAGACAGCAGATTAGGGAGATCCTTATTTAGACCCAGCTCTGCCACTGATCTGCTGAGGCATCTCAGTTTCTCATTCTGTAAAATAAAAAATAAATGATACCGATAATCATACTCACAATAAGAATTGACATTTAGTCTTGCCAGGAACTGGGTTAAACCTTTATATGCCTTTACATCTTTTAATTGTAGCAATCACTGCTTGTAGTAAGGGCTATTATTAGTGCCATTTTTTAGGATGGGAAAACTGAGTCATAGAGAGGTTAAGTCATGTGTCCATCTATACTTATCTCCTCCAGAGATGGAGAGAGGATATGTGATATAAATAAAGGCATGTGGAAATACCTGGGAAAATATTATCATGGCTTATGGATCTAGGGTAGGTTCTTACTTAATGAAACAAATAAGTTAAACTTTCTTTCAATAGATCAAAACTGTTGACTAAGATCCACGATGGGGAGGTCAGATCCCAAAATTACCAGGTAAGTGATGAGCTCTTCCTACCACGCCTCCCCCAGCTCTCCTTGTGTGAATGAACAGCCAGACCCAGAGTGTGTACACGCTGCTTTGTGTTGTAGATTGCCATAAACATCACTGAGGCCCGCCAGCTGGCGGGTGAGAATATCGACCCAGTTGTGATCATTGAAGTTGGGGATGAGAAGAAGCAAAGCACAGTGAAGGAAGGAACCAACAGCCCATTTTACAATGAAGTAAGTCACGGAGGTCACCAACTTCCTCTCCACCAACACTCTCTTCACCACCACTCTGCAGCATTCTTCAGTCAAATAGAAAAGCCGTCGTTGCAGAACCTCCTTACAAAATTTAACAGACAGTGGAAAGGAGAGGCAAGGAATTCCTCCTGACATTAAATTCATTGCTGTGTTTTCAATAGACCCATCTTCTTATTTCTTTAAAAAAAATATTTACTGGAGTATAACTGACTTACAGTATCATATTAGTTTTCGGTGTACAACATAGTAATGCAATTTTTTAATACATTATGAAATGATCACCGCAGTAAGTCTGATTACCATCTGTCACCATACAAATTTATTACAATATTATTGACTATATTTTCTGTGCTGCACTTTACATCCCTGTGACTTATTTACTTTATGACTGGTAGTTTATACCTCTTAGTCCCCTTCACCTATTTCACACATCCCCCCAACACCCCTCCCCTCTGGCAAACACCAATTTGTTCTTTGTATTTGTGAGTCTGTTTCTGTTTTGTAAGTTGTTCCTTTGTTTTGTTTTTTAGATTCCACATATAAGTGAAATCATATGGTATTTCTCTTTCTCTGTCTGACTTATTTCACTTAGCATACTACCCGCCAGGTCCACCCATGCTGTCGCAGATGGCAAGATTTCAGTATTTTCCATGATTGAGAAATATTCTATTGTGTATATATACCCCATCTTCTTTATCCATTCATCTGTTGATGGACACTTAGGTTGCTTCCATATCTTGGCTATTGTAAATAATGCTGCAGTGAACACAGGGGATGCATATACGTTTTCAAATTAGTGTATTTGTTTTATTCAGATAAATACTCAGAAGTAGAATTGCTGGATCCTATGGTAGTTCTGTTTCTAATTTTTTAAGGAACCTCTATACTGTTTTCCATAGTGCTTGTACCAATTTCTCATAAACTCATCTTCATCTGTCATAAGCTCTGAGTTTATATCCAATAAATGTGCTGGTTAGTGAGAAGATATATATTCTTTTGCATAGCAGAAACATTGAAAATTTAATTATTAATTTTGAAATAGGCATGCTGTGTTGGAAAGTACAACAGTGGTATTTTTCTAAGCAGCGCAAAAATTGTAAAGGAAAGCATCAAAGAGACACAAAGCTTCTAAATTTATACACACTAAATTCTTGTTTTTAAATAAAAAGATTAAACAGTTTTTAAAAATGGTCAGAGATGCAGAGTTTAAAATGATATATGTGAAAATATATACGATATATGTGTTTCCCCCGATCTTTGATCTCTATCTAATCCCTCAGTGCCCCTCCCTGGAGACAGCCATTCTCCCTAGGCATTTGTGTATCCTTTGCAGAGATATTCCAGGCCTGCATAAGAATACAAACAGATACTGTAGCCAAATGGTAGCATTCTATACACACTGTCCTGGACCTCGGTCTTTTCACAAAACAATGTATCTTGGAGATTAGTCTGTATCTAGACATATAGTTCAGGGCTTCCCTTCCCTGGTGGTGCAGTGGTTGAGAATCCTCCTGCCAATGCAGGGGACACGGGTTCGGGCCCTGGTCCGGGAAGATCCCACATGCCGCGGAGCAACTAAGCCCGTGCGCCACAACTACTGAGCCTGTGCTCTAGAGACCACGAGCCACAACTACTGAAGCCTGCGTGCCTAGAGCCCGTGTTCCACAATAAGAGAAGCCACCGCAATGAAAAGCCCGCGCACCGCAACGAAGAGTAGCCCCCGCTCACCACAACTA